>NW_027206535.1:1200000-1562500 GCF_024711535.1 Dipodomys merriami | reverse complement strand
AGAACTTGACCTTGCATTATGCAAGACCACCAGCCACCTCTGGCGGCCAATCTTTGAGGAACCAAGTTGAGTGGCTACTAAAAAACAGGCTTCAAAAACCCCGAAGAGCCATCTGTATAAACATGGAACTAAAGTGGACATGGGTTCCATTCTAGACAAAGGGAGGCTGAAGCTGGATGAGAGAAAAGGCCTTCCCAGTCTTTAAAAGGTAAATGATACTCAAAGGGATGTGACAAAGCTGTACAGGTGGTTTTGGGGGAGCTGCTTGTTTTGAAAAGGAGGGCCTTAGCAACCCTCTCAATCAATCCTTGAGCCTCTTCCAGCCCTGGTGTCCAGAGATGGAAACAAGAGATGTGAGACATTACCATCTCCATCCCTAGCAAGCGTCTCTGCAGTTCTCCAACTTCTGCCTCTTTCTGTTCCACTCTATCCTCCTCTCTCTGAAGGGCCACATGACTCTGCTCTGCCTCTCGCTGGTACCGGCTGAGTGTGACCTATAAACACAGGATAAGCATTGTATAATGGGGATATGAGGGAGGCAAACATGGATAAAGTGGCTCTGGAGTCAAAATGGGAGAAACGAGGCATCTATGATGAACACACAGCCCCTTCCCATCCCTGGTCAGTCCGACCCTGGAGACTAACTAGCCTTTTGAAGATTAATTATCTCCAATATTAACTGGCACACATGGTTCAGTGAGATGCTCTTTAAAGTGGCACCTGGAATTCCCAAGTACCTGTTTTCAGATGGGACTTCAATATCCCCATAAATCCTTCAGTACTACCCAATATTGTGGGTTTCCTACTTAAATCAAAAGCCAGGGCTTCAGGCCCTGAGTTCAATCTCCAGTACCATTAAAAAAAATACAGGGGAAGAAATCCCCAACTCTTCTTCATGCTCACATGAAGGACAACACAGCATCTGAAAGAGCTATTGAGCACTAGGAAGAAACGTTCACTTATCAGGTAAGAAATCAGTTTGGAAAAGACAGAAGTAGAATTTCAGAATGAGACAGTGAAGTAAGAGCTTTTTTCTTCCTAAGTCTTTCCAAATCCTACTTACCTACTAACTCTCACTTAAGACATCCTTTCTATTAAGGAGTCTTCAGAGCCTGGGGAGGCCCACAGGGGACATACAGTCCTTCTCTCATAGCACTAGGCCAATTTTGCCAAGGCTTTTGGACATACTTGAGTAGACTATTGGCTTCATGATGGGATGGACCGGCCTTGATCACCATTGCATTTCCAGAGCTGCACACAGTAAGGACTTTACATGCAGTGGCTACTCAATAAGGTCAGAAATGGCTGGGCACCAATGGTTCACACCTGTAATCCTAGCTACTCAGGAGGCTGACATCTGAGGATCCCAGTTCAAAGCCAGCCCAGACAGGAAAGTCCGTGAGACTCTTATCCCTAATAAACCACCAGAAAACTGGAAGTGGTGCTGTGGCTCAAGTGGTAGGGAGCTAAGGGACAGTGTCTAGGCCCCAGAGTTCAAGCCCCATGACCGACAAAAAAAAAAAAAAGGTCAGAAATGGAACATGTATGGTTTAGTCTAATCCCCTCCGGTTTGCAAGTAAAGGTTAACTGACTGAGGTCATGCAGCTAGGGAATGACAAGGCCAATATTACACCCTAGTTACTCTACAATCTGGTTGATTGCTTCCCAGTTACTCCAGTGGTTTCTCATTTGATAAAAGAGAATCCATGGGGGCTGGGAAGGTGGTTCAGTGGTAGAGTGCTTGAGTTACATGCGTAAGGCCCTGGGTTTGATTCCTCAAGACCACATAAATAGAAAAAGCCGGAAGTGGCACTGTGGTTCTAGTGGTAGAGCGCTAGCCTTGACCTCAAGAGCTGAGGGACAGCACCCAGGCCCAGAGTTCAGGCCCCACGACTGACAAAAAAAACAGAAAAAGAAAAAAAAAAAAAAAAAAAGAGAATGCATGGGCCTGCTGGAAGGCCTAGGCAGCCCTGGAAAAACACTTCCAGCTGCTAGTTTGGCTCCTCCCAGAGTTAGAATCAGGTTGGAGAAAGCACTGCACACACACTGTGTGTGACAGGACACGTCCACACTACAAACCAGCCTAGCTCATAGCAAGTTCTCTACAAACCATGAGAGAGAACAGCCAGTAGAACGAGAAACCCAAGCTTAATGGTAGGTTCTTTTCATGGTAATTGATGACCGTGTCCTTCCTACCCCCAGGTTCAGCAAAGGAGATCAAAAAATTCAATTCAATGGGAGAGGTTGAGAAACTCTCACAAAACCCTGTTAGCCTAAAACAGCCTCACCAGCAGAAACTTAAAAACAAAGGCCTCTTATCTCAGTACAAGAACATCCCACTCAGGCTCAGGTGTGTCTGGACCACAGTGTGAATAGGGCCACATTCAAACCAAACCAGCCCCCACAAAGATTCATAAAAGACTCCCTTTCCACATCTGTTCCTGTAACTCTAGCCAGCTCAAAAGAACTCTTAACTACAAGAATGTGTGCCACCTACCTTGATAGTGGAAATACCCAAGGAGCATGTTCCATTGTAAATAGGTGCTAAGCACCTTGGGGTTAAAGAATAGTCCCTTCGGGGCTAGAAAGGTGGCTCAGTGGTAGAGTGCTTGCCTTGCATGCTCGAGGCCCTGGGTTCGATTCCTCAGCACCATAAAAGAAAAAAGCCAGAAGTGGCGCTGTGGCTCAAGTGGTAGAGCACTAGCCTTGAGCTGAAGAGCTGAGGGACAGCGCCCAGGCCCAGAGTTCAGGCCCCACGACCGGACTCCCCCACCTCAAAAAAAAAAGAATAGTCCCTTCCAGCTGGGCGCCAGTGGCTCCAGCCTGTAATCCTAGCTACTCAGGAGGCTGAAATCTGAGGATCATGGTTCAAAGCCATCCTGGGCCAGAAAGTCTATGAGAGGGGCTGGGAAGGTGGCCAGTGGTAGAGTGCTTGCCTTGCATGCTTGAGGCCCCAGGTTTGATTCCTCAGCACCACATAAGCAAAAAAAGCCGGAAGTGGGCTGAAGCTCACTTAAGTGGTAGAGCGCTAGTCTACAGCTGGAGAGCTGAGGGACAGCGCCCAAGCCCAGAGTTCAGGCCCCATGACCGACCAAAAAAAAAAAAAAGTCTATGAGACTCTTATCTCCACTTTACCACCAGAAAACCGGAAGTGGTACTGTGTCTCAAGTGGTAGATGCTAGTCTTGAGCTGAAGAGCAGCACACAGGCCCAGCATTCAAGACTCACTGGGGCTGGGAAGGTGGTTCAGTGGTAGAATGCTTGCCTTACATGCATGAGGCACTGGGTTCGATTCCTCAGCACCACATAAGCAAAAAAGAAAAAAAAGCCGGAACTAGGGCTGTGGCTCAAGTGGTAGAGCGCTAGCCTTGAGCTGAAGAGCTAAGGGACAGCATCCAGGCCCAGAGTTCAGGCCCTACAACCAGGGGTGGGGGTGGGGTGGGGGGAGACCCATGATCAGCCAAAATAAATAAATAAATAAAAATAGGCCCTTCTAAATGCAGCTATCAGGAGCTTTCTGGCCTTGCTCATATTCAGGCACCTTGGCTTAGGAGCAACAGACCTCAAGGGTCAAATCCAACAAGTATTTCTGGAATTAACATAACCTGCATGAAGTCTCTCTAAAGAAATTGCTTTCCAAAATGTACAATTTCAACCTTTCTCTTCTATTTTCTCCTTTCTTCCCCTTTCTCTTCTATTTTTTTTTTCCAGAGGTGGTGAAGAAATAGCTGGTCATGGGCTGGGAAGGTGGCTCAGTGGTAGAGCGCTTGCCTTGCATGCCTGAGGCCCTGGGTTCGATTCCTCAGCACCACATTAGCAAAATGAAAAAAGCCGGAAGTGGTGCTATGGCTCAAGTGGTAGAACGCTAGCCTTGAGCTGAAGAGCTGAGGGACAGCGCCCAGGCCCAGAGTTCAGGCCCCACGACCGGACCAAAAAAAAAAAAAAAGAAATAGCTGGTCATCAAAATGACACACAACTAACCAAATTATCCTAATTGTGATACCTGAAACAGATGCCACTAGCTCCTTTCCCACATGGCTGCCTTTTTTTTTTTTTTTTTTTTGGTCAGTCATGGGGCTTGAACTCTGGGTCTGGGCACTGTCCTTGAGTTCTTCAGTTCAAGTCAAGCGTTCTACCACGTGAGCCACAGCGCCACTGCCAGTTTTCTGGTGGCTAATTGGATATAAGAGTCTCATGAACTTTCCTGCCCAGGCTGGCTTTGAACCGTGATCCTCAAGTCACAAACTTCTGAGTTGCTAGGATTACAGGTGTGAGCCACCGGTGCCTGGCGTCTGCTTTAACTCCTCAAACTAGTCTTGGTACTAGTATAAGTTAAACTATTTACAATAGGATAATCTGCTTACTAAATTGATCATTTAAAAAATGTTTAATGTTCCCAAAACACTTCTGAATAATAAAGTTCTCTCATATATTACCTTACACTATTCCAATGTAAAGTTCATGACTCCTTTTTACAAAATTTGAAATTAATTCTAAGGGAGGTTAAATTTCCTGCTCAGTTATTTTAAAAGAAGTCAGTTTATTATTCTTTTTATTCTTGTCAGTTGTGGGACTTGTACTCAGGGCCTGGGCTCTGTCCCTGAGCTCTTTTGCTCAAGCATAGCACTCTATCACACTGAGCCCCATACCACTTCTGTTTCTGGTGGTTAATTCAAAGTCAGCCTGCCTGGGCTGGCTTCAAACCATGATCCTCAGATCTCAGTCTCCTGAGTAGCTAGGATTATAGGCATGCACCACCAGTACCCAACCAATTTATCATTCTTAGTGGCCTTCTTCCTCATTCTCAATCCTTTTCTCAAAAATCCTTTATTTCCATGACAAAAGCAGAGTTCAGGCTGGCTTTCCTCTTTCCACCAGCCTCCAGCTATACCTAAGCAAAATATAATTCTATCATAAAATATGTACAATATACAAATACTTCATTTATGGATGAACAAGAAGAGATAACAGATGGTTAAGCATACATAGAGTAGAAAACTACCCAGTGTTATACTTAAATACTGCCCATATTATATGCAAAGAATTTTCTGGAAAGTCAGAAGACCTCACTTTTTTTTTTCTTTTTTTCCTCTTTTTTTGGGGGGTGGGATGGCGTGAGGTAGGGATTGGTCCTAGGGCTTGAAATCACAGCCTGGGCACTGTCCCTGAGCTTCTTTTGCTCAAGGCTAGCATTCTACCACTTGACCCACAGTGCTACTTCTGGCCTTTTCTGAGTTGTTTATTAGAGATAAGACTCTCATGGGCTTTCCTGCCTAGGCTGATTTCAAACCATGATCCTCAGATCTCAGCCTCCTGAGTAGCTAGGATTACAGGTGTGATCCACCAGGGCCTGGCAGGTACATCTCTTTCTACCACAACATAGACTTACCCACTCACTCAGTCCACATTTATTTAAAAAAAAAAAAACCCACCTTACATCATGTGCAGTGCCAGCACTGGAGATTCAGTGGTGAACATGACAGCACTAGTTCTTGCTGATGAAGCCTTGGAACCCGGTGATTCTTATCATGGTACACAGAGAAAGGAGTTCTCAATTACCTGTCTCAGACCAGTACTACGGCTCAACTTCAAGCAGAAGAGAATGAAGATCTGATCTTTGAAATACAGGCCAGACTTGGATAGCAAATACTGTAATATCCCAGGCCTCAAAGATTTGCCTTCCAGCTGGTGGCACCCAATCAGGAAAACATGAAATCCATGTGGAAAAAGTCACGGGGTTCCTGCATTCAGTAATCCATCCCTTGGGTCACCTTCTCCCCAAATTTCAAATCTCACCTCAAAAGCCACACGGTCTGACTGGTGTTGTCGCTCAGCCTCCTGCAGCTTGGCAAGCAAGTCCTGCACAGTCTTCCTCAAACTCTCCACATCTTCCATTTCATAAGTGTTCACCTATAACCAGAGCACAGAAAGGAAGGTGAAGCCACAATTTTTCTTGCTTAGACCATTTGTCAGGTCCATATTCACGAAAGAATTAACATCATACAAGGTGAGGGCAGTTAGGAGTCATTCTCCCTTGGTAGTTTTCTTTTGATTTATTTATTTTGTTGGTTGTGGGCACTCTTCAGCTCAAGGTGAGCACTCTACCACTTGAGCCACAGCGCCACTTCTGGTTTACTGGTGGTTAATTGGAGATAAGAGTCTCATGGACTCTCTTGCCCAGGGTGGCTTTGAACCACAATCCTCAGATCTCAGCCTCTTGAGTAGCTAGGATTACAAGCATGAGCCACTGGTGCCAGAAATTGTTTTTTGTTTTGTTTTTGGGTCCGGTCGTGGGGCCTGAACTCTGGGCCTGGGCACTGTCCCTCAGCTCTTCAGCTCAAGGCTAGCGCTCTACCACTTGAGCCACAGCGCCACTTCCGGCTTTTTTCTTTTTGCTTATGTGGTGCTGAGGAATCGAACCCAGTGCCTCATGCATGCAAGGCAAGCGCTCTACCACTGAGCCACCTTCCCAGTCCCCAAATGATTTCTTAACAGGTATGTATATGTTGACTTTCTGTGTATATCTTGCTTTTTTCCATCACTAGAGCTCTGAGTCCAGGGATCATGCTTTCCTTTGGCCTAGACTTCCCCTAAATACTATGTCATTCCCATTACAAGAAAAGCAGCCCAAAGGCACAGCTTTTACTGTTGTCAATATTTAGTACAGAAATAAGTTGTTGTTTTTTAAAAAAAGAAGGCCTAATAAAAGGACCTGTTTAAAGCAAAAGAACCAAGGAGTGCAGGCACCTGATTTGATACTTTCCTAGAGGTTACTGCTTAGGTGTCTCTCAGACACACCCAACTGTGGGCTGGTAGTGAGGGCAGAGCTGACATGTAGAGTCTTGCCTCCATTTCTTCTGCAAAGGCAGGAGATACAGATCCCAACAACCCTGAGTGTCTGTCTGATAGAGAATCTCTCTCTGTCTTGCACAGAAGCAGCAATAGCTTCCCAGTTGCTGCTTTATTACAGGCTCCTGTGGTTCTCCATTTTTCTGTCTGTAAAACAGGGGGAAGACTCTTTATCATGCCCTGCCTTCTAGCTGCTCCCAAGTGGTAGGATAATATAGAGTAGGGCTTTGAGCTTGTGAAAGCAGCTAACCAGATATTACCAGGTATTACTAGAATTTGTCACCAAACATGGTGATTTAAGGAAAAAGAAAAAAAATCTAAACTGTACATCTAAAGCAAGTGGCCAGAATCACATTTAAAATGTGGACATTAATAAGTTATCTTGTCTCATAAATGACATGGAATTTTTCATGAAATTATTATTTCAGGCAAGCTCAGTGGTAGAACATTCTGGGTTTGATACCAGCAACACACATATACATACACACTCAGAGAGAAAATATTATTTCATCATATAAGACAAAGCCAAAAGATGATAAAACTTTACATGTGAGGAGAAATGACAAACTACGTTTTAATGAGATAACATAATAAATCCTAGACACATGGTGTTAGGTAAAACTTTGGGGGGATGGGGGAGGAATCTCAGAAACACAAGCTCATCACAAAACAGAAAATATCTTACATCCATATTTAAAATCATGTATTAGGGGCTGGGAAGGTGGCTCAATGGTAGAGCGCTTGCCTTGCATGCATGAGGCCCTGGGTTCGATTCCTCAGCACCACATAAGCAAAAAGAAAAAAGCCGGAAGTGGTGTTGTGGCTCAAGTGGTAGAGCACTAGCCTTGAGCTGAAGAGTTGAGGGACAGCGGCCAGTCCCAGAGTTCAGGCCCCACGACCTGAATGGAGCGGGACTGTATGTACTAACAAGGAAAGAAGGCTGCAATATACTCTTCAAATTAAAAAAAAAATAAGCAAAGATCTACCATGAATTTGAAAATTTTGTATTACACACATATATTTATGTATGTATATATGGTATGTTTAATATACACATATTTTGTGTTCTTTTTGGTGGTACTGAGGTTTGAACTCAGCGCCCTGCACTTACTAGCAGGCACTCTACCACTGCAGCTACACCCTTTCTGCTTTATTTATTTTAGAAATAGTCTCAGTTGTACTTTTTCCCGTTTTCCTGATTCTGTGCCCACCTCCTAGCTTCGCTCAGATATGCACATGTTTACCATCTATGAGGTCAAGAACAAAAGAGGGGCTCATCAGCTGCACTGGACATTGATGAAAATGAACTAAGCAACTCAATGGCAGTGATGGGAAGGAGGGAATGAGAGGGAAAGAGGGAACAGCTTACACTAAGCAACAGGAAAAAATGGCACCCAATTTGGAAGAAATAGCTGTATTGTCAAAGTTCATAGAACTCACAAACTTTATAGACCATGATAATGACACCTTGCCTTGTGAAGGTTGAAATGTGTTTGTGACTTTAAGTATCACTATCCCACAATACTGTGAAATTTGTGATTTTTTTTTTTTTTTTTTGTCGGTTGTGGGGTTTGAACTCTGGGCTTGGGCGCTGTCCCTTAGCTGTTCAGCTTAAGGCTAGCACTCTACCACTTGAGCCACAGCGCCACTTCCAGTTTTCTGAGTGGTTTATTGGAGATAAGTGTCTCATGGACTTTCCTGCTGAGCTGGCTTTGAACTGCGATCCTCAGATCTCAGCCTCCTGAGTAGCTAGTATTACAGGTGTGAGCCTTTGGCTCACGGCTCCAGCCTTTATTTGTTGAGATTGGTCTTGTTAATTTTATGCGTGGGTTCACCTTTAACCATGATCCTCCCCATCTCTGTGTCTTGAATAACTAGGAATATAGGCATGAGCCACTATGCCCAGGTATATATAGAATTTAAATATGAGTCTGTATGCATAGAAAAATACTCTAGAATACTGGTACTCAACTTTGGCAAAATACTTGAATCATTTGAAGAGGGTTGTGTTTTTTTGGGGATCCGGTCGTGGGGCCTGAACTCTGGGCCTGGGCGCTGTCCCTCAGCTCTTCAGCTCAAGGCTAGCGCTCTACCACTTGAGCCACAGCGCCACTTCCGGCTTTTTTCTTTTTGCTTATGTGGTGCTGAGGCAAGCGCTCTGCCACTAAGCCACCTTCCCAGCCCCAAGAGGGTTGTTTTTTTTTGGGGGGGGGCAGTACTGGATTTTTGAACTTAGGGCCTCAAGCTAGGCAACTGTTTTAGTTACTATTCAGCTAGGGTCTTTTACTTTTGCTCAGGCCAGCATCTGACTACAACCCTAGCTCTGCCTCCTACATAAGTAGGTATTACAGTGTGAGCCACTATGCCAAGCACTTGAAGAGCTTTGAAAAGTTCTGATGCCCAGGCTAGGCCCCACATCTCAGAACGATAGTCTCCAGGGATAGAGGATCCAGGCATACTCTCCTTTGTGCGTGCACGTGCACACACACACACTCGTACACACATGTATATTACTACTGGAGCCTTGTGCTTTCACTCAGCTTTTCTGTTCAATAGCCTTTTTGTTTATTTGAGCTACATCTTAACTTCTGGCATTTTTGCTGAGTAATTAGAGCTAAAAGCATCAAGGATTGTTCTGCTCAGGCTGGTTTAGAATCTTGATCCTCAGATCTCAGCTTCCTGAGTAGCTAGGATTACAGGCGTGAGCCACTGGTGATGGCTTCAAACATCATTTCCTTTAAAGCTTCCAGGTTCATTCTAAGTGGAGACCAAAGCTAAGACACACTGCTCCAGAAGGATTTACCTACTCCAATCTGCCAACAGTGGATACGTTCAAGCAGTGGGTTTGGGAAAGGAGAATTCCCGCTTTTTACTTTTCTTTCTTTTTTTTTTTTTTTTTTTTTGTCGGTCGTGGGGCTTGAACTCTGGGCCTGGGCGCTGTCCCTCAGCTCTTCAGCTCAAGGCTAGCGCTCTACCACTTGAGCTACAGCACCACTTCCAGTTTTCTGGTGGTTTATTGGAGATAGGAGTCTCACAGTCTCTCCTGCCCGGGCTGGCTTTGAACCGCGATCCTCAGATTTCAGCCTCCTGAGTAGCTAGGATTACAGGCGTGAGCCACCAGCGCCCGGCTGCTTTTTACTTTTCTATTGCTTACATTTTTACACTAAATAAATATTCCTCTTGGAGAGATAATGTGACACAGAAACGTATCCGTCACCAGATCCTCCCATTACCTACCTCAGGTGAGCTATTGTATAGAGTGGTGGGACTCTGACCAAAGCCATTTGGCTTTTCTAGCACCACCTGTTCAAAGAGAAACAAAAAAGACAATGTAACCAATAAACCAAATAACTTCAAAGCATTATATGCCTAAGATTCTAAATTTTAGTGGCAAAGAAGGAGATAGGAGAGAAGTAGGAAGGAGAGGAAGCAGGAAGGACAGAAAAGAAAGAGAGAGAAAAGAAAAGAATGAGGTAAGGAGGTAGGAGTGGAGGGAACAAGGGAGGGAGGAAGGAGGTTAAAAAAGAAGAAGAAAAAGATTTCCAGTGTTCCAGAGGCAAACAGAAGCCAGAGTAAGTGGAAAGTAGTCTTGAGAAAGGATACTCTAACCTTTGTTAGACCTTGCAGCCAAACTGGAAAATATGTGAGGCCCATTCCTCCTGGGAAAACAAGCGGCTGCTTGCCACAGACAACACTTTTTTCCCTTTGCCCACTGGGATCCTGACAAGGCTTAACAAAGCATAATCGAACGGGGAAGGAGGCTACAGTTCTTTCTAACCCACAGCATGATCATTCATCCTAAGACGGCTAGTTTGTGCCAATAAGAAGCGGGGGCTTTTCAGTCAGTCTCTGAGCACTCTAAGTTCAGTGCCTCTGCTATATGACAAAGGACCTCCCACTAGCCAGATGTAACATCACCCACCATAAGTTCTATTTTCAACCAAAGCTAAATGGGTTAGGAAATGTCCAGCAAACAAAACTTAATTGTGTCCTAAACAGAGAGGAACTTTCCTAAAAAGTTCCTCATTCCTTTCCTTTCTTTCTCTTTTCTGTCCTCCCTGCTTTCTTCCTCCTGTTAGGCCACTGTTCCCTTCAGGGGGAAGAGGACAAGGTTGATGGAGAAATACCCCCCCCCCCAACTGAAGTAATATAAATGAAGATGAGAGTGAAGACACCAAGGGACAGCTCTGCTCTCCTGAGAAAATTCTTGTCCTAGAATTTTAAGAAAAGATGGAAAGCAGGATCCCAGATTTTCCATCCAAGGAAAGATTTACCCAACTTACTCATGCTTTTCACATCATACACCCTGGCTGGGGTTAGGGATACAGGGAAATGGAAGTGAACCTGTAGTCTCAAGGAGTTTCCCATCCCAGGGGAGAGATAGCTGTATACATGGATAAACAACAGGCCAAGACTTCCTTTATATTGTACACGTCACCCAAACTGATCAAGGTCAACTTACCAAAAGCTTCCTTCCTTCTTTCCTTTCTTTCTTTTTTTGTTGGTTGTGGGGCTTGAACTCGGGGCCTAGCACTGTCTCTGAGCTCTTCAGCTCAAGGCAAGAATTCTACCACTTGAGCCACAGAGCCACTTCTGGTTTTCTGAGTGGTTTATTGGAGATAAGAGTCTCACTGACTTTCTTGCCTGGGCTGGCCTCGAACAGTGATCCTCAGATTTCTGCTTCCTGAGTAGCCAGGATTACAGGCATGAGCCACTGGCGCCCAGCTTACTTCTTTTTTTCTTTCCTTCCTTCCTTCTTTCTTTCTTTCTTTCTTTCTTTCTTTCTTCCTTCCTTCCTTCCTTCCTTTCTGCAGGCCTGGGGCTTGATCTTAGGGCCAGGGCACTGCCCCTGACATTCTTTTGCCAAGACTAGTGCTCTACCACTTGAACCACAGCTCTATTTCTGGCTATTTTGGTAATTTATTAGAGATAAAAGTCTCATGGACTTTCCTTCTTGGCCTTCAAACTGTGATCATCAGATCTCAGCTCCTGAATAGCTAGGATTATAGGCATGAGCCATTGGTGCCCAGAAAAAGTTTACATTTATAAGTGACTGTCTGTCTTTGTGTGTTTGTGCGCACATGTGTTGTGTGTGTGTGTGTGTGTGTACATGTGATAGAACTACAGTTTGAACTCAGCCTCACAGAGTCATGCCTCTAGCACCTTATTTTGTATTACATAATTGTCTTTGCAAAGTGCATTACTAGACAATTGATCACACAGTCTTTACAGATAAGAGGATATGTCAATAAGTTAGGACAATTTATGAAAATTCAATTTTGTGCAACATTACAAGAGCAGGTTACTTAGGTACAGGCTGATGCATGTAAGCGTACTTATTGAGAGCCCTACCTGCATTGTGAGCTCTTAGAGAAGCCAGCGTCCCTTAGATCCTCTCCCTTCCAGGCTATGGTGCCCCATTCCCTCACCTGTATCTCCTGTCGATTGAGAGAGTCTCCTGGATCCCTGTCAAGCTTGCTACTTATATCCTCCCGGAGCTTCTGCAGACAGTTCCTGGCCTAAGGAAGGGAGAGAAAGATACTTAAGCTTCAGATTAGGGAAAGAAACGCTCTTTGTGGTTCCCCTGCTGCCTTACTATTATGAATCTTGTACTGAGTACTGGCTAGGGGACAAAGGAAAATGGTCAAATGGGGCTCTCCTGCACAGCAACAAAACAGATGAGTCCTAACCTGGCTATCATTTTAGTTGAGAAGAAACACAACACAAAGGACCAATAACATGTATATAGTATACAGCACAGTGTATGGTATATATAGTACAATATATTTATGGGTATTTATAGATATAGGTATATGTGTGTGTGTGTGTGTGCGCCAAGAAAAACAAGCTGGGGGGGCTGACAAAGGCTGGGAGGTGGCTGACAGCACTGGATGGAATAGTCCAGAGAGAATTAGTTGGTACACTGTACTTCATAAGTATGTGTTGGTGTGTGTGCGTATGTGTCTGTGTGCACACGTATGTGCACGTGCATGCTAGTACTGGGGCTTGAACTAAGGCTATTTCATTTTCACTTAGCCTTTTCACTCATAGCTGGCACTCTATTACATGAGCATCCCTCCATTCCAGTATTTGTTAATTAATGGATTGGATCCAAAGGGTCAAAAATGGTATTTGAGGGAATGATGGGGGGGGTACACTTGATCAGGATACATCATGCATATATGAACATGTCAAAAGAAAACCCTAATGTACGACTAATTGATACTAATAAAAAAAAAAGTGGGAAAAACTGGGTGCCAGCAAACCACTCATGTCTGTAATCCTAGCTACTCAGGAGATTAAGATCTGAGGATCAAGGTTAGAAGCTAGCCTAGGCAGGAAAGTCTATGAGACTTTTATCTCGTATTAACCACCAAAAAGCTAGAAGTAGAGCTGTGGCTCAAGATCTAGGGCTCTAGCCTTGAACAAAAACACTGTTGGACAGCACCCAGGACTTGAGTTCAGGTCTCAATACTGGCATGGAGAAAAAAAAATAGTAGAAGAAATAAAAAATCCTCACAAATCATTACATAAATGAATGAATAAATAAACAAGTATATCTGACACATGGGAACACATGGAGGCATTTCAGGAATATAAAGGGAACAAAAAGATGAAAGAATCTATAAAAGAAAGGATCCTCAAAATATAAGGTATAGAGAAATGGCCTAAGAACTTCTCACAAAAAGGAGTACTGGGGCTGGGAATGTGGCTTAGTGGTAGAGTGCTTGCCTAGCAGGTATGAAGCCTGTGGGGTTTGACTCCTCAGTACCACATAAATAGAAAAAGTCAGAAGTGGCACTGTGGCTCAAGTGGTAGAGTGCTAGCAGCAAAAGAAACTCAGGGATAGTGCCCAGGCCCTGAGTTCATGCTCCAGAACTGTCACAAAGAGAGAGAGAGAGGTGGGGGGGGAGGAGTACCCACCTCCTGAATATACTGGACCTCACTCTTTAGCTGGTTAATATTCTTCTCATGGATCATCTTGTCTCCAGATCTTCCCTTCAAGTAAACCTGGAACAGGACAATGACACTGTATATTACCAGATCTCAAGTTCAATTAATTCCATACAAAGACATGGCCTCAGCTATTGGTGGAATGCAACCTGTTACTACCAATTTACAGGGGGGCAATCTGGTAATTCAGATCAGAAGAGTTAAATAATATACTTACTCATAGACTTACTAAATCAACAAGTACAAATGTGTCCTAATAAGTTTAGCCAAACAATATGCAGCCATTGTCATAAGTACTCCTGTGTTTACCATATTTATGTAAATTCATGGAAACCAGGCTGGAAGAATGCATACCAAACTACTTACTGTGACTCCTCTTGTGGAAGAGGGCTATGACTCTGCATACCATGCTTGAATCTTTTACAATTAAGAAAACATAGCTGGGCGCCAGTGGCTCACGCCTGTAATCCTAGCTACTCAGGAGGTTCAGATCTGAAGATCACAGTTCAAAGCCAACCTGGGCAGGAAAGTCTGTAGGACTCTTTTTTTTTTTTTTTTTTTTTTGGCCAGTCGCGTGCCTGAACTCTGGTCCTGGGTATTGTCCCTCAGCTCTTCAGCTCACGGCTAGCACTCTACCACTTGAGACACAGCACCACTTCTGGCTCTTTTTGCTTATGTGGTGCTGAGGAATTGAACCGAGGGCCTCCTGCGTGCAAGGCAAACACTACCACTGAGCCACCTTTCTAGCTCTTATCTTATCTCCAATAAACCACTAGAAAACCAGAAGTGGCGCTGTGGCTCAAGCGGTAAGTGCTCACCTTGAGCGCAGGGACAGCACCCAAGCCCAGAGTTCAAGCCCCACAACTAACCAAAAAATAAAATAAAAAAGCAAATCTTTCTGTATTACTTGTACTATGAAATACATAGACAATTTACTAACATTTCTGTTCAACAAAATATTGTATATAGTTACAAAACAGTGAAAACAGACAAAATGCCCACTAATGAACATTTAATTAAATTGGTCTTTAATAAAATACTCTGCACCCATTAAAATGCCAGCTATTTATGTTTGTAGACACAGAATATATGGGATGGGGCTGAGCATAGTGGTACATCTTTGTAACCCAGATACCCAGAAACAGAAGTAGGAAAACTGTGAGCTTGAGGCTAGAGAAAAGTTATTAAAATCCTGTCTCAGGGCTGGGAATGTGGCTTAGTGGTAGAGTGCTTGCCTAGCATGCATGAAACCCTGGGTTCTACTCCTGAGTACAGAAAAAGCTGGAAGTGGTGCTGTGGCTCAGTGGTAGAGTGCTAGTCTTGAGCAAAAGAAGCTTAGGGACAGTGCCCAGGCTCTGAGTTCAAGTCCCAGGACTGAAAGGAAAAAAAGAGAGATCCTATCTCAAAAAAAGCAAAAACTCTATAGACTAAAAAGCCTATAAAATAAAATTAGGCTGGGCGCTGGTCACTCACGCCTGTAAACCTAGCTACTCCAGGGGCTGAGATATGAGGATCACAGTTCAAAGCCAGCCCGGGCAGGAAAGTCTGTGAAACTCCTATCACCAATTAACCACCAGAAATCCAGAAATGTCACTGTGGCTCAAAATGGTAAAGCCAGAAGTAGCGCTGTAACTCAAGTGATAGAGTGCTGGCCTTGAGCAAAAGAAATTCAAGGACAGTGAGCAAGCCCTGAGTTCAAGCCCCAGGACTGGAAAAAAAAAATCAGTACTGATACATGCCACAAAACATGCATGAACTTTGAAACTATGCTAAGTATAAACATGTATCTAAAGAATTCCATATAGTTCATATGTACTAATTTATGTACTAATTCCATATAGTTAATATGTACTAATTTAAAAGAGTAGGGAAAAAAATAATCAGACATATATATTATATGATTCCATTTCTATGAAATATCCAGAGTAGTCAAATTCAGGAAGACAAAAAGCACATTAGTGGCTTTCGAGAGCAGAGAGGAACTGGAAATATTCTAGAATTAACAGAGGTGATTGGCTGTACAAGTCTGTGACATATTAACAATTATTAAATTTTTCTCTTTACTTATTCATTTATTTTTGTTGGTTGTGGGTCTTGAACTCTTGGCCTGGGCACTGTCCCTCAGCTCTTCAGCTCAAGGCTAGCACTCTACCACTTGAGCTACAGCGCCACTTGGTGGTTTTCTGGTTGTTAATTGGAGATAAAAGTCTCATGGACTTTCCTTCCTGGGCTGGCTTTGAACCATGACCCTCAGATCTCAGCCTCCTGAGTAGCTAGGATTACAGGTGTGAGCCACCAGCGCCCAGTTACAATTACTAAATTGAGTATTAGAACTGATCCAACTATAACATATGGAAGTTATGAAAAATAACAAATGTTTTAATTTTACAAACATTCAGAAAAATCATCCTATCAATCCCATGCTGAAGGCCAAGTCACTACAGGCAGACTCTGTTCTCCTGGTGTTAACTAAGATCTGTGCAGGAGATGATCAGGAGCCAGTCTCTCAGGTCTGGGTCCTTGCAGTCAAACCACAAGCTACCTCTGGCAATGTTCACCACTCCCTCTCCTACGTCTGCAGGGAAAAAAGGAAGGAGGAAAGGGGAGAAGAATAAAGCATACCTTAATGATCTCCTCATGTCCATCGTTGGATTCCACCATTTCCGAAGCCAGGGAATGACCAGCTGAGTGGCCAGACACCATGGCATAAGTCTTTGTGCCCGCCTGCCAGAGAGAGAGAAGGGGCTCAAAAAGGACTCTGCAAACCCCTGCCCCTGACCAATGCAGGAGACCTGTTCCTCAAGAGACTTGAAGTATTAGTCTGAGATTCCCCTCCAAACATCATTTAGAACCTCTAACAAGCCAAACAGCAGCAAGATCGTGGGGTGGGGGAACATTAGTAGAACATACAGTTTGGTTTTCATGTTAGTGGGGGGAAAGGGGCCTCACCCCCCAAAGCAGCACATAATGCTGAGCTCAGCTGAAAGCTGAAAGCTTGTAGCAGCAAAGGCAGCTCCCAGCAGCATTGGGATGAGGAGACAGCAACAAGACAGAAGAACTGGCCAAGGAGAAGAGGCCTTCTTGCCCCACCAGAAACCTCTATACCTTCTGGGCTATGTGCTCAAGTTCATCTCCTGTCAGTTCACTCTGGAGAGTCAGCCTGAGAATGTCCACGCTGCCCTAATAATGACAATGACAGCAACAATAACCCCTTACTTTTATAGTCTACAACGTACTACCAGTGACAGTGGTTTTGCCAGCTCTGTGGAATGGGCTGTTTTCTATGGTCAATTCACAGACAGGAAAACTAAGGTCCAGAGAGGTGGTATTAACTTGCCCAAGATCAAATCATTCCTGGGTGTTGGCATATTTCTGGGTCATCTGACAATCTTCTTCCCACCACACTAGAGACCATAAAGCACACTGCTCCATACAGCACCAGAGGGCTGTCCTGAGTTCCAAATTACAGGGGACACATTGCCTGGACACTTCTTTCCAAATGGTGGAGAAGTTACTCCTGGACTGGTCATTTCTAACCCAGAATTTCTGCTCCTGACAAGCAGCCAGGAAGTTACAGAAGCCCTTTATAAGACTAGGATAACCTTTCTGAACCAAACTGTAAGGAAGTACTAGAATTCAAACCCTATTTCCCTGAGCCATATGGAAATTATCCAAATGAAAGCAAGAAAGGGAACAGATTTTATTTATTTATTTTTTTTTGGTGGGTTGTGGGGCCTGAACTCTGGGCCTGGCTGCTGTCCCTTAGCTCTTCAGCTTAAGGCTAGCACTCTACCACTTGAGCCACAGCGCCACTTCTGGCTTTTTTTTCTGCTTATGTGGGGTTGAGGAATCGAACCCAGGGCCTCATATGCATACAAGGCAAGCACTCTACCACTGAGCCACCTTCACAGCCCAGGTAATAGATTTTTATCTAAAGATCAGCCTCATTTTCAGAAGATGAGCAGATTTAATTTCCAAACTCAAAGGGTAAAAAACAAAAAAACAAAAAAAGAAACACTTTTGTGGCCAAGAGGTGGTGGATCATGCCTATGATTCCAGCTACTCAAGAGGCTGAGATCTGAGGATCTCAGTTCAAAGCCAGTCCAGGCAGAAAAATTCCTGAGACTCTTATCTATCAGCAAAAAGTCAGAAATGGAGGTATAGTTCAAATGGTAGAGCACCAGCTATGAGAGAAAAACCCAAGCAAAAACTCAAGCCTCTGAGTTCAAGTCCTAGTACTAGCTGTACACACACAGACACAGACACACACACACAGACACACACACACAGACACACACACACAGACACACACACACACAGACACACACACACACACACACACACACACACACACACACACACACACACACACACACACACACACACACACACACGGGACCATAAAAACCCAGTGGGAAGCTGGGAGTCACAGGCTCATGCCTATAATCCTATCTACGCAAAAGGCCAAGATCTGAGGATCAAGGTTTGAAGCCAGCCTGTGCAGGAAAGTCTGAGAGACTCTTTATCTTCATTTAGCCAGCAAAAAGCCAGAAGTGGAGGTATGTCTCAAATGGCAGAATATCAGCTGTGAGCTAAAAAGCTGAGTGAGAAACTGAGCCAGAGCTTGAGACCCAGAGTTCAAGCTTCATTGCCAGGACAAACAAACAACCCCCCCCCAAAAAACAACAAAAACAAAATCTTGTGAAGGGATGAGTAAGAGAGAAAAGTAGGGGATGGAAATTTGGGAAGACAATAACCTTGAGAGAGGCTAGCAAGACAGAATGACCAAACGCTGCCAGTAACCTATATTATATGTGGTGCAGAATAAGCTTAGCCCTTGGTTCCCATGAGCGAAATGAAGGGCTAGAAGCCAGGCCCAGGTGGCTCACACCTGTAATCCTAGCTACTCAGAAGGATGAGATCTGAGGGCCATAGTTTGAAGTCAGCTTGGGCAGGAAAGTCTGTGAGATTCTCATCTCAAAATAGCCAATAAAAAAGCTGAAACTGGAGCTGTGGCTCAAGTGGTAGAGCTGTATCCGTGAGTACAAAAGCTCAGAGACAGCACTCAAGCCCTGAGTTCAAGCCCTAGGACCAGCACATATACACACAAAACCAACCCACAAACAAAACCAAAACTTCGCGCACGCATGCGCGAGCCCACGTGCTTGCGCACACACACACACACACACACGCGCACACACACACACACACACACACACGTAGTCCAAGTTGGCCTCTAACCCTCAAATCTTCTGCCTCAACCTCCCAGGTACTGGAATTTCAGATGTGCATGCCCACACCCAGTAAACCTCCGTGGATTTCTTTTGAGAGGGAAATAGAACCCAGAGCCTTCTACATACTAAAGCATGTGCTTTACCATTAAGCTACTACAGCTCTCTCGTTTTACAAAAGCACTTAACTCCTACTAAGCAAAAGCCAGAACCATACAAGATTCTTCACTGGCTGGGTCAACTCACTTCATTTTTTTCTCTTTTCCAATGCACCCTGTGCTTTTCAACTTTACTATCATTGCTCTCATCATTTTTCTTCTTGCCTTAAATATCCTTGCTTCCCATTTTCTCCTAGGGCATCTACGAGTTTCACAAGTGCTCATGTTAAAAGGCCACATCTTCCATGACGCGCCTAGCATCCTGTGGAAAACACATCCTCCCCTCCCTGAATTCCCTCAGAACCGGAGAGTCTCCCATGGCATCTGCCTCTCAGTTATTTATGTTCCATAAGGAATTGCCTTTTCTACCATCAACTCCTCAAACACTGTTGTCATCCACAGCTCCGAGCACAGATTAAGTACTTTCTGAATGCCCAGTGAATGCAGTGTGATATTTAGGTTGAGAGAATAAAACAAAAGAACGAGGGGATTATTTCAAGATAGCCAGAATTACTGCCAGTTCTTTTCCTCAGGACATGAACATAAAATGTTGATTAAAAAACTGACTCCCCATATCTAGAGGAAGCTGAGCAAAGCCAGGGCAAGAGTTAACTACCCAATGAAAATCATCAAGCCCAGTGTGTTTCATTAATCCAGGCATTCCAGTAAATAAAGCATAAACAATTAGACTGGGTGGAGGACTGTAAAGATTATCCCATCCATTCATTCTAATGAATTCATGGGGTTCATTAGAATCCCAGATACAGCAGAGAAAGAAATGGGTGAGTTTTAAAAAGTACTCATAAACAAATGCTGAAAATTCCTTTCCCAAACTTGACAAAAGACATAAACCTACAAATCCAAGAGGCCAAGCAAACCTCAAACAGATAGACCTAAAATTCATATTGCAATAGATCATAATTAAACTTCCAATCATAACTAAAGACTATTTTTTAAAGATCTTGAGGAATGGAGGAGGTAATAATGCTTGATAGGAAATGTACTCAGTACCTTACTCATATAACTGTAACTCCTCTGTATAGTACTTTTACAATAAATATATTTTTTAAAAATCTTGAGGGGGCTGGGAAGATGGCTCAATGGTAGAGCACTTGCCTTGCATGCATAAGGTCCTGGGTTCGATTCCTCAGCATCACATAAGCAAAAATAAAAAAAGTTGGAAGCGGCGTTGTGGCTCAAGTGGTAGAGCATTAGCCTTGAGCTGAAGAGCTGAGGGACAGCGCCCAAGTCCAGAGTTCAGGCCCCATGACTGGACCGACCCCCCCCCACCGAAAAAATCTTGAGGAATAAGGAATGAAGAAGATAGAGGGAGTAGGTTTCATCTGGGCACATTGGATGCATACAAGGAAATGTCACAATCGAATTCCCCCTTACACAACTAATATATACTAATTTTTGAAAACTTAAAAAAGATTTAAAAAGGGGCTAGGTAGGTGGCTCAATGGTAGAGTGCTTGCCTTGCATGCATCAGGCCCTGGGTTCAATTCCTCAGCACCACATAAGCAGAAAAAGCCAGAAGTGGCGCTGTGGCTCAAGTGGTCCAGTGGTAGCCTTGAGCTGAAGATCTGAGGGACAGCGCCCAGGCCCAGGGTTCAGGCCCATGACTGACAAAAAAAAAAAAAAAAAAGATCTAAAAAGAGACAGAAAAAAATGACACCTTACCTATTCCTATAGTATAATAGATTTAGACAGATATCAAATTGGATCTCCAGTATCACAAAGACAAAACAAAAACCAGATACAACTAGACAAAAAAGCCAGCAGGAATATAGAATTTTATATCTATATATAGAGATGTATAGATATTTACATATAAAACATGGTGGCAACAGTGGCTCACATCTAAAATCCTAGCTACTCAGGAGACTGAGATCTGAGGATCACAGTTTGAAGCCAGCCATGGCAGAAAAATTTATGAGATTTTTTGTTGTTGTTGTTGGTTGTGGGGCTTTGTCGCTACCGCCTCGACCAGCAAGGAGACGCGACACCGGACTCTTCTCTCTGCCGTTTATTCAGGACCTTTTTTTTTTTAATCTTGTGACCCCAACCCCGGGGAGAATTCCCCACAGCCTTAAGTACCCGTTGGGTAGCCAACCCTGATATGCCACGTGGGAACCACCAATAGGTTCAGGTGCGCGGAAGCAAGCCAGATTCTTTGCCTTAGCCATATCAGGAGTTGTTTACCACGAGAGCACTCGCCATCGGGAAGGCGGAGGGCGGAAGCCGGCACCATCTTCCAGGTGCGGCCTCTCGCAGCTCTCTACAGGGCTTGAACTCAGGGCCTGGGTGCTATCCTTGAACCTCTTTGTGCTCAAGGCTAACGCTCTACCACTTGAGTCACAGCACCACTTCTGTTTTTTGAGTGATTAATTGGAGCTAAGAGTTTCTTGGGCACTTTTCAGCTTGTGCTGTCTTCAAACTTCAATCCTCAGATTTCATCCTCCTAAGTAGCTAGGATTATAGGCATGAGCCACTGGCACCCAGCTCATGAAAGTTTTTCTCCAATTAAACACTCCAAAAGAGCAAAAAGTGAAGCTGTGGCTCAAGTGGCAGAGAACTAGACTTGAACACAAAAGCTCAAGGACAGTGCCCAAGCCCTGAGTCCAAGCTCCAGGACCAACACACACACAAAAAAGAATATATAAAAACAATACCATCTGCCAGGTGCCCGTAGCTCACACCTGTAATCCTATCTACTCAGGAAGCTGAGATCTGGGAATTATGGCTCAAAGCCAGCAGGGTAAGAAAGTCCATGAGGCTCTTCTCTCCAACTGACCACCAGAAAACTGGAAGTGGTGCTGGGGCTCAAAGTGGTAGAGGGCTAACCTTGAGCAAAAGAACTCAGAGAAAGTGCCCAGGCCCTGAGTTCAAGCCCCATGACCCACCCCCCCCCAAAAAAAATCCAAAAACAATACCATCATCAACCAATAGACTAATCAACATTTATAGAACATTCCACCATGAAAAGAAAGTGTACTCTTTCATATGGCTATGAAACACATGACAAAACAGACCATAATCTCAGCCATAAAACCTCAAATTTAGAAAAATTGAAATCATATAGGATATACTGTCTGAACATAGCAGAATCAAAGTTTTTCTTTAAAAAAAGTAACAGGAAAAATACGTGGAAAATTTCTAAGGACCAGGAAAAAATAAAATTATGTAATTTAATAATATTATGTTTTAATCATTGAACTGAGTGAAAATGAAAATAGAATATCAGATATTGTGGAACATAGTAAAAGCAATTCTGAAAGGAAAATTCATAGTATTAAATGTGTACATTAGAAAAGAGGACCTAGGCTCTGGTGGCTCATGCCTGTAATCCTAGTTACTCAGGAGGCTGAGATGTGAGGATCACATGGTTCAACACCAGTCCAGGGCAGGAAAGTGTGTGAGACTCTTATCTCCAATTCCACCAGAAAACTGGAAGTGGTGCTGTGGTAGGTAGAGCACTAGCCTTGAGCAAAAGAGCTCAGGATAGGGCCTAGGCCTTGAGTTCAAGCCCCCAGAAGAACAACAATAACAACAACAAGAAAGAAGAAAGAAAGAAAGAAAGAAAGAGAGAGAGAGAGAGAGAAAGAGGAAGGAAGGAAGAAAGGAAGGAAGGAAGGAAGGAAGGAAGGAAGGAAGGAAGGGCCAGGTGCTGGTGGCTCATGCCTGTAATCCTAGCTACTCAGGAGGCTGAGATCTGAGGATCTGAGGTTCAAAGCCAACCCCAGCAGGAAAGTTTGTGAAGCTCTTATCTCCAATAAATCACTAGAAAACCGGAAGTGGCACTGTAGCTCAAGTGGTAGAGCACTAGCCTTGAGCTGAAGAGCTGAGGGACAGCTCTCAGGCCCAGAGTTCAAGCCCCACAACCGACAAAAAAAGAAGAAAGAAAGAAAGAAAGAAAGAGAGAGAGAGAAAGAGAGAAAGAAAGAAAGAAAGAGGAAGGAAGGAAGGAAGGAAGGAAGGAAGGAAGGAAGGAAGGAAGGAAGGAAAGAGAGAGAGAGAAAGAGAGAAAGAGAGAAAGAGAGAAAGAGAGAAAGAAAGAAAGAGAGAGAGAGAGAAAGAAAGAAAGAAAGAAAGAAAGAAAGAAAGAAAGAAAGAAAGAAAGAGGAAGGAAGGAAGGAAGGAAGGAAGGAAGGAAAGAAGGAAGGAAGGAAGGAAAGAAGGAAGGAAGGAAGGAGAAGAAAAGAGAGGGGCCTGGAAGATATAGTAGAGTACCTGCCTAGTAAGCCCTAAGTTCCAGCCCCAATACCAAGAAAAAAATGTACTAAATTATTCATTTAAGCTTCTTCTTCAATAATTTAGAGAAAGAGCCCATTATGTTAACATTTGCCTAGCATACTTGAGGCTCTGGGTTCAATTGTTAGTACTAAAACATTTTTTTTAAGATCCAGGGTAGCTCACACCTGTAATCCTAACTAATCAGATAAGACTTAGAAAATTGAGGTTTGGAGTTAGCCAGGGCAGAAAGGACTAAGACACTCTATCTCTAATTAATGAGCAAAATGCTGAACTGGAGGTATGGCTCAAGTGGTAGAGTGCCAGCTGTAAGTGAAAAAGCCAAGCAAGAGCACAAGGTCCTGTAAGTTCATGCTCCAATAATGGTACACACACACACACACACACACGCACGCACGCACGCACGCACGCACAGAACACACTCAAGGCCCTAGATTCATTCTCCATCACCATCATCAATAACAAAAGAAAGATAACAAAGGGAGAAGTATAGATGTATATAAGTATAAAGAGAAGGCATGTACAAGTATAGTCACAGCAAAATTTTTTGTAATGGAAAAACAGTAGAAACAACCCTAATGGCTCACTGACAAGCAGATGAATTCATTAGCTTTGGTATATTATAGCACAATGACCTACTGTTCTACTATGAAAATAAATCAGCTACAACAACATGCATTGACATTAATAAATCTCAAAGTCTATGTTAAGTAAAATAAAAAACCTACATAATATGATAACTATACAGAATTCAAAACATGCCAAACTAGGCAATATATCATTTTGTGTGTGTGTGTGTGTGTGTGTGTGTGTGTGTGTAAAGTATTAACTGAAGCAGCAAAAAAGTAAACACAAAATTCTAGACAGTGATCAGTTCTGTGGAGGAAGCAGAAGATAATGATCTAGAAGGGCCCTTGGTTGCTTCAAAAGTATGGTAACCAGGTCCAGCGCCTAGTAGCTCCTAGCTACTCAGGAGGCTGAGATCTGAGGATTGTAGTTCAAAGTCAGACGAGCAACAAACCGTGAAACTCTTATCTCCAATTAACCACCAGAAAACTGGAAGTGGTTCTGTGGCTCAAGTGGTAGAGCGCTAGCCTTGAGCTGAAGAGCTCAGGGACAGTGCCCAGGCCCTGAGTTCAAGGCCCATGACTGACCAAAAAAAAAAAAAAAAGAGTGTAGTATTCAGCTGTTTATTAAGTTGGTTGTCAGTATACAGTTGTCCATTTTATTGTTATGCTTTAAAACCTTCCATATGTCCAAGTCATTGTTCTTGCTTTTCAGGAAAGCAATTTTTTTTTCTTCACATAAATTTTGCAGATACTTGGGCACTAGTGGCTCACACATGTTATCCTAGCTACTTGGAAGGTAGAAACCTGAGAATTGTGGTTCAAAGCCAGCTCAAGAAGAAAAATCCCTCAGACTCTTATCTCCAGCAAAAAGCCATAAAGTGAAGGCAAACTGGTAAAGCACCAAGCTGAGTAAAAAGCTAAGTAAACCATGAGGCCTTGGGTTTAAACTGCAGCACCAGCAAACATACACATGTGTATGCACGTGCATGTACGCACGCATACACGCATATGCACACACACACACACACACACACACACACACAAGCCTGCAAATATTGCTCTTAGACCAACTGAATGGCAAGAATTAAAGATACTAGTAATACCAGAATTACTGAGAATGCAGGGAAAAAGACTAGTCTCACTGCATTGCAAATCCTTTGACCCAATTTAGGAATATACTCAAAGATACTGTGAAAACCAGCTGACTACAAAAAAACTGGGGCTTAGTGGTAGAGTGCTTGTCTAACATTCATGAAGCCCTAGGTTCGATTCCTCAGTATCATATGCCAGAAGTGGCACTGTGGCTCAAGTGATAGAGTGCTAGCCTTGAGCCAAAGATGTTCAGAGACAGTGCCCAGGTCCTGAGTTCAAGCCCCAGGACTGGCAAAAAAAAAAAAAAATCAACAAAAACTGTAAGTAACAGCAATATTTCCTAATAGGTGAATTAATGGATAAAGTAACAAACACACTCAAGATAACATCAAAATATTAAGTATCATACTGTTGATAAACATCTAAGAACAGATAAGAAAATATCACCAAGAGATATTAAGCCCCCCCCCCCAAAAAAAGCTGGGAATGGTGATACATACCTATAAACCCAGGTATTTAAGAGACTAAGGCAAGATAATCTTGAGTTCAAGGCCAGCCCAAGCTACATAGTGAGTTCAGGGCTGCCTTGGGCAACTTAAAAGATTATCTCAAGATAAAAAAGGGCTGGAGGGCTGGGAAGGTAGCTCAGTGGTAGAGCGCTTGCCTTGCATGCCTGAGGCCCTGGGTTCGATTCCTCAGCACCACATAAGCAAAAAGAAAAAAGCCGGAAGTGGCGCTGTGGCTCAAGTGGTAGAGCGCTAGCCTTGAGCTGAAGAGCTGAGGGACAGCGCCCAGGCCCAGAGTTCAGGCCCCACAACTGGACCCAAAATAAATAAATTAATTAATTTTTAAAAAGGGCTGGAGACAAAGTTCAGTGGTAGTGTTTAACTAGTATATTCAAGTCTGTGGGTTCAGTCTCCAGTAATAAATGAATGAATGAATGAGAGAGAGAGAAGGAGAGAAGGAAGGAAGGAAGGAAGGAGGAAGGGAGGGAGGGAGGGAAGGAAGGAGGGAGGGAGGGAATCAGACATCAATTCACAAAATATGATTTCTTGTTTATAAGCACATATATATACATACTCAAAGTTTTGATAATTGCCAACTCCTATAATAGAAATTACTGTATGTGGGATCTTGTTGGGCCCTCTCAAAGGGCTTTACATGAATTAACTCATTTAAACCTGGCAATAGTTTATAATTATTATCAACATCCTCATTTTATAGATTTAAAAACTGAAACACAGAAGTATCTTGTTCAAGGTCATACAAGTATTCAGTGGCAGCCAGGATTAAACCTAAGTCTTGTGACTCATTTGGGCTCTAAACCACCATGCTATGTGACATTTGTTGAAAGTAAAAACATAGGTGTCAATAGCTCACACCTGTAATCCTAGCTACTTAGGAAGCTAAGATCTGAGGAACAATGTTCAGAGTTGGTCCAGGTAGACAAATCTGAGATTTCACCTCCAATTAATCAGCAAAATACTAGACTGGAGATTCTGCTTAAGTGGTAAAGCACTAGCCATGAGTGGGCAGAATTTAAGCCCCAGCACTAGCGCATGTGTGTGCATGAGTATGCGTGCTAGCACGTGTGCACACATATGTACACACACACAAAGTAATTACATAGGAAAGCATGGATTCATACACATCAAAGAAGAGTAGGAATAAGGCTTTTCTTTCTATATACTTCCATGGTATTTAACATTTTGGCAACAAAAATGTGTCTGCATAATACTCCTATAATAAAACATACAAAGAGAAGGGAAAAAAGGTACTAAGCTTGGAGTCAGAGGTGGAGTGTGAACTCTGACTGATGTCTCTTAATCCTTGAGCCAACCATTTCATCTCTGGGCCTCAGTTTTCTCTCTGTACAGTAGTGGTGATCTGAACCACACTGCCCACATTTTAGGCAGGGCCGGCAGATGCAAAAGAGCAATGTGAAAATGCTTTGCAAACCATAAATCACTTCTCAAAGATGAGGCACCATTACTTTTCCCAAGCAGCTGTGCAGGCAAAGGGTGGGAAAAGCACATTATTTAAATGGAATTGAAGAAGAATTTAAGGCTCTCAGTACCTCATCATCCTCTAGAAGCAGAAAATCCTGTCTAATCTACAAGGGCACCAACCTCACCCCTCAACCCCAACTCAGAATCAAGGATGGAAAACCTAGGATTTCTGTCTGATTGGCGCGATTAGTTGTTCTCTGAAGCTGGATGACCTCATGATTATAAGCAGACTCCAGAAAGCCTTAGAGATACCTCAAAAATATCTGGCAGGGTGGTCCCCACCAGGCACTCTGCGTAGAGCAAGAAGTGAAGTGGATTCTTCTTCTCTAGGGAAAAAGGAGTAGCACTAATCACAAGGTAGGCCACCTCTAACCTCATAAACACTTTCAAGGAGAAGCCAGCTACCTCTAAATTACAGGCAGCCTCTCTACTCTGTTCAAACAACTCTCCAGTGGTGACTCATTCCTCAAAGCCAACAGGGGCTTGGCGATCAAGACCTCAAGGAGAAGCATTAGGAGATAAACAAGGAGGTTCCAGGGAGATAAGCCTGCAGGCTGCAGAGGTTCTCACACCACAGGTTTATATGTGAAAGAATAGACTCATGGGGGGAAAAAAAATCTAAGGAGTTGGGGGTGAGGGGGAGGAGTATAATGAGTGGGTGTTAAAAGTAAGACTCTGGCTGCCTAGCATGCATGAAGCCTTGGGTTTGATTGCTCAGTACCACATGAACAGAAAAAGCCTGAAGTGGCACTGTGGCTCAAGTGGTAGAGTACTAGCCTTGAGCAAAAAGAAGATCAGGGACAGTGTCCGGGCCCAGAGTTCAAGCCCCAGGACTGGCAAAAAAAAAAAGTAAGACTCTTTGTAAAGGGAAGGCAAGTACAGGAGAGGCCCCGAGCTGGAGACCCAGCACCTTGTATCCCCCTGTTCTCCAATCCTGTCCCCTTTCTCACCCCAAGTGTACAAGATCTCTCAAGCTAGAGTAGCAGCCACCTCAATTTGCCCACTCTGAAAAATGGAAATTGCCATCACCTTGTAATAACAGGCTCTGAAGAGGCCAGGATGGGGAAACCCAATAAGGTCAAAGAAGAGGACCAGATGGATGGCTGGGTAATGGTCCTCTCCCAGGGGAGACACCCAACCCACCTGATGTGTAGGTTTGGGGTACCTGAAATTGCCTTCTACAGAAGGGCCCTTCATTAAGTAGAAGACAATCACTCCACCTTCCAGCCAACAAAATGGGTATTTGCTTTTTATCTGACTGCCTACCCAGAGGCATGGGCTGGTCACACTATGCAGAAGGCTGAGCTGAGTGACTAGATGATATTAGAAAAAGGGATTAAAAGCTGGGTACCCAGGGCTCACACCAGTAATCCTAGCTACTCAGGAGGCTGAGATCTGAGGATCACAGTTCAAAGCCAGCCAGGGCAGAAAAGTCTGAGACTCTTATCTCCAATTAACTATCAGAAATCTTGAAGTGATGCTGTGACTCAAAGTAGTAGAGTGCTAGCATTGAGCAAAAGAGCTCAGGGACAGTGTTCAGGCCCTAAGTTCAAGCCCCACAACCAATGAAAGAAAGAGTTTGTGGCCCCAAAATTGCTGTTAAATAGAGAAACAGGGAGGGAAAGGAAAGCAATCTGGGTGCTGGTGGCTCAGACATGTAATCCTAACTATTGAGGAGGCTGAGATCTGAGGATCTCAGTTTAAAGCCAGCCTGGGAAGGAAAATCTGCAAGACTCTTACCTCCAATGAACTACTCAGAAAAAGCCAGAAGTAGAGTTGTGGCTCAAAAGTGGTAGAGCACTAGCCTTGAACACAAAGAGGCTCAGGGACAGTGCCCAGGCCCTGAGTTAAAACCC
This sequence comes from Dipodomys merriami, assembly GCF_024711535.1. Classification (NCBI taxonomy): domain Eukaryota; kingdom Metazoa; phylum Chordata; class Mammalia; order Rodentia; family Heteromyidae; genus Dipodomys; species Dipodomys merriami. The sequence goes on along the minus strand of NW_027206535.1, from coordinate 1,533,529 downwards.
CAGGGCCCGCAAAAATAAATAAATAAAATGAAGAAGAAAAAGAGAAATGGGTGGTATTCTAAATAGGCAGCCCTTCTCATTAACCTGAAGCCCTACATGGAGGCCTGGCAGGGAGAGGTGGGCTCCCCTGCTGATCTAATTTTTCTCCAGGATACCTATTAGTGCCCAGGTAGCCTACAATGAATGAATGGTATAGGAAGGTTCCTCAGAGAACTTCTCCAAAGGACTGCCAAATATGACTCTCCTCTCTATACTCTGACCAGCTTGCCTTGTGTTTTTGCTGGCCAGTCCTATGGCTTGAACTCAGGGCCTGGGCACTGTCCCTGAGTTTCTTTTGCTCTAGGCTAGCACTCTACCACTTGAGCCACAGCACTTTGTCCAGCTTTTTCTGTTTACGTGGTACTGAGGAATCCAATACAAGGCTTCATGCAAATTAGGCAGGCACTCTACACACTAAGCCACATCCCTAACCCTTGCCTTGTGATTTGCTTTATTTCCCTTTTCTTCATCTATTCTAAACCATCCTCTACCACTCCACAATCTCTTTGCTTCCCATTTCTGCTAGCCAGGCTTAAATCTGGACCACTAGCCTTCTTGGCACATACCTTTTCCCAATTAAACCTGTCCACCCATAGGAAACAAACACGTTGCACAAGACAGCACTGTGACCCAAAGAGGCACAGATCATAATTACCAGCAGGTGAGGAAGCTTGTCCCACCTGCTCTGAGCACACACGTCTGCAACTGAAACCATCTAAACGCACACCTCCCTCCACCCTGGTGAAATATGGACAATGTTGGCACTAAATGCCTGGTGATTGAGTAACCCTCCTTTCTCAGATCCTCCCTTCAATCCTCCCGCAAAAACCATCATTCCCCAAATTCCTGGCAGCCTAGGAGATGTCGGCTGCAGCGTTCCTGAAAGTGCCTGGCAACAAATGGGGGAGATGAGAAGATGTGAGGAAAAATTTATAAGTGTTGGTCAAGTCTCATGACTGCAAGAAACAGTCACCAAACTTGAAATGTTCCTCTCTCCACCCAGATGTTTCTTCCCTACCCAGGTGTCACAGAGCCAGGCCCTCTATCATTTTAGAACTGAATCATTCCATTGGAGTAAGCACCAACGTTTCCAAATCAAGCCTCTCAAAATGCAAATGTTCTGGAACTGGAGGTGTGGCTCAAGTGGTACAGCACCAGGTAAGCAAGAGAGCTAAATGAGAGCTTGAGGGCCTAAATTCAAGGCCCCATGCTAGAGAAAAAATTAAAAAAGCAAATGTTCTGACCCAGCAAGTCTACTCTCAGATATCTCTCTCCAAGAGAAATGAAAACATATATGTCCACATAAAAACCTGCACACAGGGGCTGGGAAGGTGGCTCAGTGGTAGAGTGCTTGCCTTGCATGCATGAGGCCCTGGGTTCAATTCCTCAGTACCACATAAGCAGAAAAAGCTGGAAGTGGCTCTGTGGCTCAAATGGTAGAGTGCTAGTCTTGAGCTGAAGAGCTGAGGGATAGCGCCCAGGCCCAGAATTCAGGCCCCACAACAGACAAAAACAAACAAACAAACAAAAAAACCTGCACCCAAAATTTCACAGCAGTATTATTCACAGTAGCCAAAATATAAAAACAACACAAATGTTGGTCATCATTTGGCCATGATGAACAAATCTATAATACAGTCAACAGAAGTCTCAGAAGTTTCTCAGTGATTACAGCACTTATTTAGCATGCTACAAATCCTAAATTTAATCCCCAGCACCAGAGTAAAACCAATAAATAAATAAATAAAAACACTGTGATTTTCAGTTTGAAAATGAGTAAGAACGTTATAATGCAGGTGAACCTTTAAAACAGCATAGAAATTGAAAGAAGCCTGTCACACACTGATTACATTTATTTAAAATGTCAAAAAGTAAATTAGCAGGCCTGGTGGCTCACACCTATAATTCTAGCTACTTAGGAGGCTGAGATTTAAGGACTGCAGTTCAAAGCTAGCCCGGGCAGGAAAGTCCGTGAATCTCTTATCTCCAATTAACCATCAAAAAATCCAGAAGTGAAGCTATGGCTCAAGTGGTAAAGCACTTGCCTTGAGAAAAAACAAATACCTCAGGGACAGTTCCCAGGCCCTGAGTTAAAGTCCAGGACTGGCACAAGTGCACATGCACACACAAACACACAGAGTAAATTCATAGAGAAGGAAAGTAGGCTGGGAGTTACCTAAATCTAGAGAGACTGGAGGAACTGGGAAGTGACTTCTTGTGGGTCAGGATTTCTATAAAGTGAAGAAAATGATCTAAAGTTGAATTATTGATGAATGCCCAACTCTTTAGAATATACTTAAATCCACTAAATTGTATACCTTAAATGGGCGAATCATATAAGAATTAATTTCAGCTGGGCACTGGTGTCTCATGCCTACAATCCTAGCTACTTAGGAGGCTGAGATCTAAGGATTGTGGTTCAAAGCCTGCCCAAGCAGTAAAGTCCATTAGACTCTTATGTACAATTAACCACCAGAAAATCAGAAGGAGAGCTGTGATTCAAAGTGATAGAGCACTAGCCTTGGCCAGGAAAGCTCAGGGACAGCACCCAGGCCCTGAGTTCAAGCCTTAAGACCGACAAAAAAAAAAAAAAAAGAATTTCAATAAAGCTATTATAAAACAGATTAAGTTCATGGTAAGCTTTCCAATAAAATGGGGCTTAGCCAAGCACTGGTGACTCATGCATGTAATCCTAGATATTCAAGAGGCTCAAATATGAGGGTTGTAAGTTCAAAGCCAGCCCAGGCAGACAAATCCAAGACTCTTAACTCCAATTAACTAGCAAAAAGCCGTAAGTGGAGGTGTAGCTCAAGCGATAAAGCACCAGCTTTGAGAAGAAAAAGCTAAGAGAGAGCACAAAGCCCTTAATTCATGTCCTAATAGCAGCATGTGCACACATGCACAAGCACACATGCATGCATACACACACACACAGACATACACACACAGACATACACACACAAACATACACACACAAATATACACACACAGCCGGGCGCTGGTGGCTCACGCCTGTAATCCTAGCTACTCAGGAGGCTGAGATCTGAGGATTGTGGTTCAAAGCCAGCCTGGGCAGGAGAGACCGTGAGACTCCTATCTCCAATAAAACCACCAGAAAACCGGAAGTGGTGCTGTAGCTCAAGTGGTAGAGCGCTTGCCTTGAGCTGAAGAGCTAAGGGACAACGCCCAGGCCCAGAGTTCAAGCCCCACGACCGACAAAAAAAAAAAAAAAAAAAAACACAAATATACACACACAAACATACACACACAAACATACACACACACACAAGTGGGGCTCAGGAGAGGCTTGACATTAAACTATTTCAGCTTCTGAGGTCTCAAGAAAATGTCACCTGTTCCATGGTCTTAACTACAAATTCTAAATCTACCCAGCTGTTAGAAACCCTCTGACTAAAGCAAATCCAAAACAAAAGAAGGGTAATCCTGGTAAATTAGAGAGTATCACCTTATTAGAGAGCCCAGAGAAACAGTGTACACTAGTTGCACTGGTCAGAAGATCAGAAAAAGAGGAAAGGGCACTGAGAAGGATGTCAAAATATAAGTCCTGAACATAACTCTGTGTAGAAGCAATCCTGGCTGAGTTAGAACTAGTAAAGGCCCTCAGCTCTTTGCCATGGGTCTATCCACATAGGCCTCTCTTACCCTTGAGACCCTTATTGCAGAAGGACCTAGACTAATAATGAAAGAAAAGAGTAGATAAGAACAAACAAATGTCAATACAATAGGAAGGAGCAAACCCACAATACCTATGTGCCTCTGGTTATACAAAATAATATTTATTGGAATGAACTCTGGGAAATGGGGAAAAAAAAAAAAAAAAAGCAAACTTTGACCAAGCCAGAGAATTCATAGACTCTCCGGCTTGGGTGCCCACAAAAGGTTAAATTAGTCTAGTTCAAGTCAGTAGCAAACAGGAAATAGTAGTTAATATCTGAGCATTTACCATGTGCCAAGAACCGTACTTAATGTTTCATATGTATTATCTTACTTAATCCTTATAGTATGAAGAGAAGGGTATAATTATTATCCCTATTTTACAGATTAAGAAACTGAGAATAAAGAAATGAAATTACCAATGTAATCTTTGGCAAAGGAAACATCAGAGCCCTAACTACAGCCCATCTTAGATTCCCAGACCCAGGTTTTTAAGTAAACGATGTTACTAATAGAAAGCTTAAAATTGTAATATAATCACACTGGGATTATGGTAAAGCAGCATGTAAGAGGCAAGGAGTATAAATCTGCCTATAGCTCATTTAACAGGAAATCAATAAGTGTTGAAAACTGATACATCAAGCAATATCACTATAAACATTTTATTTAGAAAACATGGAGGTTTACACCAGACAAAACAGCTAAAGTTGGCAACTTATATGGAGCAGACTTGTAAGCAGAGGATTGTTATATTCTTTTTAAAGCTGTTTAAATAAAATGTGTGTGTTTGTGTGTGTGTGTGTGTGTGTGTGTGTTGGGTTTTTTGGTCAGTCATGAGGCTTGAACTCAGGACCTGCACACTGTCCTGAGCTCTTTTGCTCAGGCTAGCACTCTACCATTTTGAACCACAATGCCACTTCCAGTTTTCTGGCGGTTAATTGGAGATAAGAGTCCACAGACTTTTGTGCCCAGACTGGCTTTGGACCACAATCCTCAAATCTCAGCCTCCTCAGCCGCCAGGATTACAAGCATGAGCCACCAAAACCCACTACATATAAAATATATATTAAAAATATCTTGAAAAGAAGAAGAGGAGAGAAGAGGAGGAGGAAGGAGGGAGGGAGGGAGATACACCATGCCAAAGTCTAATGCCATGGACACTTGTTCTTTTTTTTTTTTGGTCCAGTCGTGGGGCCTGAACTCTGGGCTTGGGCGCTGTCCCTCAGCTCTTCAGCTCAAGGCTAGCGCTCTACCACTTGAGCCACAGCGCCACTTCCGGCTTTTTTCTTATGTGGTGCTGAGGAATCGAACCCAGGGCCTCAGACATGCAAGGCAAGCGCTCTACCACTGAGCCAACTTCCCAGCCCTGGACATTTGTTCTTTAACCACACAGCTTCTACTCTCCTCCACTAGTAAGAATACTTGTTTTTGTTCTGGAGAGTATCCCTCAAGTGGTTGGTTAATCTAATTTTGTAGGTCTATCAATCAAGAAACTCTGTCCTATTCCCAGTCAGGTAGGGATATAAGGGAACAGTGGTATCCTCTTCCTGGAATCTTAGTGGCAAAAGACCTAAATACATAGATCCAATTCACCCAGAAATAAAAAGTTCCCATTAGTTCTTTGTACTTACTTAAAGTCTCAGGACTCTGGATTTCCTCGGTTTAGACTTTTAAAAGTTTTCCCTTAAAGTTTGTACACTGCCCCATTTCCTTGTAAGAAATTATGCCTCGGGGCTGGGAAGGTGGCTCAGTGGTAGAGCGCTTGCCTTGCATGCCTAAGGCCCTGGGTTCAATTCCTTAGCACCACATAAGCAAAAAGAAAAAAGCCGAAAGTGGCACTGTGGCTCAAGTGGTAGAGCGCTAGCCTTGAGCTGAAGAGCTGAGGGACAGCGCCCAGGCCCAGAGTTCAGGCCCCACAACTGGACCAAAAAAAAAAAATTTTTTTAAAAAAAAGAAGAAAAAAAGAAATTATGTCTCACAGTAGGAATTTGTTAACTGCTATTATAACCAAAGGAAATTCATGAAGATGTCTAATAAAAATGGGTTTGAGGTTTATTTGTATTTTATGTGCAATGTAACCAAAGGGACTTACAAAAAAATACATTTTTCCCATCATATATATCACATATATACATATACATATGTAAACATACAGATTTGAAAGAAACGTCCTGCTAAAAAAGTCTCCCCTCACCTAACACTTTGAGAATGTGAATTCTATTTATTTTTATTTATTTATTTTTGATCGGTTGTGGGCTTGAGCTCTGGGCTTGGGTGCTGTCCCTGTGCTCTTCAGCTCAAGGCGAGCACTCTACCACTGGAGCCACAGCGCCATTTCCGGTTTTCTAGTGGTTTATTGGAGATAAGAGTCTCACAAAATTTGTTGCCCAGGCTGGCTTTGAACCGAGATCCTCAGATCTCAGCCTCCTGAATGGCTAGAGGCTACTCAGGCGTGAGCCACTGGCGCTCAGCTTCTATTTTTTTTTAATGCTGTTCTTACTCCCACTACATTGATTTCAGACCCACTAGTGGTTATGGTGTGCAGTTTTCAAAAACACTGACTTCTTGTAGCAGTTGCATCTACTTCCAACAATAAAAACAACCCAAGGTGTGTCCTAGCCATATTTCCATATCAATGTGTGACTAAGGCACAAGCCCACTCATGGACAAACATTAACAGGGTCCCAGGGTCTTGAATCCCAGTAGACTGGGATACCAACTGTCTACACTGCCAATTCCAGGAGAGAGAAAAAAAATGTCTGTTCATTTATTCATTCACTTTGCACATGTGCTGAACACTTTTTGATGGTATGAATATATGGCAGGTTCCTGGGGACTGTCCAGAGCCATAAATTCTATATGCATGCTGGCTCAGAGGAGAGGAATCCAGGACAAAGCTTGTCTCCTGACTGATAGATTGTTTATCATCTCCTCCTCCCCTTCTTTAAGAGCCCAGAAATGTCTCCAGGATCTAGACCTGGGCAGTGACTACTTCATTCCCAGCACACAAGTTCAGCCTAGACAAAAGGAACAAAAGGGAACAAAGGGAATTTAGGGCCGCCCCATTTGCTACAGAGGCTTCTGGTTAGCTTCAAATTTATCTATGGTTATTTGGAATTCCTTGTTTACTGTTTTCCCACCTATTCTTTATGCCTAGCAAACATTCAGGAGCAAGATTCATTCTCAATGTTTTCAATGTCATGGTAGTAGACTTCTTTCTGGATCCCTTTTCTACAAGTAAAATGAAGCCCAAACAACCCTCTCCATTTATTTCACACTCTTTGCTCTTCCTCAAACCATTTTAAAACAGCAAGAGTATGGACTAGGACTTGGGGCTGGAATTTTTTTTTTTCCTCCCTATTTCTTCAGCATCCCATAGCTGGGAAAGAAAAGAGTGTTGTTGTCCTACTAGGGTTGGACAGTAACAAGACTTGCAATGTGGCATAAATGGTGAGGAAACTGTTAACAAAATTAAATGATCTTCTGTACTCTAAACTTCAAATAAGCACCTATTCTACAAAAACTCTTTGAAGAAAGCTGGATTAAGTTCTACCTCAAGTGGCATGCTGAGACAGGCAGAAGAGAATCAAATGAGGGGAGCATACAAACTCCCCATCACTTTGGCTCCCATTTCACTCTTGCCTATTGATGATACACTACACACCTGTGCTGGGTTTGATTCCAGGCCTAGAAAACACTCAGCCATAAAGTACCTTTGCCAATGGACAGCATATGGTCAACTTTGGGGCAGGAAGTCAGAGACTGAGGGAAACAAGGCAGACTTGCTTGCAGTGAAGAAAGAACACTCCCTCTCTCTTCAATCTTCAATCAGAAATTTCCCTCCTGAGGTCCACATCCCTTCACTTCTCTCAGCCAGGGTTCTGAGAGATTCCCTACATCCATTTGCGCTGGATGGAATCAACACCAAGAAAACTGTCCCGGGAAGCGATCGGTGGGCCAGCAGAGCGAGAGGAGCAGAATAGCAAGGGGTATGGAGAAATCCGAGAGGCGACCACCGCGTGGAAGGCCCTGTCCTTCTTAGCATTTAAAGGTTAAGAGTCCCTGACCATCCTCCCAGTAATGTGAGCCCTACCGCCCCCAGCTGCGATTCCAGCTACTAGGATTTCACCCTTTACAACCTTCGCCCGGTACTGAACACCTGAAGCACCAGAAAATTCATCGAGGGGCCTCTGAGGTCACCAGGACCCACGGAAGAGCTGATTCCACCCCCACGAGGTCCAACAGAGCGCCGGGATCCCGTCTCTGGAGCTCCTTCTCCAGAGACCCAGTCTGGCTGCCCACGGGTCGCCTGAGTCAGGCGCGCCCAGGCGTGTGTGGTCCCAGCCCGGGTCTCGCCCGCGCCGAGTCTCCGGCGGCAGCTGCAGCGTCCCCCCCCACAAAGGGCAGGAACATCCCCAGCCCTGGAGCCCCAAGAACCCCCAGCCCCACCCCGAGCCTCCACTAACCGCCTCAGGACAAGAGAAAAGAAAGAGCCGCGGGAGCTCCCCGAAGCCAGGCTCCAGGTACATGTCAGTGAACTCGGCGCGGGGAAACCGGAGCGGTGGAATCGGAAACCGAGAATAGCCAAGCGGGGAAGGCGGCGTGGGCACGTTTCCTTACCACGGTCTGGCCTTCGGGGTGCACGTCCACCAGGGTACACCAGTTCCGCGTTCCGTTCATCTTCCCGCGGGGGTCAGAGCGCACAACCCACCCCTCCGCCCTGCTGTCCGGTTCCTACTGGGCGGCCGCACGCGGAACCTCCCCCAGGTATAGGCGCGTCGGGGGCGTGAGCGAACGTTAGCCACGCCCACCACATGCTGTTCGCCAACGAGGGCGAAGGAAAAGACAAAGTGGGCGGTGTCAGGAGCCTTCCGGGCACGCCCCATTTGCGCTGGTTAAAATTTACATAAAGGTGGAGCTTAGGCGTGACCTGGGGCTGCTTAACTGAACAGTTTTTTCTGGGCTTCTGGTGGTGCTTTAATATTCTTTTTTTGTGTGTGTGTGCTAGTCCTGGGGCTTAAACTCAGAGCTTGTAGGCACCTCAGGGCCTGAGCCACAATGGCACTTCAGCTTTTTTTTTTTTTTTTGTAGTTTATTGGAGATAAGAGTCTCATGGACTTTCCTGCCCCATCTGGCTTCGAACTGTGATCCTCAGATTTCAGCTTCCTGAATAGCTAAGATTACAGCCTTGAGCCACTGACGCCCAGCTTCCACATTCTTTATTAATCTTACCTCCTTCCAACTCTCAGTGTGGGTTAGAGGGAATTTGCCCTATTTGTTCTTCCTGTAGCCGAGGAATTGGGGCCTGCACACACTTTCAGGCACTTTCCTGTTATAGGTAAACCAGCCTGTAGGCTTTGTAGAGCTGAGTAAATCTTTGCTCTATGATTTAAAAAGGCAGGCACTACGGGCCAGCTCATTCAGACTAACCTAAGCCAGTCTGACAGGTGCCCTTCCCTGGCAAGGAGCCCAGGCCAAAGTCAAAGCCAGCTCTGGGTGGGGCTTGTTTTGCAGAAGCTATTATACCAAAGCTACCCTTATTTGGTGGGGAGAGGCGGGACACATCACCTTAAAAGGAATTTGTATTCTAGACCAAGAATGATTCTTAACTTTGACAATGGCCTTTGATCTGAAGGCTTAGGGCTGAGATCTGAGTGCAGAGAAGAGAGAGAATTGCTCACTGGGATCCTGGAGTTTCTTCCCAGCTTAGCTGTTCTGGCCAGTGGCTATTCCACTGGCCTATGAGCTGCCTGGGCAGAAGGCAGAATATATCAGAAGTCTGGCTTCATTACTGAGTGGGTAGTAGGTTTGGTGAACAGTTAGCTGTCTCTTCAAGCCAGCAAAGGCAAGGAGCAGTGATGCAATTTTTTTTTTTTTTTTTTTGCCTGGGAGGTAAATACTGGGGATATCTTTGTGACCTCAGGAAATAAAACACAGTTCTGGACCATTCCCCTCTAGCTCTCAAAGGAGGCATTTTTCTGGCCTTGCTATATTCCCAGAAAATAGTTTAGGAGAAAATGGAGCAACAGTGGTGCATGCCTGTAAAATCCTAGCCACTCAAGAGACTGAGATCTGAGAATCAAGATTTGAAGTCAGTCCAGTTAGACAAATCCTTGAAATTCTCATCTCCAATAAGCCAGCAAAAAGAAGTGGGGGTGTGGCTCAAGTGGTAGAATGCCAAATGCAATTGGGGAAAAAAGGGAAAAATGGAGCTGCTATATACACTTCCAATTTTGATCTGCTCTAAAGGACCTCTTTAAAAAATGAATGAAACCTCCAAAAGCTGTATAGTTAAACTAAAAGAGCTTCTTCCCAAATCTTACACCTTCAAATAAGCCAGGAAAAAGATGACAAAGATTCCATATGGTATATAATTTTAATATTTAATTTAAACCAAGGCTGGATTAGATGGGAGAAAATGCCTGATTTGTGAAATATAGGTTTTCTTTTTTAATCATGAAATTACAAATCATTGGTGAGAAGAGCCTTCTTCTGCAGGTTCCCTACAGAACTTTCTTGGGACACACATGGTTAATAATTCCCCCTTAACCCCTCCTCCGGACCTAACTTGCCCTAAAATCCAAGAAGAAGTAAATTCTCCATTGCCTCTTCCTATTTCTGCAGAGGCAGCTCCAACTCTAGGCAAAGCCCTGAGTTGGGACCCATTCCTGAGAAAAGGAGGCTCCATTGGTTTTCTACTGAGGCTAGGTACATCTGGTCAGAGAAGCCAGAAGGAAGACTATAAAGACTGAGTCCTTGGCTTTTGAAACCTGTATAGACAGTTGTTAGAGTTCCCAGGTGCAGTTCCTTATAACCCACATCCAGAGTAACAAAAGGAAAAACGGAAACTCTGAGCAGAACCACCTTACCATGGCTCTACCAAAGTCCCCCTCCCAGGAGCCCCTTGGCAGAATAGTCTCTGGACCAGACACTGGGGAAGTAGGGCAGGCTGAGGACCCCAGTTGGGGGAAGGCTGATCTTTGGAGAGGTATGAATGTGTAGGTATAAAAGGCAAGAAGAGCATCCTTATCTCCTCACCCTGGCTAAGGCACTGAAAGGAAAGAAGCAAGATGGGAAAGGGAGAGGATGCAGGGTCCCCTGGTCCCACTGGCTTAGAGAAGACAAAAATGTAGGGACTGGAGATGTGTAGGGACTACCATATGGGCCCCCATGACTGTGCAAAGAGAAGCATATAAGAAGTGGGTAGAACCACGCCTGCGTGTTCATTACCCATAACATTCCCTTTACCTTGCTCCAGAATGGAAGGAAAATAAATTGTGGGAATCCAAGGAGCAGAAGAGCATTGGGTATTTCCCTGAGCTGTAGGATTAAGGGCTAAAGAAATAAAGCTTTATATACATGGCAATTTCCATCTTCTTTTATCCTTCACAGTCCTCCTCAATCTGCTGTTGCCCATTCTTCCACAATAAGGGAGATGAAGAAGGAGTCAGCATCAACAGGAAGAGCTCAGCAGGCCTAAAATACCTACTCCTCCACTGGAAAGGCCAAGTCCATCCATCAACTTCACCCAGATCCCCCCCTGTTTTAGGTCTGAATAACAGGATCACCCACAGGAAAGAGGAATCCATGGCAATCAGACCAAAGTAAGGCAGAGTAGGGCTGTCTGGATAGGCTTCAAGACTGATTCTGGACCTCTGAAGACTACAAGTTAACAGGAGCTGGTCTGCAGGTTGCTCTCTGTAAGCAATGATGCGATGGATGAAGGGTCGTAGACGCTGTCAAATTCCTCATCAGAGCTCAGTCCCTCGTGCTTGAGGGCTGACTCAGCCACTGAGCGGGAAGTTTTGCGCCTGAGTCAGAGAAAATACTGGTAAGTGAGGGGGAATAGATTGAGAATAGATTCATACTAAGGAATTAATTCTTCTAGGGCCTAAGGCCATTCACAAGATTACCCCACCAATCAGAGATCTAGAGAGATGAGGTAGAGGATGGCAGCTGAGATACTAAGAAATAATAATACTGGCTACCAGGCTGGAAGGTATGACCACACATGCACATGCAATGAATCCAAGGAGAATAACATCTTAGAGAATCTCCTCCTTCTCCAGCTCAGGAAGCACCATTCATTTCCTGTTCTATTGATCTCATAGAGCAAAGCACAGAGGGGCAATCCATACCAGGAGTCCTTTTCCAGGGATTTGATCCGAGTATGGAGCTGTTCATTGACCTCCTGCTGCTCCTCCAGCTCACGCTGTGCCTTCTTCCTCAAACCATCCAGTCGCTCAATTTCCTCTTCTGCTTCATCCACCTGCCGCTTCAAAGCCTTCACCCTCAGGCTTAACTAAGAAGGATACCAAGTGCCCACATTAGAAAAGCAACTGCTACCACTACCTGGGACCTCACCTGTAACAATTATGAAAAAGGATAATTGCCCCTGGAAAAAAATTTGTGACTATGAGCAAATTTCCTTGCCTCGGAAGGTTGTTTTGGAAATTAAATGAATTCAGATATAACACTTAGAGAAACTAGTACCCAATATATAAGCTATGACTCTTCTAGTCCCTTCAATCCAAGCTTTGACTTTCTATAAGGAAATCCAAAGTTTGGAAGACCTATGAGAGATCCAGGTCTTCTATGATCTTCAGGGAAATGCATAATACATACCTGTGCTGCAATTGCTTGGCCTCACCTGATCTTTCTGGTCATTGACATGCTGCCGCTCATCATCAATTTGGATTGTCAACTCTTTAACTCTCCTCTCCAGTTTTCGGTTGGTGGACTGTAGAACTGTTTTCTCCCTAACAGAGTGAAAAAGAAAGAAACTTTACTTGGTCCCTTACTGCCTCTTAAGCATTTTCTCAGTCATGAGCTCCATTGGTATATTAGGAAGCATCCATGGAAAATCTAAAGAACCAGAGAGAAAGAATTCACATCTCAGAGTTTCTGCAACTCTCTGCTCTGAATCAGAAGAAAAAAAGACTCCCTGAAGATGAAGCCAGGTTGGCTAGATTATAAGGCAGAAGGAATAAAACTGAGAGGGAAGAAGGGAAGTAGAGAAGAAGCTCTAATTACCTCTCTTCAGCTTGTAGCTTCTCTTGCAACAACTGATTCTGAGATTCAAGCTGGGAGAGATTGGCATTGGGCTTCTGGAAGCCTTCTGTGCTGGCCAACCGGGTCTTCAAGTCCTTGTTCTGAGATAGAAAGCTTCCATGGTTAGCATTCCAGTAGGTCTTCTACTCACCATCTGGGGTCCACCTTCAAGATTCCCCTTCCTTTCACCTGTCTCTCCAAGGAGATTTTGTCACATTCCAAGTCTTGCCGAGTAGACCTCTCCTGCATGAGCTCTGTCCTCAGCTGATCCATCTAGTGGAAATATAAGAAGGAGCTAGACCTGGCAGAGGTCTGAGGTGAACCAGCAAGCTGAATCAAGTAGGACAGGCTCCTGGAAATCGATCTCTGAACACAATCTTAAAAATTCCCAGGCAACGCTGGTGGCTCACGCCTGTAATCCTAGCTACTCAGGAGGCTGAGATCTGAGGATCGAGGTTCAAAGCCAGCCCGGGCAGGAGAGACTGTGAGTCTCCTATCTCGAATAAACCACCAGAAAACCGGAAGTGGCGCTGTAGCTCAAGTGGTAGAGCGCTCGCCTTGAGCTGAAGAGCTGAGGGACAGCGCCCAGGCCCAGAGTTCAAGCCCCACGACCGACCAAAAAAAAAAATTTAAAAAAAAAAATCCCAGGCAACTAAGAAATGGTTATCTATAAATGGAAGGAGCCATGGGACTGAAACTGTTTCTTCTACCAGCAACCAGCAGCCCTCTTGAACCAAAACAACTCTGACTCAGGTCAAAATAACCCAGGCCACTCCTTCTTCCACTTAAATTCTTGGCCTCTTTCCACCTCAAGAAACCTTCCAATTCTTCCAGAAGTACAAGAGACCTTAAAGTGGACTCAGCTGTGTACAGATTCTGCATCTAGAATTCTCCAGATCACAACAGATGGGAGGGAAGAATTGTCTTCAAGGGGGCCTATACATTACACAGGGCAGATATGATGAAAGGTAAAGAAGGCTCACCTGGTCCCGACTACGATTCACCCGGTCCGTTAGCAGCTCCACAGTGTTCTTCTCTTCATCTAACTCTGCTTCCAGCCTGGAGACTTTTTCCTATGGCAGACGGATAAAATTCTTCCCCAAATTCTGGATCGCCAAATTCAGAGCAGTACTTTCTCAAACTCCATAGAATTTCCTCTCTTGGGCTGGGAAGGTGGCTCAGTGGTAGAGCGCTTGCCTTGCATGCCTGAGGCCCTGGGTTCAATTCCTCAGCACCACATAAGCAAAAAGAAAAAAACCGGAAGTGGCGCTGTGGCTCAAGTGGTAGAGTGCTAGCCTTGAGCTGAAGGGCTCAGGGACAGCGCCCAGGCCCAGAGTTCAGGCCCCACGACCGGACCCAAAAAAAAAAAGAATTTTCTCTCTTATATGTTCCAGGAACTTTTTGGTTCCCATCCCTACCAGAAGCACCATGGAGCCAGCGCCCTCTGCTGGCCAGGTGTGATATCAGGAGATGGAGTGGGACTTGATGTGTTCATGCATGGTCATGCATGAGGGAAACCTCAGAATCCATTCCTCACTGGGGGATTCAAATTCCCCAAAGGGAAAACTAAGAAAGAAACCCAACTTCCTAAACTGAGAACAAGATGGAAAGACTCAGACATAGAAGCACCAGAGTGCAGATTGAGGGAATACATTTCAGCTAGGAAGTACCATGAAGAGGCTCAAAAACTACGGACTTGCAGCCAGGCACTGGTGGCTCATGCCTATAATCCTAGCTACTCAGGAAGCTGAGATCTGAGGATCATGGTTCAAAGCCAGCCCAGGCAGAGAAGTCCATGAGATTCTGATCTCCAATAAACCACTAGAAAACTGAAAGTGGTGCTGTAGCTCAAGCGGTAGAGCGCTTGCCTTGAGCTGGAGAGAGTAGGGACAGCGCCCAGGCCCAGAGTTCAAGCCCCACGACTGACCAAAAAAAAAAAAAAAGAAGAAGAAGAAGAAGCTTGGTTCCTTTCCCTACAGACATGCCACCTGTGCCAGGACCCAGGCCCAGACTCATTCCCCAAAAACCACCCCACAGTGTTCTCACCTCGAGGCTCTTCAGTTGCCTAATCTTATCATCCTGGGAGCGCTTCCTGTTCTCTGCTTCTTGCTCCAGCCCCTGCAATCGCTGGGCCATCAGCTCTCTGTCCAGCCGGGCTGTGTCCCGTTCTGCCTGAGATGTTTGCAGGGCATGCCGCAGTCTCTGGGTCTGGACAAGAGGAAAACATGCCGCGGCTCAGAGTAGTATAAGGTGCGGAGGTGAAGAGTAGGATACTATGCATTGCCAGGAGAAGTATCCTATAACTGACATTCTTTTTGTTGTTGTTGGTGGTGGTTGTGGGGCTTGAACTCAGGGCCTGGGCACTATCCCTGAGGTCTTTATGCTTAAGGCTAGGCCTCTACCACTTTGAGCCACAGCAATACTTCTGGCTTTCTGGTGGTTCATTGGAAGTAAGAGTCTCATGGACTTTCCTGCTTGGTCTGGCTTCAAACCATGCTCAGATCTCAACCTCCTGAATAGCTAGGATTATAGGCATCAGCTACCAGCTCCAGCCACTGACATTCTTTAGAACTGCTCTCTCAGAGTGATACTGTGACTGATTTTTACTCCCTTTTGTCTTAAAACTTTCTTAAGTCATTTGAGGTTTTCTTTTTTTTTTTTTTTTTTTTTGTCGGTTGTGGGGTTTGAACTCTGGGCTTGGGCACTGTCTCTGCACTCTTCAGCTCAAGGCGAGCGCTCTACCACTTGAGCCACAGCACCACTTCCGATTTTCTAGTGGTTTATTGGAGATCAGAGTCTCACGGATTTTCTTGCCCGGGCTGGCTTTGAACCGCTATCCTCAGATCTCAGCCTCCTGAGTAGCTAGGATTACAGGCATGAGCCACCCGCACCTGGCTGGAGGTTTTCTTTGTAAGTGGTCTGTGTTGCCCAGGATGTTGCTAAAACCTCAAACAATTTCTGGGCACCAGTGGCTCATGCCTGTAATCCTAGCTACTCAGGAGGCTGAGATCTGAGGATCATGGTTCAAAACCAACCTGGGCAGGAAAACGCATGAGGTGTTTATCTCCTTAACCAGCAAAAAGCCAAAAGTCCAGCTGCGGCTTAAGTAGTAAGAGTACTAGCCTTGAGTAAAAAAGCTAAAGGTCAGTGCCTAGATCCTAATTTCAAGCCAAAAACAAAAACAAGAATCAAGTGATTCTCCTGCCCCAGCCATCCAAATAGCTCTATTCTTACAGATCAATGTCACTGTGCCTAGCTAGTTGAGGAGGTTTTAAAAATTCTGATCCTGGGTGTCACCACTAGAGATGAATGACTAAGTAATATGGAATACATTTTGGGGACCCTGAGACTTTGCCAGACCTCCGCAGCTGACTCTAATTTGCAACAGAGTTTAAAAGCCACTGCTCTACAGACATTACACTCTCTGTTGTCTATATGGGGGACAGGTGCTTCCCTTCCCCTCCCCCACCTTAGTATGTCACTGTAAATATTTATACCTAAGTCCAGGCCTCAGGATGCCAGGCCAGAGGCTCAGTTAACAGGCAAAGATCTTCAAATTCAAGACTCCTGGATGGCTCTTATCCTCTTGCCATCTAGACTCCTACCTCATCTTGTAGCCGGCTCAGTCCCCCAGAGTTCTTTTCAGCCTCACTAGCCCAGTCTTTGGCTTGGCGCTGGGCATCTGCCACTTCCCGCCGGGCCTTTTCCTTGTAATCTTCCATCTGGGTCTGAAGCTGCTGCAGGGCTTGTTTAGAGTCATCCCCAATCTGCTCCAGCTAAAGTGCAGGAAAAAAAGTTTTCAGCATTTTTTTTTTTTTTTGCCAGTCGTGGGGCTTGAACTCTGGGCCTGTACACTGTCCCTGAGCTCCTTCTGGCTTGCTTTTTTTTTTTTTTTTTTTTTGTATGATTAATTGAAGATAAGAGTCTCATGGACTTCCCTGCCTGGGCTGGCTTTGAATTGTGATCCTCAGATCTCAGCCTCCTCCTGAGTAGCTAGGATTACAGGAGTGACCCAACAGCATTCAGCTGTTTTTTTTTTTTAACAATCTTTAACAGATGTTCTGTCCCTTCTCTAGGTCCAGGTCCTAAGGCTCTCCCAGAAGCCTCTGTCCTGCCAGAAAACCCTCTTTTGCTCTTTCCAGGCCTGGTTTCCTAGTTTGGCTAGTACTTATATGTAAATTCTGGGCTCAAATCCTGGCACTTACTACTGACCCAATGCCAAGATATTTACTAACACTGGGTCTCAATCCCAATCTATAAAATAGGATGACAGTAATAGTATCTACAATAGCCAGTTGTTATGAGAATTGTATTAGCTGGATAGAATAATTCAACAGTGTCTGTTATAAAGTAAACCTTCAATGACTATACTCCAGCAAACCCAAGGTGCCAATGACTTTCAGCCGTACCACTAAGAAAAAAACCTCTGACAACTGAACTATGGCATACCATCAATTTTCAGATACAATCCAATTTCAGAGATGACAAAATATGTACTTTTTTCTGAACTGATAAGTAATAACATAAACATTGGGTGTTTGGTTTTATAAGGTAAAAAATTAGGAGAACCTTGCCAGCAAAAGGCAACTGATTCCTTTATCCCTCTTTCTCCTTGCCCTCCTTTCAATTTAAAACTCTTCTAAAGAGAAGATTTTTCTGTATAGGTCTTATAGACTTTTAAAAAGGAATCCCAGGACTATTCTGCAAGAATGAAGGCCATAAAGAAATCGAATGGGCTGGGCACTGGTGGTTCATGTCTGTAATCCTAGCTATTCAGGAAGCTGATAGGAGGGATTGTGGTTTGAAACCAGCTGGGACTGGGAAGTCCATGAGACTCTTATCTACAATTAGTCATCAAAAGGGCAGAAGAGGCTCAAGTAGTAGAAGACCAGCCTTGAGTGAAAAGGCTAAGGGACAGTACCAGGCCCTGAGTTCAAGCACCAGTATCAGCATACACAGACACACAGACACACAGACACACACACACGAACAAAGGGACCAAGAACACAGAGGGGAGGTAAGGACATACTTTAGGAAGGTTAGACCGTGGTCTTGCCCATTTTGTACTTGAGAAGAGCACATAGTACACATCCTGACCCCAGCCCAAATCCAGCCCACAGGCCAGCTTCTGTGTGAGTTTTTATAAAGGCCTGAGACTCCCAGGCCCACCTCTTTGTTGAGTCTGTCCACAGTCCTGTCTAGCAAACGCTTCTGCTCCTCCAACTCTGCCTTGCTCCTGCGAAGTGCCTCCCGCTGCTTCCCTTCTTCCTCCAGGGCCCGGTTCAGGGCTTGCTGTTCCTGCCCCATGCGCAACAGCCCCCGCTGGGCCTCATCTAGTCGGATCTCCAGTGCGCGCTTAGAAGCTGCCAGACTCCCCTCCTCCTCCTGGGATACATTTAGTGCCTCTTGTAGCCGTTGTTTCTCTGCCTGGGAGAGGGGAGAGGAGAGAAGGGAGATGTGAGGGAGCTGGTCAAAGGCAAAGCTTGGGCTTAAGGCATTTGGAGGTAGATAAATGGGAGGGTGGGGAAGAAGGTATTTATTCAAAAGTGAGCACTGAAAATAAGACTCAGAGGAATCAGCAAAAGACACTAAGACCTTGGAGAGCAAGCAAGGGGTGGGACATAGGAGACAAAAATACTAGTGTAAAGTCTGAAACATTCACACCAAAGTGCACTCCAGGAAATAAACCCAAGGTTAACAGAGGATTTGGAAGGCAAAAGAAAAAGAAACACAGAACTGATGGCTGACTGTTTAGCAAAGGAGTTAACTTGGCCAAGGCTACAGGTAGCGAGGCCTGCAGGGAGGCCAACCCCAGGGGCAGATGCACTGACCTCCAGCCGCTGCACCTTCTCCCGAAGTCGAGCCTCCACCACTTCCCCACCCTCCGCCAGGCCTCTTGACTCCTTTAGCTGCTGCTCCAGACCCAGGATGTGTCGTCGGAATTCATCATTTTCCTCCTGGGTCTCCCGAAGCGTGGTCTCCACTGCCGCCCGTCGCTGCCCCAACATTTCAGCCTCTGCCTTGGCGGCCAGCTTGGCCTGCGGGCAGTTGGGAGCAGCGGCTCAGACCAGGAGGCCTTCAGAGCTCACCAGAGCCAGGTTTAATTAGAGAAGGATAGCCCCAGCCAGGGGCTCCACTGAGAATCTCACCCCTACACAGAGGCAATAGGTATCACCAGGTACAGCAGCCTCCACAGCCAAATCATGCTTTTCACCACACACCTAAAGCCACAGGGCTGATTGGTACATACCCATCATAGGTAACTTTCCATGCCCTCTGGCTTCTCAGCCCTACCTCAGCCTCCACCTCCTAAGCCCTGGGCCCACTCCCCTTGCCTTAGAAGCCTCTTCACAGTCGAGTCTCAGTTGCTGGATGGTTTTCTGCAGCTGGAGGTTCTGCTGTTCCAGTTCTCGGCCTCGATCAGCCTCCACCCTCAGGACAACCAGCTGCTTCTCCAGCTCCCGGTCCCTGTGTCGCCCAGACATCTCCTGGCTCTGTAGTTCTGCCTGGAGCTCCTTAACCTCCTCCTTTGTCTGGTGCAGTTCCTAGATGGGAGGGAAAATGGTGATGGGGAGACCATCACAGCAAGAATGAGACTCTAGAAAGTAGAAAAAGTGAAATTCTCACACATTGTGAATCAGGGCATAAATGATGTAGACACTTTGGAAAGCAAGCTGGCAGTTTAGCCAGAAGTTGAACACAAAGCTGGGTGCCGGTGGCTCAAGCCTGTAATCCTAGCTACTCAAGAGGCTGAGATCTGAGGATCGCAGTTCAAAGCCAGCCGGGGCAGGAAAGTTCCTGAGACTCTTATCTCCAATAAACCCGCTAGAAAACCGGAAGTGGCGCTGTGGCTTAAGTGGTAGAGCGCTCGCCTTGAGCTGAAGAGCACAAGGACAGCGCCCAAGCCCAGAGTTCAAGCCCCATGACCGACAAAAAAAAAAAAGAGTAGAACATTATGCATCCTTAGAAAAGGGAAAAGATATTTGTTTCCACATGGTTGAGCCCTGAAAACATGATGTCAGGTAAAAAATAAGAAATAAAAATAAAAAGCCAGAAATGAAAGACGTCTTACTGTAGGATTACAATTGCATGAAATAGCCAGAAGACGCAAATCCAGAGAGATAGCAGGTTGACTACTGGTGCCAGTGGGTTCAACGAATGACTACTAATGGTCATAGCATATCTGGTTTGGGTGATTAGAATATTTTATAAGTAGATAGTGGTGGCAGTTTCACAACTTAAGAGTGTATACACTAAGAAAACAACTGGCTTGTCCTTTTTTTGGGGTGGGGAGAGGGGTCAGTCATGGGGTTTGAACTCTGGGCCTGGGCACTGTCCCTCAGCTCTTCAGTTCAAGGCAAGCACTCTACCAGCTGAAGCATAGCACCACTTCTGGTTTTCTGGTAGTTTATTGGAGGTAAGAGTCTCGTGGACTTTCCTGCCTGGGCTGGCTTTGAACCATGATCCTCAGATCTCAGCTTCCTTAGTAGCTAGAATTAGGCATGAGTCACCAGCACCCAGCCTGGCTTGTCTACTTTTAAAGGAGGAATTTCATAGTTTATAAAATATAACATCAGGGCTGGGAATGTAGTTTAGTGGTAGAGAGCTTGCCTAGCACACATAAAGCCCTGGGTATTCCTCAGTACCACATACACAGAAAAAGAGCAAAGTAGCGCTGTGGCTCAAGTGGTAGAGAGCTCGCCTTGAACACAGAGAAGCTCAGGAACAGAGCCCAGACCCTTCCTGAGTTCAAGCCCCAGGAATGGCAAAAAAATAAAATAAAATAAAATAAATATATCATTAAGAAATTCTATGTAGAGCTAGGCACCAATGGCTCATGCTTGTAAGCTTCTCAGGAGGCTGAGATCTGATGATCACAGTTCAAAGCCAGCCCAGGCAGAAACATCTGTGAGACTCTTATGTCCAGATAAGAAAAAAAAAAGCAAGAAAAGGAGGTGTGGCTCAAGTGGTAGACTGCCAGCCTTAAGTGAAAAAGCCAAGTGAGAGCACAAGCCCCTGAGTTCAAATTACAGCACTGGCATGAAAGAAAGAAAGACAGAAAGAAAGAGACAGACAGACAGGAAGGAAGAAAGAAAGAAAGAAAGGAAGGAAGAAAGAAAGGTAGACAAGTAGATGAACTTATAGCTAAAACAAGACTAGACAAGACTAGCTATCTATAAAATATAAACTAAGGCAGAAAAAAAAGGTAAGGGTATGGCTTAAGTGGTAGAATAGTTGCCTAATAAGCACTAGGCCCTGAGTTCAAATCCTATACTACCAAAAAAATAAAAAGTAAGAACTAGGCATGGTTGTATATACATGCAATCTCAGCACTAATGAGGATCAGAAGAGGATGAAGAGTTTCAGATCTGCTTAGGCTACATGGTATGACCCTGTCACATCAACAGCCATATCAAAATAATAATATATGGGCCAGGCGCCTGTGACTCACACCTGTAATCCTAGCTACTCAGGAGTTTGAGATCTGAGGATTGCGGTTCAAAGCCAGCTGGGACAAAAAAGTCCTTATGAGACTCCTATCTCCAACTAACCACTCAAAAACTGGAAGTGGAGCTGTAGCTCAAAGTAGTCAGAGTGCTAGCTTTGAAAAAAAGAGCTCAGGGACAGCACCCAGGCCCTGAGTTCAAGTCCTACAATGACAAAAGTTAAAAATAAAAATACCATTATTTTCACTGTCATTAGATAGTTTTATGGTAGAAATATAATACACAAGCATTGACTAATATTTGTAAACGGAGTGCCTACTACCTGTCTAGGACAGTATATCCATGAAATTAGAGATAAATGCATCTTCAGGAAGCCTTAAATGCCAGTGTCCCAATGAAAGGATTTTCTAAGTTATCCAAGTTGTCCAAAAAATAACCCATTGCCGGGGCTGGGAAGGTGCTCATTGGTAGAGCACTTGCCTTGCATGCCAGATGCCCTGGGTTCAATTCCTCACCACCACATAAGCAAAAAGAAAAAAGCCGGAAGTGGCACTGTGGCTCAAGTGGTAGAGCGCTAGCCTTGAGCTGAAGAGCTGAGGGACAGTGCCCAGGCCTAGAGTTCAGACCCCATGACCGGACCCAAAAAAAAAAAAAAAAAAACAAAAAAACCCATTGCCTTTTTATCCTTCATAAACTGAAACACTAAGAATATCAAGAAATTATGTTCCTATCAATTTTATGACCTTTCATTTATGACTCATGAAGCATCACCCTAGGTATGATTTTAAAAAAAAAAAATAGAATTGACTAAGAAAACAAAGACCAAAAAGGGAAGCTGACTGAACTTTGGATGGTACCAAACCACCAGCAAGGATGTGTCTTGGAGACTGGGGAGATGGACACACTAAATGCGAGGGATCTTTTATTTCCCCATGACTAGACTGTGTACTTTACAACAGCCTTCAGATTACAGTCTGGCTTCGCATGTAGGTCAGCTAGCCATGCCAATAGAAGCATTCCAGTCCACGTGATCGTACTTCTCATTGTAAATTAATAAACCAGCATTCTAGACAAAAATCCCGTAGTTAATATCATAACCATAGCTAATGAATCCACCCACCCCGCCCCTAGAAGGACAGAGCAGCTTTTGCTATGCTGACCAAATTAAGTTTCTGAGCCTATAAAAATGACCTTGGACTTTCACAAATCCACCTAAATGCTGCTACCCCATGAGGTCTCTTGGGAGGCTGCCAGCATCCTCTGGCTCTACCCCAACCTGGCTACTGAGAGCCTTTTCCACTACAAACCTCCAGAACCAATGAGGAAACCAGTTCTATTGTGCTGGAATGAGAATACTGCAGTAAGGTCTGCACCAGCAGCTGGCCCTGTGAGCATGAGGACCCCTGTGGATAAGACACCCAAGTATCTATCACCCCGACTTGCCATTCTGTTCCCAAACTGCCAGGTACCTTCTTGAGTTCCTCAACTTGTTGAGCATCTCTACCACCACCTCGAGACTGATCCAAGTTCCTTTGTAAGACCTCTATCTTCTCCCCAAGCTCCTCTTCTATCTCCTCCTTCTCCATGCGCAGCTGCAGGAGTCTGAGCCCAGCAAAATAAAGAAAAAAGGAAACAGGGTTAGGACTCTAGCCTTGCACTGTCTGACAGTGTAAACCAGTTCTCTGGAGGCTACCATCTTGAGTTCCCACTCTCAAGGAAGAAAGTAGATTTGGAGAAAGGCAGTTTAGGAAATGGAAGAACACAGCATGTTAGAAAGGATTGGCAAGGGCTGAGAGCATAGCTTAATGGTAGAGTGCTTGCCTAGCATGCATGAAGCCCTGGGTTCAATTCCTCAGTACCAAATAAAACAGAAAAGGCCTGAAGTGGCACTGTGGCTCAAGTGGTAGAGTGCTAGCCTTGAACAAAAGACGCTCAAGTTGAGCTGGGAAGGTGGCTTAGTGGTAGAGCGCTTGCCTTGCATGCATGAGGCCCTGGGTTCAATTCCTTAGCACCACATAAGCAAAAAGAAAAAAACCAGAAGTGGTGCTGTGGCTCAAGTGGTAGAGCGCTAGCCTTGAGCTGAAGAGCTGAGGGACAGCGCCCAGGCCCAGAGTTCCCCACGACCGGACCCCCGCCCCCAAAAAAAAGACGCTCAGGGAGAGTGCCCAGGTCAAACCCCAGGACTGGCAGAGAGAGAGAGAGAGAGAGAGAGAGAGAGAGAGAGAGAGAGAGAGAGAGAAGGATTGGCTAGAATTCTAGCTAACTGGGAGGTGGAGATAGGGGATCCCAGTTCACTTTCAACCAAGGCATAAAAGTTTATGTGATTCCATCTCAACCAATGGCTGCATGTGGTGGTGTGTGCTTGTCAAACTCAGTGACATAGGAAATCATAAGTAGGAGACTGAAGCATAGGCTGGTCCTGCCATTAAGCAAAACCCTTCCTTGAAAATAATCAACACACACACACACACACACACACACACACACACACACACGAGCAGCATATGTGGAAGCTAGATCTAAAATATAATAACTTATACAGACTCTAGGCATTCACACACAAAGAATCAGACTAAAGGAAGACACCCTTGGGGAAGGAACACAAAGGTATAACTCCTCTGAACATTTCAAATACTATTTATTGAAATGAACCAAGAAATGGAAACATGTTTTGCTCTTGTTTTTGTTATTGTTAATGTGGTAGTGTTTGGTGCTTTGCTTTGGGTTTTTTTTCTTCTGAGAGGGTAAGGGAGGGAGGAAGAGTGAATAAATGCAATCATGCTATGCAGTATACACTATGTGGAAAATTACCTATGTAACTTGTGGGGAGGGATGGCTGGGGGAAAACTGGGGGGAAGTAAAGGAAGGGATGACATTGTTCCATAAAAAGAAATGGCCAGATGCTGGTGGTTCACACCTGTAATCCTAGCTATTTAGGAGGCTGAGATCTGTGGACTGTGGTTCCAAGCCTGTAAGATTCTTATCTTTGATTAGCCATCAGAAAACTGGAGGTGGCACTGTGGCTCAAAGGGGTAGAGCACTAGCCTTGAGCAAAAGAGCTCAGGGACAGTGTCCAGGCCCCGAGTTCAAGCTACACAACTGACAATAAATAAATAAATAAATAGATAGATAGATAAATAAAATAGTACTTATTGCCTCACTTATGAAATGGTAGCCCCTCTGTATAACACCTTAATAGTTAAAATAAAATTAACTTTTTTTGAAAAAGGGAGTTGGAGAGATAACTCAAGTAGACTGTCTAACAAGTGTAATATCCTACAGTATCTCAACAAAAGAAAAAGAAAAGTAGAAGGATCTAAGAGTCATGGATAAGTGCTCCCAGGAGAAGATGAAGTTCTTACTCTTGCTTGGTGGCTCTCAGCTCTTCTTTGTTCTTCTGAAACATGTTCTGCCAATGCCCTGTTTCCTCTGAAGTCTCTTCTAGCTCCCTCTGAAGTTCTAGAACCAGGGTTGACATCTTCTGCCTCTCAGCCTCCAGTGCTGCATGGTCCTAGGGAAAAGAAAGGCAGGCTCAGAAGGCTCAGGCTCAGGGCAGAGCTCACTTCAAGGTGATCTGAGAGTGTGCACAAGGGGAAGGTCAGGCTCAAAGGGCACCATGCTGGCTGCACTCTGACAACCCTGGAGGTACCTGGTTCAATGCCAGTGAGTCCACCTTCATAATCATCTATAGGAGGCCTCTCCTAGTTACTTCCCCCCACAAAACTTAGTCACAGCCAGGTGCTGGTGGCTCACGCCTGTAATCCTAGCTACTCAGGAGGCTGAGATCTGAGGATCGCGGTTCAAAGCCAGCCCAGGCAGGAAAGTCCATGAAACTCTTATCTCCAATAAACCATCAGAAAACCAGAAGTGGTGCTGTAGCTCAAGTGGTAGAGCACTAGCCTTGAGCGGAAGAGCTGAGGGACAGCGCTCAGGCCCAGAGTTCAGGCCCACGACCAACAACAACAACAACTTA
The DNA here is from genome assembly GCF_024711535.1 of Dipodomys merriami. Taxonomy (NCBI): domain Eukaryota; kingdom Metazoa; phylum Chordata; class Mammalia; order Rodentia; family Heteromyidae; genus Dipodomys; species Dipodomys merriami. The sequence goes on along the minus strand of NW_027206535.1, from coordinate 1,508,344 downwards.
GTCACCTAACCTTCTGGTCTATGTTCCTCCTCTCTTCTCTCCTCTCTCTTTTCTCCCCTCGCCTCTCTCCTTTCCTCTCCTCTTCTCTCTCTCTCTCCCTTCCCCAATATGTAGATTTCCTGGACATGATTTTCACAACTTCTCACATATGTCCTTTAAGGAGAGTTCCTAGTTGCAACCATGAAAAGTCGAAACATAATTTAAGGCTGCTCCCTCCTCTCCCAGCCCCTGCTTTTGTCACATGCCTGGGATGCATCCTGCATGCTCCGGCGAAGTTTCTCTGTGTCTCTTTGGTACTGCTGCCGGACATGTTCCACCTCTTGGTCCCTCGAAGCCACCTCCTCCTTCAGAGCCCCCTTCAGGGCGGTCAGCTCCCGTTCTCGCAGTCTCAACTGCTCCTCTACTCGTTGTTTCCCTTCTAAGACTTCTTCTAGAAGTTCCCGGGTCTCTACCAGGTCCTAGGAAAAGATCAAAAGGGGTGACTATATTAGGAACCATCTGTTTAGTAATAATTCATCCATTTAGCTGAAAAAGTAAAAATAAGAAGTTAGGTGCCAGCAGCTCAAGCCTATAACCTAGCTGAGGATCATGGTTTGAAGCCTGTCCAGACATATCCATGAGACCTCTCTCTGCCTTTGAGTCTTCCTGAAAGCACATGAAATAGTACCTGTTATAAGCTAGACTACATTGGGGCACATGTGAATAGCAAACATGAGAGTGGCCCAGTTGAAAGGAAGCTGAGACTAGGGCATACAACCCCATACTGTACCTTCAGAAGCACCTCTTTAGCAGGCTCAGGGCTCTGGCCCTGTTTTAGCTTGTTCTGTAGCTCCTTCACCTGGGTCTCCAATCCATGCCGTAACCTTTCACCCTGGTCCAGGAGGAGCTTCATGTTCTGGAGCCTGGTAATAAACAACATTATTGAACACTATGTGTCAGGCAGTTTCGAAATACTTTTCATATATTAGTTCATTTAAACTTCCTTTAAAAGTATCTGTTCAGCCAGGCCCTGGTGGCTCACGCCTGTAATCCTACCTACTCAGGAGGCTGAGATATGAGGATCACGGTTCAAAGCCAGCCCAGGCAGAAAACTCCATGAAACTCTTATCTCCAATAAACTACTAGAAAACCAGAAGTGGCGCTGTGGCTCAGGCGGTAGAGCGCTTGCCTTGAGCTGAAGAGCTGAGGGACAACAACCAAGCCCAGAGTTCAAGCCCCACTACTGACAAAAAAAAAAAAAAGGTATTTGTTCACCTCTCTTTTGTCATTTGTTTTGGATTTTGTTGTTACATCGGTTTAGTTTTTGCTGTGGGAATAGAACCCAAGGTCTTGTCTGTATTATTTAAGCACTCTACCACTGAGCTACATTCCCAGCCCTTGTTTAAATCTTAATGACGGCTCCCCGACTATCTTATATAATACTGCAATCCTCTAACAATGTAGTCCCCTTGATCTGTCTTAATCTGCTCTATTCAGCACCTTCTTATGTGTTACACATTTACTTACATACCATGCTTGCTAACTGTTTGCCTACTATGTTTCCGGAAGGCAGAACCCTTCATCAGCATGGCTACCTCACTGAGGTATCTCAAGAACTTAGATTAGTGTCTGTCATCATTGGGAAGGCATGTGCTAAATAAATAAGTAAATCCTCATAATGAACATATTTTATAGATTAAGAACCTGAGACATTGCCTAAAATTCATGCATTATCAACATTACTGACAGAGAAGGTAAAGAGAGGCAAGGGGCTCAAGTGCTGGTGGCTCATACCTGTAATCCTAGCTACTTAGGAGGCTGAGATCTGAGGACTGAGGTTCAAAGGAAGGAAAGTCTGTGTGACTCTGATCTCCAATTAACCACCAGAAAACCAGAAATGAAGCTGTGGCTCAAAGTGGGTAGAGTACTAGACTTGAACATAAAGATCTCAGGGCCAGTGCCCAGGCCCCAAGTTCAAGCCCACAATCAACAACCAAAAAAGAGAGAGAGAGAAGTAGAGAGAGAGAGAGAGAAAAGGTAAAGAAAAAGGTTCCGTGATTGAACCATCCCTGCCCCTTTAAGCTTCTGGAGATTTCCTGTCTCCTTCAACCCTGGCCCCAAACAGCCCCACATGTGCCATCAACTGCACTCACTCTTTGGTGCTCTGCTGGACTTCCCCTTTCCTTCTTTCTAGGAGCTCCTGCAGTCGGCTACACTCTTCTGCTTTCTCCTCCAGTTGCCGCTCCAGCCCAACCTGGGATGGCTCTAGCCTCTGCCGCTTCTGGAAAAGAGTATAGAAAGTAGAGAGTAGAGAAAAAAACACAGAAAAGATCCACTATAAAAGGAATGTCCAACACATATTGGACACTTGATCTATGATAGACATTGTACTATGGGCCTCATACATATTTAGGCATTTAATCCTCACAACAAACCTAGATATTTGGGATTTTTTTTTTTTTTTTGGGTCCGGTCGTGGGGCCTGAACTCTGGGCCTGGGCGCTGTCCCTCAGCTCTTCAGCTCAAGGCTAGCGCTCTAACAGTTGAGCCACAGCGCCATTTCCAGCGTTCTTCTTTTTGCTTATGTGGTGCTGAGGAATTGAACCCAGGGCCTCAGGCATGCAAGGCAAGCACTCTACCACTGAGCCACCTTCCCAGCCCAATATTTGGGATTATTAAAAATATGTGCAGGTCTGGGTAGATGGCTTAGTGATAGAGTGCTTGCCTAGCATGCATGAAGCCCTGGGTCTGATTCCTCAGTACCACATAATCAGGAAAAGCTGGAAGTAGCGCTGTGGCTCAAGTGATAAGAGTGCTAGCCTTGAGCAAAAATAAGCTCTTGGACAATGACCAGGCTCTGAGTTCAAGCCCCAGGACTGGCAAAAATAAACAAAACATATATATGTGGTGTATATGTGTGGAGAAATTAATCAGCATTTCTTTCGATTCTGAGTGTGGGCTAGAATAGAAAAATGAGGAACTGACAAGTGAATTCTGATGTTAGGTCATAAAAAGGCACTGCACTTTTTCTTTCATACTTTTTCTCTTACATCACTCATTCTGAGGACACGAAAGCACCTCTATGGAGGGGTCCTTACACTCAAGGACTGAGAGCTTCAACCAAAGCCAATTAATTAAGCCATTTAAGAAGCAGATCCTCCATCTCTACTCAAGCTTGTGAGTGTGAACTTTTAACTTGGGTCAAAATTTCCCAGCTGAGCTGATCTCAGATTTTTGTCCCTCAGATCCTGGGAAATGCTAATTTTAAGCTGTTAAATTCTAAGTGTGATTAGTTTTACAGCCATAAATAAATAATAGTACTTTTATCTCCACTTTGCAATTAAAGAACTAGAAGCTTAAAACACTTAAAGAACTTATCCAAGTTGTTACACAGCCAAGTATCAAGATCTAAATCTATTTAGTTTGGTTCTATAGCCCATCACTTAACAATTACATTGCTGTGCTTTCTGGGATTTTTTTGGTCATCATGGGACCTGAACTCTGGGCCTGGGCATTGTCCCTCAGCTCTTCAGCTCAAGGCTAGTGCTCTACCACTTGAGCCACAGCACTGCTTCCAGTTTTCTATTGGAGATTGGGTCTCATGGACTTTCCTGCCGGGACTGGCTTTGAACAACAATCCTCAGATCTCAGCCTCCTGAGTAGCTAGGATTACAGGTGTAAGCCTCAGGTGCCTGGCTGCTATGCTTTCCTGGAAACAAGAGGCCACTTATAATGAGCACCAACTACATGAAAAGCAATACTGTGAAAAACTTTACAAGCTGGGAGCTGGTGGTTCAGGTCTATATTCTAGCTACTCAGGAGGCTGAGATCTCAGGATCAAAGTTCGGAGCCAGCCTAGGAAGAAAAGTCCATGAGACTCTTATCTCCAATAAACTACTCAGAAAAAAAAAGAGGGGAGTTACAAGCCGGGCGCTGGTGGCTCACGCCTGTAATCCTAGCTACTCAGGAGGCTGAGATCTGAGGATCGCAGTTCAAAGCCAGCCCGGGCAGGAGAGACCGTGAGACTCCTATCTCCAATAAACTACCAGAAAACCGGAAGTGGCGCTGTAGCTCAAGTGGTACAGCGCTCGCCTTGAGCTGAAGAGCTGAGGGACAGCGCCCAGGCCCAGAGTTCAAGTCCCACGACCGACAAAAAAAGCCAGTGTCAGCAATCCCCAGGCCAAGGTGTTTTCCCTGTGGTCCTGCATGCCTCCCAAAATGCTAACTTCTCACCTTCATCTCTTCATCCAGCTTTTTCTGTAGTTCCTCTACTCTTCGGGTGAGCTCGCCTTGCCCTGCCAGGGTCTTATTAGAAGCAGGAGCAATCATCTGCCACAAAGATATAGGACAAGGAAGGAAGATAGGACCTGAGTCCATATCCAGATCCCTAGATGTCCTCAAGATCCAAACGTTAACCCTTGTTCCTACCAAGTGAGTCACTTACCGAGAGAGGCTGCATCTGCTCCAGCACCAAACTAACCTTCCTCCGCACAGAAGCCTCACTTTCCGAGCTTCTAGAAGACAGAAGGGGAGGGGAGGAGAGAGGCAAAAGAAATAAGGAAAAGGAAAAAAACAAGTAAAATGGAGACAATGAAAAAGAAAAGTGACCGAGCAGGCCCCACTCACCCCTCCCTCAGAATGCCAAAGATGGTGGCCTTCACATGGTCCATACTGTCTGGTGGGGCTGTCTCCTGCTGATCTCGGAGAAGGTCTGGAGTTGATTTCAACTGCAAAAAACAATTTTTGTAAGAAGAGAGAGCTGAGTAAGGTGAGGTATGCAGGTTATCCCCAGGAAAATCACAAGACCCTATCTTTAAAAAAAAAAACAAAAACATAGCAAATAGCAAAAAGGGTTGAAAATGTGGCTCAAGTGATCAATCACTTGCCTACTTGCCTGGCAGGCATGATACTTAGTTCAAACCCCAAGACCACCAGGGAAGAAAGGAGGAAAAAAGTAAAGGAGGGAAAGAGGAAAAAAGAGAGGGGAAAAGGGGAGAAAGTGGGGGAAGGAAGGAGGGAAGAAGAGGAGAGAATATAGAAGGGGAGAAAGGAAGAGAAGGAGGGAGAAGAAAGGAGGGAGGGAAATAGAGGTGGCATCAATGAGATAAGGCCACCTCTCGGCATGATGAACTTCGCTGATAAGGCCTGAGCAACAGGCCTCATCCCCTCTAAATTGTCACTCTGAACCAGATTTTCTTCAATAAGCAGATCTCAACCAGCTGTGGGCTGTGTCACAAAGCATTTGCCACGGTGACAGTTGATGTACTATATTCATATATTTATAAATGATTTACTTTCAGAATGGACTTAAGTTTGTCTCAAAGTAAAGTTGCTCTCCCACTTACCTGCACTCCTGAGAGAGAGAGAGAAAGGCATAGAATTTTGGCAAGAGCATCGAGTCTTCTTTATGAAGATTGTACACTGAGCAAATGAGCATTTGCTAGCTAATGGCTAGGGCAAAAACAAGTAACTGCACATCTGTTAATGGTGACTTCATAGTTCTCTTTAGCATTTTACCCAGGGAACTTCTTTGCTTGTGAATACCCTCTACTTGGTGGATAACAAGGAGAGCAAATGGTCAAGACTTTCTGCCCTAGGTTATTTGAATTAGTGGAGCCTCAGGGTTGACAGGTCAGGGTGGGAGATGAGCTGAAGGGTTGGAAATAGGGAGGGATGGAATCTGACCTGCAGCACAGCAGGATCCTGTGCTTTCTCCTGTGGCTCCTCAAAACTCTTAAGGACCCAGTCCTGAGTCTGACGGGAGCGGCTGAAAGCACCCAAAGGGCTCTTGCTCTGAAGTGGCAGTGGCTGTTTTGAATTGTCCACAGGGCTGTCATTCTTACTAGGGGTCCAGTGTTTGGTGGACTGTGGTTCCCGTTCCACAAGGGTGTCTTGTGGGGGCCGGCTGTCCAGGCTCTGGCTCCGCTTCCGCTGTTCATGCGGCAGGGTCCGTGTGCGCCGACCAGTCCGACCCCTGACCTGACCCCCCACTTGATGGTTGAACTTGCTGATGAGTGAATCCACTGAAGACAGGGGAGCAGTGTCAATGGTATTACCTGGGGAAGGCTCTGGAGGGGCTAGCTCCAGCAAGCTGGAACTCCTATTGTTAGGCCCCATAGGCGTAGGGCCTGCCAGTGAAGCCTGTGACTGGGAACGGAGCAGTCTTCTATTCCAACGAGCCCCAAGCTCCTCATCAGACGTGCTGCCCTGGGAAGGGACAGATGACCCCTGGACCTGAGAGTAGGGGTTTTCAGGGAGTTCCGAATCAGAGCTCAGAGTTCCTGGGGTTCCTTTGCTGTTGTCCCCCTTGATTTGGACCCCAAAGGAGTCACCCCCTTTCTCTCCACTGTTAAGCACCACAAAAGGCTGTCCAGCGATGCCCTGCACACGTACAGCAACCCCATAGCTACTGGCTCTTGCATCCTTAGCAGGGCGTCGCGCACCACGGCGCAGTGTGGACTTCTCTGTAGCACCCTCTGGCTCTGTGATGAAGCGAATCTGAACTCCATGGTCTACAGGACCTCGGGGCTCAGCCATGGTGAATGGCTATTCCATGGACGGTGGGGGGACCCTAGAAGACAAAGGGAAGGGTTTTAGCTAAGAAACTTAATATAGAAACCCAGAAACTTCCATCCTCCCGCTCTAGTGGGAGTCTTGTCAGTCCCTTCTACATAGCACCAGGATTCTCATACTTCATGTGAGTAGCAGAAATGAGATGTGAGACCCTGTCATCAGTTTCTAATTCAATAGAGTCTAGACTGGGATCTGAGATTTTATGTTTCTCACCCCAAGTTCTCTTGGGCAATGCTGTTGGTACTTTGGTCCCGATAACATTAGCTCAGTGGTAGAGTACTTGCTAGCTTTGGTTAAACAGGAGCAGGGAAGGGTAACAAACACATAACACACCGTGAAGAATCTATTTCCGGGCTGGGATGGTGGCTCAGTGGTAGAGTGCTTGCCTTACATGCATGAGGCCCTGGGTTCAATTCCTCAGTCAGCACCACACAAGCAGAAAAGCCGGAAGTGGTGCTGTGGCTCAACTGGTAGAGTGCTCGCCTTGAGCTGAAGAACAGTGCTCAGGCCCAGAATTCAAGCCCCAAGACTGACAGAAAGAAAGAAAGAAAAGAAAGAGAATCCATTTCCTCTGATACAACCCTAGAAATTATGACTTCATTAAGAATTTAAAGATTTCACTTATCCATGCACCTGTGGCTCATACATGTAATCTTAGCTACTCGGGAGGCTAAGATCTGAGGACTGAGTTTCAAAGCCGGCCTGGATAAATTTCAGTCTAATCTCCAATTAACAACCAAAAAGTCACAAGTGTGTGGGATGCTGGTGGCTCATGCCTGTAATCCTAGCTACTCAGGAGGCTGAGATCTGAGGATCGCTGTTCAAAGCCAGCCCAGGCAGGAAAGACTGTGAAACTCCTATCTCCAATAAACCACCAGAAAACTGGAAGTGGGGCTGTAGCTCAAGTGGTAGAGCGCTCACCTTGAGCTGAAGAGCTGAGGGACAGTGCTCAGGCCCAGAGTTCAAGCCCCATGACTGACAAAACAAAACAAAACAAAAAAAAGTCACAGGTTCAGGTGTGACTTACAAAGTAGATGGCAAGCCTGGGGGGAAAAAAACTGCCAAGAGAGAGAATGAGAATTTGAGAATTCATACTCCAATACTGGTGTGCGTGCGCGTGCATGCTTGCGTATACACACACACACACACACACACACACACAGCTTTCATTTGGCGGGGTGCCGGTGGTTCATGCCTGGAATCCTAGCTACTTATGAGGCTGAGATCTGAAGATCACCGTTCAAAGCCAGTCAGGGCAGGAAAGGCCATGAGATTCTTATCTCCAATTAATCATCAGAAAACCCGAAGTGGTGCTGTAGCCCAAATGGTAGAGCACTTGCCTTGAGCTGAAGTGCTCAGGGACAATGCCCAAGCCCAGAGTCAAGCTCATAACCGACAAAAAAAAAAAAAGCTTTCATTTGATCTTCATACATATAATATAATATGAGGAAAGCATAGACCCCAAGCCTGCCTATCAGATACTTCTCCCACTGGAGAAAAGAGGGCTCATTTAAAATATAGAAGAACAGAAAATAAGTTGTCCCATTTCTGAGAAGATATTCAAATTAACGGCAGTGCTGTCTCTAGGATGAGGAAATTAAAAGCTAGAGATATTCTCTGGGAGAATAGAAAAGGATGGACTGACTTTCTTTCTTTCTCTCTTTCTTTCTTTCTTTCCTTCCTTCTTTCTTTCTTTCTTTTTTTTTCGGTCATAGGTCTTGAACTCCGGGCCTGGCACTATCCTTCAGCTCTTCAGCTAATGGCTGTCGCTCTACCACTTGATCCATAGCACCACTTCTGGTTTTCTGGTGTTTTATTGGAGATAAGAGTCTCACAGCCTTTCCTGTCCGGGCTGGCTTTGAACCGTGATCCTGAGAACTCAACCTATAGTTACGATTAAAGGTGTGATCTACCAGAGCCCAGCAGGGATGGACTTTCTACGGTGTACTTTTGTATGTCTTTTTTTTAACATATATTTTTTTAAGATACTGTACATAGGGGTTACAGTTATATGAGTAAGGTAATGAGTACATTTCCTATTGAGCATTGTTACACCCTCCTTCTGTGTCTTTTTAATTTGGAATCAAGTACATGTATTACCTATTCAAAGAAAGATTTAAGGCTAGGGATGTAGCTCAAGTGGTCAGCACTTGCCCAGCATGTGAAAGACCCAAAGTTTAATCTCTAGTACTGCAGACAGCAAGAAATAGAGGGAGGAGGGAGAGAGGGAGAAGAACTTAAATACGATTTTAAATGCATCTATCCAAGGGGCCCCAGAAAACATAGGACCTTCCCACCTGGGGGCCAGGACAAAAAATATCCACAGGCTGACTCACTAGTCCACATTACCTAGGCTTAGAGTCAGCAAATGGAATGTGTTTCAGGTATGCTCTGGCTCTAGGAACTTTCCCCACCCTTCAGCTAGTGTGTTAAGTCTCCATCAGAGCCCAGCACCAAACTAGAGGAGGAGTCTCTAGCATGCCAAACAGGAAAACAAACATGCCCAACTCAACTTCCCTGTGGAGTTCTGGGCCAAGGAAACTTGGCAAGGTCCCTTTTCACCAGATTATAGAAGCTCTCAGAAGCCAGGTAACCAAGGTGAGCTGATTGGGGAGGGGAGGGAATAGGAAAGGCAGAATTTAGGATGGTAAGAAAGGGTTCTAGCTGAGAAATGGAGGTTGAGGAACAGCATCCTTAGCATTCCTGCTCTTCCCTCAGGAGAAAGGAACCTCCCCCTTCCCCTTCTTTATTAGGAGCTGCTGGCTCATCTTTTGTGTCCTGGAGCCAAAATTTTACTACCAAATCTTACAAAGTTTGTGACAACAAAGCCGGGTGCCAGTGGCTCACACCTGTAATCCTTGCTATTCAGGAGGCTGAGATCTGAGGATCATGGTTCAAAGCCAGCCCAGGAAGAAATGTCCATGAGTCTCTTATCTCCAATTAACAATCAGAAAACCAGAAGTGGCACTGTGGCTCAAGTGGTAGAGTGTTAGCCTTGAGCTGAAGAGCTCAGGGACAGGACAGCACCCAGGCCCAGAGTTCAAGCTTCATGACCAACAAAAAAAAAAAAAGTTTGTGACAACAAGAGGTAAATTCATTCCAGAAATCATGAGTAAAAAAAGAAATTAGGATCTGACTCAGAAAATTCTAATCTGTTCTTTACTTGATGTATATAACCTGAGCAAAGTACAATTCTTCTGAGCATCAGTTTCCTCATCAGTAAAATGGATATACTATTAGATAATTACACTATGTATACAAGAAGTTACCAAACTACAGTTTTAAAATATATTTATTTTATAATAACCTTATTGTACTTAGGTTTGACTTCAACCAACAGTGGAGAAAAGATATTAAACATAAAATCCCTGTCACATGCCGTCTGCTAGTAACTCACATCTGTAATTCTAACTACTCAGAAGGCTGAGATCTGAGGAACACAGTTCAAAACCAGAGCAGGCAGAAGTCTGTGTGATTCTATTCTCCAAGAAACCACCAAAAAGCAGGAAGTAGAGGTATGGCTAAAGTGGCAGTCTTGAGCGAAAAAGCCAAATGAGAATGTGAGCCCTGAATTTAAGCTCCAGTACTGGCACAAAAACAAATACAGCGCTGGGAATGTGGCTTAGTGGTAGAGTGTTTGCCTAGTAAGTATGAATCCCTGGGTTGGGATTCCTCATACCACATAAGCAGAAAAAGCTGGAAATGACACTGTGGCTCAAGAGGTAGAGCGCTAGCCTTGAACAAAAGTAGCTCAGGGACAGTGCCCCGGCCCTGAGTTCAAGTCTCAGGACTGGCAAAAAATAAATAAAATAAAATACATGCATACATACTCCTGTCACAAAATCTCACAAGCGTCACCACTAACACAAGCCATTCGTTTAGATAGCACTTCCTCTGAGAAGCCTTCCTGACCAAGCCCTTCTACTCAATAGGTCAGATCTACCTATGCTTTTCAGTTACCCTTTGATGGGTTTACCTCATTTTGTCGTTATGCATTCATTGGAGTGATTATTATCCATCTCCCCCACTAAACTATAAACTCATAGATGACAAAAACTATGGGTCTCAGCTAACTCCAGTGCCTGGCACATGGAAGATGTGAATAAGTCCTTAATGAAGATTGTATCAGGAACAAAGGCATCTCCAGCAGCAAGGGCAGGAAGATTGTCACAGATCGTTCACAATATTTCTCTTTTATCCTAGTAACTAGTCTGTCATCCTGGTCTGGATTGCCCTACGCAGTTGTGAACTTAGAATCAGATGTGCCTAGACTGCCAGCTCTCAGAAGTCACATGATTTATTCATGACACAGTTCTGCCCTGTCAGTATCTCCACAGATCTTCCAGATTCAGGTCAAAGAGTTCCTGCCTTAGCCCAGCAAGGTGTACAGCTCCTTGGGTGAGTGTTCTAAGTTGCGCAGATATGGTATTGAATGCTCCCTCGGGTCCCAATGACACCCCAATTTCAATCACCTTCAGTACCAAGACATAGGTGTCAGAGGCCAGAAGGACTGAGGGATCTTTGGGGTGGGTCAGAAAGCGAGGTTCTAAATGATTCAACATGGAAAACCCGAAACCTACCCGCCTTCAGTTACAGAGGACAGTGGGGCGGGGCCAAAGGAACAGGGCAGCTCAAGGCCTTGCCTAAGCCCCAAAGGCAGGTAAACAACAATCTGGGTCCACAACTAGGAGTCTAAAGCCTGCCTGACCCTGCTTTTCCCTCTCCTGGTACATGCCCAGGGCTCTTCTGACCAAATGTACTCTGAGAAGAGACCAGGACACAAGTGAATTAAGCTTCATCTGTTTTATATCTGCCATTCCTGCTTGTGGAGAAGGGAAGGGCACACTACACCTGTACCAGACATCCACTGACCTCTCCCTGAGTTATTCATTAGCCTGCCTTGCCCCAATTCCATCACCTCTGGCCCAGCCATATGCATCTGGCTTCCAACTAGTAGTGACAGGGCCCCTGGACTTCTAGCAGGAAGTGGGGGTGGGGTGGCTTCAGAAGGGCACTCAGAGCCAGGCAATATGCTAGGTGCTAAATAACAGGCACATTTAGAAAAAAAAAAAAAAAAAAGAAAAGGAGAGAACTAAGGGAATAGAGATTAGATCCCCCTTGGTGGAAATGAGAAAAGCAAACAGCGAAGACCGAAAAGGACAGCTCAGTGACCTTGGTCACTTGGCTGGCTCCCTTTTTCATAGGGAGATAAGATGATTCCTTGTAGGTCCAAATAGACCCCCCAAGTGAACTCCTGGCTAAGTCCACAGAAAAAGCAGAAACCTGAGAGCCAAGCTGGAGCTGCTTGGCCAGTGGGGGGGCGAGGGGGGGAGCAGAACACAATGAAGAACAGAACCTCTGCAAACTGGCTAGACTGGTTTGAGAGGGAAAGGGAGGGCCAGGGAGACTACACTGGCAGCTTGTAAAGAAGACCAGAGATTCCACGCCAGAGCAGGCAGAGGGGCAAGACCATGAGTAGGGGCACTATCCAGCCTGGATGCCAAAACCAAGGCTCTGAAGGAGGCAGAGGTTGAGCAGGGAAGAGACAAGAGCAGCAGATGAACAAAGAACTTAGGTGAGTGACAGACCAATGGGTGACAGGATGACTTTGTCTACCTTCACCACACCCTCCCAAGTTTCCAAAGTTACATTCCTAATCCCACTTACCTTGGCCACCTCCCAGGCCCTTAGTTTTCCCCTCCCTGGTACAAAGAGAACCCCCCTACTTCGGCCTCCCCTCCCACAAGAGTAATAGCCTGCAGCAGCCTGGGAACTACAGGAAGCCAAAATCCTCTTAGAGTCAGGCAGCAAATCTCTGGATTATCAGGCCCCCAAAGCCAGACCCCTACCCTTAAATATTCAGGATGAAAGAAGAGGTACCCCGGTATGCATAGGCAGCATGTCTACGGACATAGCGGTTGCTAATTATTTCCCAATTACAGCAACTATACTCAGGCAGGGCATCAAAGGGGCCAAACTCAGGTTGGCGCTGGTTCCATAGCTGCCTAAGGCAAGGAAATTTGCCTCAGAAATCTTGTCTGGCCCCAATGCACACCTCTCATCTGGCCTGGGGATTGGGAGGTGGTAATTCCCCTAGTCTTGTGGTCTCCTTGGGAGTTCTGCCTATTTCCTGTACCAGTATAGCCTATTGCCAATCTAAAAGCCAGTAAGGATCAAGAGTGAGAGATGCCTGATGAAGTTTCTCCAAGTGAAGAGATCCTGGGAGACATAATTGATTGGGCTCCCAAAGCTTACACCCCATTGGCTCCCGTCTAGAACCAAAGAAGGGTTTGGTATTAGGCCCTGGAAAGACGACTAGGAGAAATAAATATTCCCACAGCTGTATTTTTTCCTCTCTCTACACCCCTTACTCTTAAAGCTCCCCTCCCCAGCCTCACCCACCCTCCCCACCCCCACCCCGACTCTGGAAAATTTCTCCCTGCCATGAAAACAAAGACAGAAACAGAAAACCCTAGTAGTTTCACACCTAGCAAAGCCATAGGCTTGCCCTCTTCTGCCCTTCACTAGTGGTTCTCATCTGACTGCACCTGTAGACGCATAGTCGGAGCGGAGAAAGAGCCCACGCCAGAAAGGAGGTGTCAGTGGCCAGCCAGGGGAAGGCACCTTAGGAAAACAGCACCTGCCGATGCCATGCACTGTTCCTCTGAACCGCAGGCACCTGCCGATGCCATCCACTGTTCCTCGGAACCTCCCTTTGCCCAGCTGAGACCAACTCCTTTCCCCCACCACTCCGGTCTCCAGGAGAAATTCCGCCCCTAGGGCTGGCGTCTGACCTCCAGAGATACCCTGGCGCTGAGACGCCTTCATGCCCTGGGAATAGTCTTACCTTCAGATGCCTCACGCCTGGCTCCTCCTCAGCCACCTGCTTCTGGCATCTTAAGAGTAGGGACCAAGCTCGTAGTTCTGCCACCAAACCCTGACCTTCCCTCTTCCCCTCTCCACACCGGTGCCCAAGTAGGGGTTATCTCTGATCGCCTCCACCCCGGCCCCTCACAGATCCACCTGGGGCTCCACGGTCATCTCAAGTGCCCTTGCCTCAGTCCAGTCACTCACCCCAGCCGGGCTCAGCGCTCCCGGGCTCGCGGCTCCGGGCTCGGGCTCAGGATCGGGCTCTGGCAGAGCTGCACGCGCGGCTCCCGGGCCCTCCCCCTCGGTCCCTCGCTGCTCCCTCCCTTCTCCCCCTCCCACCAACCTGTTACTCCCCTCCGGAGCCCCGCCTGCGTTTGACGTCAGCACCTGTCCCCGCCTTCCTCCTCCTCCGATTGGTCCATTTCCCTGGGGGGCGGGGCCTCCGCCGCGGAGGGGACCCGGACCTGGGGTCTCGAGCCGGGTGGGCGGGAGAGGCGGCCGGGTCACGTGGGCCGGCGGGCTGCAAAGTGCTGGGGCGGGGCGGTGAGGGGCATCGGAGGCCATTTTGGGGGCGTAGTGGCTGACAGTCTGTGGGCACCCCGCCCCCCTAAATGGAGCCTCGGTACCACTGCAGTTAGAGCATCACCTCGGCTGTGCGGTGCGCGAGCCTCCCACCGCGGGTTTCGCAGCCCGAATCCCCGTTCGGAGCCCTTGCTGCCCTTCATCTTCCTCTGCAGAAAACATCCCGGTTGTCCCACCGCCGACATCAACGCCTCCTGCAGCTCAGCTCGTACTCTCTTCCAACCCCCCCCCAAAACCAAACCGGATCCCCAGTCTTGGTTCTCTTCTCCCATCCCCTGGCCTCCACATTTCCCAGCCTGTCATCTCTTCCTCTGGTGATATTCATCACCCAATTTCAGTGTTCTGGGTTTTTTACACTTTCATCATTTGTCTCCCATCCTATGATACACTCCTCCAGGACGAGGATCTTGTTTGCTTCGTCCTAAATGCCGACAACGGGGTCCAGAATATATTAGGCGCTTCACATTAGTTGAATGAACGATAGGAACTGAGAATATAAATTTACAGGCATTGGGATGACTTTGATTCTAAGTAGAAGGGAACGCAACCCCGGAACATAAATAAATCTACCTGTCCTGAAAAGCCTTTCAAGAAGATACCGACCCCAGTTCCCAGAAAAGAGCAGAATCTGGGGACACTAGGGTCGCACCAGCTGCAGTTAAACATGACAGGTGGCTTCTGGTGTACACTGTTGAAAAAAAAATTAAAAAGTGATTGACTTGGCTTGCCTTGCTGGGGCTCTAAATATTTCTCTCATTAATTTGTTCAATAAATATTTGTTGCAAGAAATCTTCAGTGCAGCCAGCTGTTGGGTGCCTTGGAACTCATTTCCTCCTCCTCCTCCCCCTCTACCCTCTTCAGCCTTCAGAAGCTGGGTGTGGGCCCAGGAGGGGAAAGTCCACCTACCTGTTATAAACTGTTGCAAAGTCTCCACATTCCAAAGGAAGTTGTCTACCAGGAATAGAGCCAACCAACCGGCTCAGGGCCTAGGGAGGAACCACAAGAAAAGGTGTGGTGAGTGTAGAGATAAGAAGTGGTCTGTTTATCCCCAGACCACTGGGGTAATTTTATACAGAGATTTTTTTTCTTTTTAATTACGGGATTGTTGAATAGATCCAGATATTGGAAAAGTGAAAGTGACTAAATTCTCCTAGGTAACCCTGTAACTGCTTATTGTATTTGTAGTAAATCAAAGTAGGGTAGTTACCCTGCCCTACCAATGGCAAGCTATAAGGAAAATACTAGAGCACCTGAGTCACTGTCTTGATCTGTTTTTTGAGGAAGCACTCTGTCTCAGAAGGACGTGGTCATCAGACCCAAGAGATGAAGTTAACATCATGTCAACACATGTTTCCAATAGGAGTGAAGGTGGCTCAAGCCTGTAATCCTAGCTATTGAGGAAGCTAAGATCTGAGGATTGCAGTTCAAAGCCAGCCCAGGCAGGAAAATGTGTGAGACTCTTGTCTCCAATAAACTACTCAAAAAAAAAAAAAAAAAAGCCAGAAGTGGCTTTGTGGATCAAGTTGTAGAGCTCTAGCCTTGAGCACAAAGAAGTTCAGTGATAGCACCGAAGCCCTGTGTTCAAGTTCCAGGATTGTCAAGAAAAAAAGTTTCCATTTTGGAAAATTTGTCCAAACGAAGCAACGAAGAACAGGCCAGGCGCTGGTGGCTCATGCCTGTAATCCTAGCTACTCAGAAGGCTGAGATCACCGTTCGAAGCCTGGGCAGGAAAGTCCATGAGACTCTTTTTGTTTGGGTTTTTGTTTTGTTTTGTTTTTGTAGGTTGTGGGGCCTGAACTCTGGGCCTGGGCGCTATCCCTCAGCTCTTCAGCTCAAGGCTAGTGCTCCAACACTTTGAGCAACAGCACCACTTCTGGGTTTTTCTACTTATGTGGTGCTGAAGAATTGAACCCAGGGCCTCATGCAGGCAAGGCAAGCACTCTACCCCTCCATGAGACTCATCTCCAATTAACTACCAGAAAACCGGAAGTGGTACTGTAACTCAAGTGGTAGAGCTCTAGCCTTGAGCCGAAGAGCTGAGGGATAACACCCAGGCTCAGAGTTCAAGCCCCATGACAAAGAAAGAAATAAAAGAGAATAAAAGAGAAATAAAAGAGAGAGAGAGAGAGAGAGAGAGAGAGAGAGAGAGAAGGGGAGGGAAGGAAGGAAGGGAGGGAGGGAGGGAGGGAGGGAGGGAGGAAGGAAGGAAGGAAGGAAGGAAGGAAGGAAGGAAGGAAAGAAGGAAGGAAGGAAGGAAGGAAGGAAGGAGCAGGTATATGAAGGACTTGAGTTAGATAACTTTAGTCACTAGATTGCTGAACCTGCCGAAGAGAAGTATAATTCTTTGAGGCTGGAAATTTTGTAATCAAGGTTTGGAGTTGTTGAAATAATCTGCAAGACTAAGGAAGAGTATGATAAATGCTAACTGGCACAAGTGAAATGCTTACCTTCTGAACAAGTCTGGACCTTGAGAAAATAAGTAGATAAAAGAGAAAGAGGAAAGAGCAAGAAAATGTCTAATAACCCAGGATCAGAAAAAAATGTTTGAAAGAAATGGAAGGAGAGCCTATAGATTGAGCAAAGAAGAATAGAGGGAAGAGCTGCGAATGTGGCTTAGTGGTAGAGTGCTTGCCTAGCATGCATGAAGCCCTGGGTTCAATTCCTCAGTAGCACATAAACAAAATAAAAGCTGGAAATGGCGCTGTGGCTCAAGTGGTAGGTACTAGCCTTGAGCAAAAGAAGCTCAAGGACAGTGCCCAGGCCTTGAGTTCAAGTCCCAGGACTGGCAAAAAAAAAAAAAAAAAAAAAGAAGAAGAAGAAGAGGAAGGAGGAGGAGGAGGAGGAGCAGAAGGAGAAGTAGAGGGAAGGAGAATAGAGAGAAATAGAGTGAGAAGTCCATTTTGCAAGGCCTTGAATATCAAGATAAACAAATGCTTAAATGGTAGATAATGGAGAGCTGGTGAAGGTTTTCAAGCCTGTAAAGGACAGTATGTCAGAAAGGTCTATATGATGAATCCCCTGGCAAGTGTAAGGTATATTACAGCAAGGTTTAGAAATTCCTCCAAACTAGAGTGCCAGCAAAGGAGATGGGGACCCACTCACCTGATGTATTTTTTTAAGACACATTTCCCATTGTTTCTCTCTTTGGCTTTATTTACAAATAAATGTTTTACTCCTTAACAGCAGTAATAACCAGCAATTATATTAACATTTGGGGCTTTTCCTGGTTGAGACAAACTTCTGTCCTGAATATGGTCAGGAAAGATAATAAGAAATGGTCATGGTAAGCCTAAACTGGTCAGAGTGGCTTATGCCCGTAATCCTAGCACTCAAGATGCTGAGGCAGGATTGTAAATTTGAGGCCAGCCTGGACACATAACCTGTACCTTGTCTCAAAAAACACAAACAAGAAAAGAAATGAAAAGGTCATTGTAATAACCCTCTAGCCTTGGGGTTCAGAATCTCCAAAAATCTCCAAAAGGCATTTCATTCTTCTGACCCAAGTTATCCACTCCTCTCTTTTAATTAGAGAAGCAGAACCATGAAACTTTTATGATGTCCATGAGCAGAGCACTGATTCTGGAGTCAGAAGACCTATATTCTAATTTTACTTCTGGAAAAGCTGTAGTTCTAGCTATCTTCTAAATTATTGGGGATTCAGATCCCTCTGAAAATTAAGAAATTGATCCCAGATTTTGTGATATATTTCCTATAAGCTCCTCAACAGGGAAAAATGGTTCAGGTCTTCTAGCCTCTCTCTCTCTCTCTCTCTCTCTCTCTCTCTCTCTCTCTCTCTCTCTCTCTCTCTCTATATATATATATATATATATATATATATATATATATATATATATACTTTTTTTTTTTTTGCCAGTCCTGAGGCTTGAACTCTGGGCCTGGTCTCTGTCCATGAGCTTCTTTTTGTTCCAGGCTAGCACTCTACCACTTGAGCCACAGGACCACTTCCAGCTTTTTCTGAGTAGTTTATTGGAGATAAGAGTGTCATGGAAAACCAGGTGCTGATGGCTCACCTTGTAATCTTAGCTACTCAGGAGGCTGAGATCTGAGGATCATGGTTCAAAGCCAGCCCAGGTAGGAAAATCTGTGAGACTCTTATCTCCAATGAACCACCAGAAAACTAGACATGCCTCTGTGGCTCAAGTGGTAGAGCACTTGCCTTGAGCTGAAGAGCTGAGAGATAGTGCCCAGGCCCAGAGTTCAAGCCCCATGACTAAAAAGAAAAAAAAAAAAAAAGAGTATCATGGACTTTCCTGCCAAAGGAAGCTAGGATGTCAGATTCATGCTACTGTGTCCAACTATGCATTAAGATGGGGATATCGTAAGTTTTTCTGCTTAGGCTGATCTTGAACTTCAGTCCTCCTGTTCTTAGCCTCCTAAGTAGCTAGGATTAATCCTACAGGATTGCTGGTGCTGGGCTCCAGCTCCTCCTTTTATCACTATCTGGGAACAATAAGTGTAACCATATCTGGTACATGAATGGTAACTGTTTAGGGCAAAGAATCCCAAGCAACATTTTTCAGTCTAATCAGAGTCAAGGGAAAAAAAATCTCTTCTGGACAATCCCACACCTTCCAACCTCTTTCTTGTCCCTGTAGCTACCCACCTCTAATGCTCCAAGCAACTAAATCCATAATGTTCAAAGTCTCCTGTATACATTCAAAACAAGAATATCGTGTCAAAGTAAAGAAAAAAAATATATATATATAGTTTTTTTAAGATATGTAGCAAAAAGCCACATATCTCCAATTCCAATGAAATGAAAAGGCATGAAGTTCCTTCACATACATTTTTTTAGGGGTTTTTAAAATGCCATTCTGAGGAGAAAGCCAGCTTCCCATCACTCACCCAAACAACAGCTGATTCCACCTCCAAGCTCTCTTTCCTACTCTCATCAGTGAAGGAAACAGAAACTTGGCAGCTTAATCCCATACACACATTCCCAAAGGCGTTAAGAGCCCTACAGTCCACTGAGTCCACTGTAGCCAAGACTTTTAGCAGGCAATTAGTAGAACTAATTGCTTGATTTGCTTAGGTTCCTCTTCTGAGTCTGTTTTTTTTTTAAGTTTATGTTTCAGAGTACAGAAACAAGACACATAAAAATAGTATGGGACTCAAAGTCAGAGTACTTGATGTGTCAGCCATGGGTTCCTTACTTAAAGTCAGCCACCAAATAATGATTCTCTTAGGGGAGGAAAACAAAGGCACAATGCCTCTGTGTCTCTAGTCATATAAAATAATATTTATTGAAATGAATTCCAGGAAATAGAAACAAGACGTTTGTTTGTTTTTTCTTTGTTGCTCTTTTTGTTTTCTTTTCCTTTTGTCTTGTTTGTTCATTTATCTGTCTTTTGGAGGGTAAGGGGGGGAGGGACACAGAAATGGTTGGACAAAGAGTGAACAGATGCAGCAATAGTACTCATTAGACACTATGTTGAAAATGAGCTATATAACTTGTGGGTGGGGAACAGGAGGGAAAAACTGGGAGCGAGCAAGGGAAGGGATGACATTGCCCAAAAAGAAATGTATTCTACCTGATTTATGTACCTGTGATCCCTCTGAACATCACTTTTATAATGATATTTTTTTAAAAGGAAGAAAAAAAAAAAAGAGTCAGCCAGCCTCCTGTTTCATTACCTTTGGAACCATCTGTTGGACTCCTCTACAGAATGTTCTTTGCTGTGGAGCTTTCTCATTAGGTAGACTACAACTTGGAAGGATCTGTACCATGGTTTAAGGTTCTCTTTGCCCAGTTTTGCTTCCCATCTCATTTCCTTTCAAAAGTATCAGATTGTCATTACTACTCAAAAGCTTTCTCTGCCCCTCCCGTATTCCTTGTTCTGTCTTTCATAGGTATACAAGCATTACCATGCATGCACCTTTTGGGATCCTGACTTCATTTTTCCATCTGCTTACCAGACCATCTGAATTGACTCAGTTTCAGGAGTGATTTTTTTTTTTTTAAAGAAGGATTTGAAAATCTCATTACTCACTACCTGGCTAGCAATCAAAGCCCCTCCTGGTAAACACTTTTAGTCTAAGGTACTCATGAGGCAGAGGCAGGAGAATCAAGGTGCACTTGAGCTCAGGAGTTCATGGCTAGCCTGGGCAATAAAACAAAAACAAAACTATTCCTAGCTGGGCACTGTTGCCTAATGCCTGTAAATCCTAACCACTCAGGAGGCTTAGATCTGAAGATCACAGGTCAAAGCCAGCTTGGGCAGGAAAGTCCAGGAGACTCTTAATTTCCAATGAACTTCCAAAAAGTTGGAAGTGGAGCTGTGGTTCAAGTAGTAGAATACTAACCTTAAGCACAAAAGCTTGGGGTCAGCTCACAATCTATGAGTTCAAGCCCCACAATTGGCACAAAACAAAACAAAAACAAATAACAATTCCTAGATGGTCTAGGGGTACAGACAATCTACAGGAAGAGGCTGTGGCCCAATTGCTAAATCTTTCACTAAAAGCAAGTAGGAGAATATTTCTATGGTACAACAACTCTGGTATATGGGCTGGGCAGAGGGATAGCAATGAACACAGGAACAATGGAATTGGATGCCTGTTATTAAATTGCATTAAGCCCTGCCAAGTTATAGTGAAAAGCTGAGAGCAGTTAACACACATTGAAAATTAACTGTGAAAGCCACAGGGCTTCTTTGATGGCTTACAAAGAAGCCCTTATCTACAGTAGTGGGAGAGGGGGGAAAAAATCCTAGGATCAAACTCCTGACCCAGTAGAGTTCCCAGAGGCAGATCTGCAATCAAGGTCAGGGTGCTGGTCCTGGTTGGGAAAATCCGGACATGGAGTGAAGATATCAGAAGGATGCCCCCAAAGACTCTGGCTTCCTTTATTTTTCTGAATCTTCAGGGCTATTGGAGGGAGCTGCTTGGGAATAGCTTGCACTCCTTCCATGTAGGAGACCTGCAAAGACCTCTCTCCCTTCAGAATCTCCTGCCTGTTAGGATTTTAATTAGGGTTTGTTTTCAGCATAATCTAGGGAGAAAGAACATGCTGGACTTGATAAGGGAGGAAAGGGACTGTGCCTCAAAGAATCTGCAAAAATTAGCAACGTGGAATGATAAAAGTTAGCTATGGGTCTGTTTCCCACTCCCTCACCCCATCCTCCACACACACACAACACCATGCTGGGAAAGCTGTCTGTCCCTGAGCCCCTGGGATTGGATTTGGGTGATGTTTCATCTAGGAAATGGACTACAAGAGTGAAAAAGAGAGAGTTAATTGACTTGGGGGCCATTTTCTTGGGATAGAATTTAACTTCCTGGTAAGAACATGCCCTAGTGGCTCTGAGAAACAAGAAGGAAGTGATAGCCCTTACTAAGTGAAAGTCAATGCCTGAATTGCCATAATAACTGGGAAAAGAAAGGATTAAATGCCTCAGTGAAGCAAGCAGCAAAGAGTCAATTCTAAGAGGCCAGAATCCCTGCTGAAGAGGGGTCCATAGAAAACCTAGAGGAGCGGGGTACCAGTGGCTCACACCTATAGTCCTAGCTACTCAGAAGGCTGAGATCTGAGGATCATGGTTCAAAGCCAGCCCCAGGAAGAAAAAAACATGAAACTCTTATGTCCGATAAACCACCAGAAAACCAGAAGTGGCCCTATGGCTCAAGTGGTAGAGCACTAGCTAGAACTGAAGAGCTGAGGGACAGCACCCAGGCCCAGAGTTCAAGCTCCATGACCGACAAGAAGAAAAGAAAAAAGAAAAAGAAAACCCAGAGGAACCAGCAGGAATGTGCTGGAGAAAAAAATTACCCATATGGGGCTGGGAAGGTGGCTCAGTGGTAGAGCGCTTGCCTTGCATGCATGAGGCCCTGGGTTCAATTCCTCAGCACCACATAAGCAAAAAGAAAAAAGCCGGAAGTGGCACTGTGGCTCAAGTGGTAGAGTGCTAGCCTTGAGCTGAAGAGCTGAAGGACAGCGCCCAGGCCCAGAGTTCAGTCCCCACGACCGGACCTTCCCCCCCAAAAAAATTACCCATATAACTCAAAAGCTCAATGGTGACCTCCTTTTACAAATCAGAGCTAACAAGACACTGTTACCAGCTTAGCCCTTTTGTATTAATGATAGTCTTGAAGCAATAGAAGCTATTGGTATCATTTAATTGACAAAAGCCTGAGGATAGGGGTTGCAATGATCAGTGAAGAGGATGTCAGAATGACAACCAACAGGGCTTGCCATGTGAGCAGGAATAGCCTGGCGCCAATGACTCATACTTATAATCCTAGCTCCCTGATGGGCTACCAGCAATTCACCAAATTCAGAGCCTACTACATCAGTAAAGTTCTGAGGAATCCAGTGTATATGGGGCATGCAAGGGCATCTTTTTTTTTTTTTTTGTCGGTTGTGGGACCTGAACTCTGAGCCTGGGCGTTGTCCCTCAGCTCTTCAGCTCAAGGCTAGCACTCTACCACTTAAGCCACAGCACCACTTCCAGCTTTTTTTTCTTTTTGCTTATGTGGTGCTGAGGAATCGAACCCAGTGCCTCAGGTATGCAAGGCAAGCACTCTACCACTGAGCCACCTTCCCAGCCCAAGGGTATCTTTTCTAAAAGACAAATTGCTGTGTCTTCCATCCACTGCCACAAGGAAAAAAAAGTCACAGTATCTGGTGTCTTTAGGTTCTGAAGGGAACATTTTCCCCACTAGAAACACTGCTCTGACCTGTGTGTTTGGTGACACAAAAGGCTACCAGAGGGAAGCCTAGAGCAGCAAAGGAATGACCCCATTCCCATCCCTCCTGATGACTCACTGCAAATTTGTAAGTCCTGGTCCCCAGACGGAATTACTCTTTCTAGTAAGGGTCACAGTGAATTACATGCTATGGCTATCACTTGGGCATTTTGAACTCTCTGTACATAGAGATCACCAGGCAAGAAGAAAAATTACTGTGGCTGGGAATGTGGCTTAGTGGTAGAGTGCTTATCTAGCACACATGAAGCCCTGGGTTCAGTTTCTCAGTATCACATGAACAGTAAAAGCTCACATGGCTCAAGTGGTAGGCAAATGAAGCCTAGGGACAGTGCTCAGTCCCTGAGTTCAAGCCCCAGGACTGGCAAAAAAAAAAAAAAATATTGTGAGTGACCCTGATAAGGGGAAGGGATAGGGGGGCTGTAAACTATTGGAGGGTGCATATCGACTCACTCAATACCATATAAACAGAAAAAGCCTGATGTGGTGCTGTGGCTCAAGTGGTAGAGCGCTAGCCTTGAGCGGAAGAGCTGAGGGACAGTGCCCAGGCCCAGAGTTCAGGCCCCACAACTGATCAAAAAAAAAAAAAAAAAAGGAGAAGGCCAGGCACTGGTGGCTCACATCTATAATCCTAGTTACTTAGAAGGCTGAGATCTGAGGATTGTGGTTTGAAGCCAGCCCTGGCAGAAAAGTACTCAGGAGACACTTATCTCCAATTAACCACTCAAAAACCAGAAGTGGAGGGCTGGGAAGGTGGCTCAGTGGTAGAGCGCTTGCCTTGCATGCCTGAGGCCCTGGGTTCGATTCCTCAGCACCACATAAGCTAAAAGAAAAAAGCCAGAAGTGGTGCTGTGGCTCAAGTGGTAGAGCGCTAGCCTTGAGCTGAAGAGCAGAGGGACAGCGCCCAGGCCCAGAGTTCAGGCCCCACGACTGGACCCAAAAAAAACAAAAACCAAACAAAACAAAAAACAGAAGTGGAGCTGTGACTCAAAGTGGTAGAGCACCAGCCTTGAGCCAAAGAACTCAGGACACACCCAAGCCCTAATTTCAAGCCCCACAACCTACACAAAAAAGAAACAAAAAACCTACAAATCTTACAATTCTGGAGTTCAGAAATCATAACCAGTTCTCAGCAAGGCTATTATTCTCCTTATGGAAGCTCTAGGAAAAAGTCTGTTTCCTTGCCTTTTTTAAGCTTCTAGAATTTTTCCAGTCTCTGCATTCCTTGGCTCATGGCCTTTCCTTTAATCCTTAAAGCCAGCAACACAGCATTGTTAAACTAAATAGAAAAGAGGCTACTACTACCTAGAGACTGTCTCTGTACCTCAAGTTCCCAAGTCACAACAAACTCTCCAACCTAACAGCATATAAAAAGACTGAAACCTAATTAGCCAAGTTTCAGCCAATCACAGGTAGCCAACTTTTCACACCATGTCCAAATAAGGCAGCTACCTATCTGGAATCAAACAGATGACTGGTCTCCACTGGCAGTAAGAAGCTTATAGCTTATTAAAGCTTGCTGCTCACATTGTTGGATGGTATTCTCTAGAGTTTTTTCTGTTGCTGAGTACTGCCTGATTCACAAATTAGATTTTGTGCAAATAAATACTGTTAAATATAATTTGTCTAAACTCTGAGAATTTTTTTGTTCTAGTATTTTGTTTTGTTGAGACAGCAACTCAGTACTGAAACTAAGCCTATCTTGAACTCATTATGTAGACCAGGCTTGGCTCAGCACTTGCCTCAAATTCCTGAGTGCTGGGATTGAATGTATACAACCACATGCCTGACTGATTTACCTGTAGACCACTGCTTTTGTAGTCACATCTCCTTCTGACTCTAATGCTCCTTCTTCCTTATTGTATAAATTCTTGTGATCACATTGATCTAGCTGCAATTTAGAATAATTTCCCTGTCTGAAAATCCTTAGTCACGCCTGCAAAATGTCTTTTGTCATGTGAGGTACAAATCCAGTATCTACTGTGGTTAGAATGTTGGCATCTTTGGGAGGCCAGGAGTTCTTATTATCATGGCTTGTAAGATGGAGATAAGATCCAACTTCCTTGAACTCAGGGCCTTGCACTCTTGCTTTGCTTTTTCTACGCAAGGCTGGCATTCACCCATTGAAGCTACAATTCTACTTCCAGCTTTTTGATGGTTGGTTGGAGATGAGAGTCTCAGATTTGTCTGTCCTGTCTGGCTTTAAACTTCAATATTCAGATCTCAGCCTCCTGAGGATCTAGGATTACAGGCATGAGACTCCAACATCTGACATGTGAAGACATTTTTTTTTTAATTGTTGTTGGTTGTGGGGCTTGAACTCTGAGGCCTGGGCATTGTCCCTGAGCTCTTCAGCTCAAGGCTAGCACTCTACCACTTGAGCCACAGTGCCACTTCCTGTTTTTTCTGTGTATGTGGTACTGAGGAATCGAACCCAGGGCTTCATGCATGCTTGGCAAGTACTCTACCACTAGGCCACATTCCCAGCCCACTCTACCACTTTTAAGCCACAGTGCCACTTCCAGTTTTCTGGTGGTTTATTGGAGATAAGAGTCTCATAGACTTTGCTGCTTGGGCTGGCTTTGAACCCTGATCCTCAGATCTTAGACTCCTGAGTAGCTAGTATTATTGGCATGAGCCACCAGCACCTGGCTTGTGAAGACATTTTATTTTATTTTAATTTTTTGGGGGGTCCGGTCGTGGGGCCTAAACTCTGAGCCCGGGCGCTGTCCCTCAACTCTTCAGCTCAAGGCTAGTGCTCTACCACTTGAGCCACATCGCCACTTCCGGCTTTTTTCTTTTTACTTATGTGGTGCTGAGGAATCAAACCCAGGGCCTCATGCATGCAAGGCAAGCACTCTACCATTGAGCCACCTTCCCAGCCCCTGTGAAGACATTTTAAAAGAGGACTAGGGTGGCCAGTTGATGTGGAGAGTGATCAGGGAAGTATGCCTGTGAGGAGGTAGCTTTCAAATTAAAGCCTGAATGATTAGAAGATAATAACAGGCAACTTTGGCTCCATTCCTGCAGAAGTTCTTCAAGTTTGGGTAAATTTGGGGCCTGTTTATTCAGGGAATTAGTTAACTTTTGCTTTCATAAATAAGTAACTTAATAGAAGACTATGCCCGATTAAGAAAGTAATATAGATTTGTTACCCTATCCCAAGGATGCAAATCCTCAATTTCTCATTTTGTGTGTGTGTGTGTGTGTGTGTGTGTGTGTGTGTGTGTGTGTGTGTGTGTGTGTGCCAGTACTGGTGCTTGAACTTGAGGCTTGAGCACTGTCCCTGAACTTTTCTGTTCAAGGCTGGATAGTGTCCTAACAATTGAACCACAGTTCTACTCCTTGCTTATTGATGTTTAATTGGAGATAAGAGTCTCATAGATTTGATTTGATTTGATTTATTTATTTTGGTCAGTTGTGGGGCCTGAACTCTGGGCCTGGGCACTGTCCCTCAGCTCTTCAGCTCAAGGCTGGCGCTCTACCACTTGAGCCACAGCACCATTTCCAGCTTTTTCTGCTTATGTAGTGCTAAGGAATCAAACCCAGGGCCTCATGCATTCAAGGCAAGCAAGCACTCTACTACTGAGCCACCTTCCCAGCCCAGTCTCATAGATTTTGTTGCTGAAGCTGCTTTGAACTGTGATCCTCAGATCTCAGCTACTTGAGTAGCTAGCTAGGATTTCAGGCCTGACCCACTGGCGCCCAGCCTGAATTTCAAGTCAAGATCAAGAACCAGCCCTGTTTCCTTATGAGTAGTGTCCAACACTGCTTCATGTATACTGTCCACTATAAAACCCGTTCCAATAGGTGTGGGGCACTAAATCAGGAGTAATTTAAATCCTTAACCACTTCAGTATACTTAAAAAATAAATAATAATTCCTGAAATGTCTTTTTTTTTGGGGGGGGGGTCCAGTCATGGGGCCTGAACTCTGGGCCTGGGCACTGTCCCCCAGCTCTTCAGCTCAAGGCTAGTGCTCTACACTTGAACCACAGTGCCACTTCTGGCTTTTTTCATTTTGCTTATGTGGTGCTGAGAAATCAAACCCAGGGCCTCATGCATGCAAGGCAAGCGCTCTACCACTAAGCCACCTTCCCAACCCATCCTGAAATGTCTTTAGCAAGTGTAAAGTAGACTTTCCCCAGCAAGTGTCTGATTCCTTGCTGAGTACTGAGTGCAGAGAAACCAGTACCTGGGTCCATGGACTGGGTGAGTTGCACAGCATAATCTCTTAAGTGTTGATCAGAACTACAAACTGGGACCCTGGAGCAGCAGAATGCCAGAACACTGGCCTCCCTAGGAGCAAAAGGACATTCTTTCTGGGCTGTGAAAGTGAGGATTTTTCTGTAATTTGGAGGTGGCCAGGAGAAACTAGTGTCAAGGGCAGAGTCAACCCATTAAGTGAGAAATTACAAAACATGTACAAAAAGAACACAACATTCTCACTCCAACGAACAACATTTTATCTGCAGTTCTCCTCCCAGGAAAGGGAGTAGTTGGTTTATCCTAATGTGGGGCTAGAATCCCACAATGGCATTCTTTGTAGCTTGTGTCCCTTGACTGCCTTTGTTTTCCCCAAAGTGATTATTTAATTTTAAGTTTGGGGGTGCAGTTCAGTGGCATAGCATTTGCCTGGGACACAAAAGGCAGAAAGGCCTTGCGTTCTTTCCAGCATTAAAACAAAGAATTATTTTATTTCCAGATGACTTTATGATGCCCACATAGATGAATTCAATCAATTTATATTTGTAAATAAGCATATACAATGGGTTGGGAAGGTGGCTTAGTGGTAGAGCCCTTGCCTTGCATGCATGAGGCCCAGGGTTCGATTCCTCAGCACCACATAAGCAAAAAGAAAAAAGCCGGAAGTGGCACTGTGGTTCAAGTGGTAGAGTGCTAGCCTTGAGCTGAAGAGCTGAGGGACAGTGCCCAGGCCCAGAGTTCAGGCCCCATGACCAGACCCCCCCCCCCAAAAAAAAAGACATTTCAGGAATTATTATTTATGGGCTGGGAAGGTGGCTCAGTGGTAGAGTGCTTGCCTTACATGCATGAGGCCCTGAGTTCGATCCCTCAGCACCACATAAGAAAAAAGAAAAAAGCCAGAAGTGGCGCTGTGGCTCAAGTGGTAGAGTGCTAGCCTTGAGCTGAAGAGCTGAGGGACAGCGCCCAGGCCCAGAGTTCAGGCCCCATGACTGGACCCAAAAAAAAGCATATACCACTTAAATACCCCAACTGTGTAATTTTTAAAATTTTGCACATAAGATTTTTTTTTTAATTGCCCTGGGTTCAGTTCCTCTGTACTACATAAACAGAAAAAGCCAGAAGTAGCACTGTGGTTCAAGAGGTAGAATGCTCGCCTTGAGCAAAAGAAGCTCAGGGACAATGCTCAGGTCCTGAGTTCAAGCTCCAGAAAAAAAAATTTCCTCTTGAAAATAGTATTATTAGGGCATAATAGATTCACAGTAAACTACAAAAATGTGAAGTGTACAATTGGATAGTCCTGACATACATACACATCCATGATATTCTACCTACAATAAAAATAATTGAGGGGTGGGAAGGTGGCTCAATGGTAGAGAGCTTGCCTTGCAAGCCTGAGGCCCTGGGTTCGATTCCTCAGCACCATATAAGCAAAAAGAAAAAAGCTAGAAGTGGCGCTGTGGCTCAAGTGGAAGAGCGCTAGCCTTGAGCTGAAGAGCTGAGGGAAAGTGCCCAGGTCCAGAGTTCAGGCCCCACGACCAACAAAAAACAAAACAAAAAAGTAAATAAAAGGGGCTGGGAAGATGGCTCAGTGGTAGATCGCTTGCCTTGCATGCATGAGGCCCTGGGTTCGATTCCTCAGCACCACATAAGCAAAAAGAAAAAAGCCGGAAGTGGTGCTGTGGTTCAAATGGTAGAGTGCTAGCCTTGAGCTGAAGAGCTGAGGGACAGCGCCCAGGCCCAGAGTTCAGGCCCCACGACCGGACCCAAAAAAAAAAAAAAAAAAAAAAGATAATTGAGCATTCACCAGAAATTGGAGGCAGACGTGGGAGCTAGCGATGTAGCGATGTTCTCCCTGGTTTGTGTTTTTTTTTTTTTTTTTTTTTTCTGAGATGGAGTCTTATTGCGGAGGCCAGGCTAGCCTCAAACTTGGTGTCCACCCACCTGAGGCTGAACACTAGGATTGCACAAGTGTGTAAGCCACCACACCCAGGCCATCCTGAATTTTGACCTCTATTAACTCACAATCACACACACACACACACACATACACACACACACACATTCTGAGTAATGAAACAAGTTGAGTCATTTACAACCAAAAATGTTCTACAAAAGTGAGTAGCTAAAAACTCCTTCCCACCCGCTGAGGAGGTGAGGAGTAGCTCATTAACCTAAATCAGGTCATCACATTGTCACTTCTCTGTTCATTGTATTGCGGGGCACACTCAGCTTCAATGCAAAGGGCTAAGCTCATGTGCCTGGCAGGCTCTTGGTTGTCCTGTATGGTGGCAGCTGGCAGATTTCTACCCTTGTTTCCCTCACAGACCTGCCTTCCTGAGTTCATCCTCAGCCCACCCTCTATCAGCCAGTTCTTCCTTGTCTCCAGCCTAATCTTCCCTGCTGGGTGCTCCCGATCCCACTCCCCAGTATTCGAAACATAATTCCTGCGCTTTTCTTCAGCAATATTTACTGACCGTTCACGAGGTGTCAGCCCGAGGAATAGAACAGAAATCACATTAGAAATGATCCCTGCCTTCTTGTGCTTAACCGTGAGTTTTTCTTTGTGGGGAGAGAAAAAACTAGAACCTATTCCACCTCCCAAATGTAATTTGTGGGTTACTTTCCTTCTGCCCAAAATATGTATAAGAGAAACTTCTAATCTTTTCGCAGTGTGTTGCTGCTCTCCTCTTTCTTTCCCTAATTTGCTTGGCCATCTCCACGTACTTTATACCCAGTGGTTCCACATCTCTCTTGTCTCTCTTGTACTGGAGCTCAGAGACTAGAGCTTTTCTCAATCTTCCTTCTGATAAAGGTTACTTGAGCCTCCGCCTCCACTTTGTCACCTTCTTTCGTCCTTGGATTTTCATAGCATAAATCTTGTCTTTAATCTCCAGCTCCAGTCGCTGCCCTGGGTCTTCTCAGGGAACTTCTTCCCTGACCTCTGTCTGTAGAAAAAGGTCTTTCTTTGTTTCAGTGGCTCACTCTCACAGTTTTCATTTCTACCTCTAAAAGCAGACAATCTTGAGATGTCTAATCACTGGTTACTACACTATTATACTCATCCACATACTCAGAATAATCATAGAGATAAGCATACCACACTGACCTTTACTTCCAACTTTCTCTGGGACTTCTCATTCCTGTGCATTTTACTTTTCCTTAGAACACAGACAAATGAGGTGCATTAACTTTCCCATGGGCTGGGAAGGTGGCTCAGTGGTAGAGTGCTTGCCTTGTATGCATGAGGCCCTGGGTTCGATTCCTCAGCACCACATAAGCAAAAAGAAAAAAGCCAGAAGTGGTGCTGTGGCTCAAGTGGTAGAGCGCTAGCCTTGAGCTGAAGAGCTGAGGGACAACGTCCAGGCCCAGATTTCAGGCCCCATGACCGGACCCAAAAACAAAAAAAAACATTCTTCCCCAACCTCCTGTCTTTACTTATCATAGCCCTCAATTTCCCTAGGAAGAGAAGGAGCGATTCTTTCCTTAGAATTGTACTGGAAAGGACTGGGAAGGTGGCTCAGTGGTGGAGTGCTTGCCTTGCATGCATGAGGTCCTGGGTTCAATTCCCCAGCACCACATAAGCAAAAAAAGCCGCAAGTGGTGCTGTGGCTCAAGTGATAGAATGCTAGCTTTGAGCTGAAGATCTGAGGGACAGGGACAGCGCCCAGGCCCAGAGTTCATGCCCACAATCGACAAAAAAAAAAAAAAAAAGAAAGAAAGAAAGAAAGAAAGGAAGGAAGGAAGAAAGGAAGGAAGAAAAAGAAAAAAAAAAGAATTGTACTGGAAAGGGTTGAAAATATGACTTAGTGGCAGAGGGCTTGCCTAGCATACATGAAGCCCTGGGTTCAACTCCTCAGTACCACATAAACAAAAATAATAATAAAATTATAGTAACAACAACAATAACTGTGTTTAGTACTAGCATGAGGGTTGAGAGAAGATAACTATGTAAAACTACGTAATAGTTTAAAATAGAATTGTGCTTGACACTAGCAATTAAGAAAACCTGCCATCTACGCCATATGTTGGTGGCTCATACCTGTAACCCTAGCTACTCAGGAGGCTGAGATTTGAGGATCACGGTTCAAAGCCAGCCCAGGCAGGAAAGTCTGTGAGATTCTTTTTTTTTTTTTTTTTTTTTAATTTAATTTTATTTTATTTGAGAACATACTGTACAGAGGGGCTACAATTACATGGGCAGGATAATGCATACATTTCTTACCAAGCATTGCAGCCTCCTCCTTTGTTTACCCTTCACCTCCCTTCCCCGCCTCCCCCCTCCCCCCACCCTGTGAGATTCTTATCTCCAATAAACCACTAGAAAACTGGAAGTGGTGCTGTGGCTCAAGCAGTAGAGTGCTCGCCTTGAGCTGAAGAGCACAGGGACAGTGCCCAAGTCCAGAGTTCAAGTCCCACGACCGACAAAAAAAAAAAAAAAAGAAAAAGAAAAAGAAAAGAAAACCTGCCATCTACTCTGAAAATTAAAAAAAAGTGAGATAAGCAAATATTGAAATATATGTGTGTGGGTATCCACAACCTTTGGCAAGGAAGGTCAGGGAGTACCATTTGACTTCCAAGGAAGATTTGGCACTGCTAGGCTAAAGTTAGAAAACTAAGAAGCAGGGCTGGGAAGGTGGCTCAGTGGTAGAGCGCTTGCCTTGCATGCCTGAGGCCCTGGGTTCGATTCCTCAGCACCACATAAGCAAAAAGAAAAAAAGCCGGAAGTGGCGCTGTGGCTCAAGTGGTAGAGCGCTAGCCTTGAGCTGAAGAGCTGAGGGACAGCGCCCAGGCCCAGAGTTCAGGCTCCATGACCAGACCCTCCCCCCCCAAAAAAAAAGAAAACTAAGAAGCAATGTGCAGGGCATTGGGTGGAGATGGAGAAAGAGGAAGGTGCCAAAGCCTCAGAGAAGATGGCTTGACGAGGGGAATGGAGATAGAGACTTAATACTCAATGATTTGCTGATTCTGCATTCTGAATATGTCTAGCTCAATATGATCTGAGCTCCATTGATTATGATTGATCCATTTAGTAAATTCATTAAGAAAACTCAGTAAGCCGGGCGCTGGTGGCTCACGCCTGTAATCCTAGCTACTCAGGAGGCTGAGATCTGAGGATCACTGTTCAAAGCCAGCCCAGGCAGAGAGACTGTGAGACTCCTATCTCCAATAAACCACCAGAAAACCGGAAGTGGTGCTGTAGCTCAAGGGGTAGAGAGCTCGCCTTGAGCTGAAGAGCTGAGGGACAGCACCCAGGCCCAGAGTTCAAGCCCCACGACCGACAAAAAAAAAAAAAAAGAAAAAAGAAAAACTCAGTAAAAGCAGTAATGGATGATCTTTTTTAATTAACATACATTAGTTGTATAAGGAGGGATTTCATTTCCATACATTCAATGAATCCCTGTCAACCTCACCCTCTTAACACTCTTCCCATCCTACCACTCCTTCCTAAAATGACTTCAACAGATTCGATTGTTCTATTTTCCTACGTACAATTAAACCTTACTCATACTCATTCACCCTCTTCATGGCCAGGAGTCCCTTGTTTATGAGTTTCAATACAGCAGCAAGAGCAGAGCATTAAAACAAGCTTAGGACTCTTCAGAGTGAGAATTCTATACTACTGCACAGGTCTCCGCACTTGAAGCTAGTCCTATCACCAAACATAGTTGATCCTCATTATTTGATTTTATATTTGTCAATTCACTTGCTAATTTTTTTTGGGTGGGGGAGGTCAGTTGTGGGGCTTGAACTCAGGGCCCTGGCGCTGTCCTTGAGCTCTTTTGCTCAAAACTAGTGGTCTAACACATTGAGTAACAGCTCCACTTCCAGGCTTTCAGTGGTTAAATAGAGTTAAGAGTCTCACAAGGAGGCCGGCACCGGTGGCTCATGCCTGTAATCCTAGCTACTAAGGAGGCTGAGATCTAAGGATCATGGTTCAAAGCTAGCCCAGGCAGGAAAGTCTGTTAGACTCTTATTTCCAATAAACCACTAGAAAACCAGAAGTGGCGCTATGACTGAAGTAGTAGAGCGCTCACCTTGAGATGAAGAGCTAAGGGAAAGTGCCCAGGCCCAGAGTTCAAGCCCCATGACCGAAAAAAAAAAAAAAGTCTCTCAGGGACTTTTCTGCCAGAACTGGCTTTGAATTACAATCCTCAGATCTTAGCCTCCTAAGTAGCTAGGATTATAGGTATGAGCCACCAGTACCCAGCTCACTAAATTTATATAATCCTCAGATTAATACCCCATGGTGGTTTTATGGTCATCCAAAAAATATGCACACAGCAGAAAAAAGAAAAATGTCACTGGGCAATTGTGTTAATAAACAAGGTCAGGTAAGGCAACACTCTAAGGTCTTCTTGTCTCAGACCTAACACTGGAAACAAGTATCTTTTTATTTTTCATAATCTATTCAGTGCTACATTTTTTTCATTCTTTCTTTGTGGGGAGAGTGATTTTGTTATTTAAAATGTTTCCCAGAAACTGGGTGTAGAAGTACACCCAGTAATTCTGTACTCAAGAGACCGAGTTCAAGGCCAGTCTAGCAGGAAGGGAGAAGGGGAATGAAACAGATTTTCTCAACAGAAGAAGATGGGTCTTGTGCCTTACATCAGCCATCCTAAGGATGGCAAAAAATGCAAAACAGAAGGACCATTGTTCAGGTGTGGGCCTGAGCAAAAAGTAAGATCCTAGCTCCAAATGACTAGTTCTAAAAAGGGATGGAGATATGGCTCAGTGGTAGAGTGTTTCACACATACACTCACTCATACACACACACAATCCAGATGAATAAATAAAATGAAATGGCCCCCAACAGTTGTGCTGAAGTACTATTTAATGTTCCGAAATTCAAGAAGACTATGATGTGTCTTATGGAAAAAAAAATGCATGCCATGTCTTCTTTGGGCTTCCATGAGGTTACTGGACATAAAGTCAGTGTTGGTCAACAGTAAAATAAGTTCTCTTTAAAGAGAAGCATGAGCCAGGTGACCATGGCTCACATCTATAATCCTAGCTACTCAGGAGTCTGAGAATCCCAGTTCAAAGCCAGCCCGGACAGGAACCAGAAAATTGGAAGTGGCAAGGTGGCTCAAGTGGTAGAGTACTCACCTTGAGCTGAAGAGCTCAAGGACAGCACCCAGGCCAAGTTCAAGCTCTATGACTGATATAAACAAACAAACAAACAAAAGCATGTAAAAAATAACTTATGTATTGATCAGAAGAAAATATTATGAGCAGAAGTTTATAAGACAATAATTCTGAATTTTCTTCAATAGAAAAAGTTGCTAATTTTGTGTTTGTGGCAAGTTTATAGAAAAAAAATTGCAGTAAATAGTTAATTCTGACCAGGTTGAGACAGTGGCTCATCCCTGTAATCCTAGCTACTCAGGAGGCTGAGATCTGAGGATTATAGTTCAAAGCCAGCCTGGGCCAGAAAGTCCATGAGACCTTATCTCAAGAAAACCATGGAGGAGCTGGGAAGGTGGCTCAGTGGTAGAGCGCTTGCCTTGCATGCATGAGGCCCTGGGTTCGATTCTTCAGCACCACATAAGCAGAAAAAGCTGGAAGTGGTGCTGTGGCTCAAGTGGTAGAGCGCTAGCCTTGAGCTGAGAAGCTGAGGGACAGCGCCCAGGCCCAGAGTTCAGGCCCCACGACCGACCAAAAAAAAAAAAAAAAGAAAAAAGAAAACCATGGACTGGGAAGGTGGCTCAAAACCAGAAGTGGAGCTGTGTTCCAAAGTGGTAGGGTGCTAGACTTGAGCAGAAACAGCTCAGTGACAAGTGTCCATGCCCTGAGTTCAAGCCCCACAACCAGCAAAAAAAAAAGAAACAAACAAACAAAGAAACAAAGAAACAAAGAAGTGTATATCTACTTTTACCTTTGTAGACCAGACTGGGCATAGAGAACTAGAGAAAGAGAAGAGAATATCATCCAGTTTTGTTTTGTTTTGGTTTTTTGTTGGTTGTGGGGTTTGAACTGGGCCTGGGCACTGTCCCTCAGCTCTTCAGCTCAAGGCAAGTGCTCTACCACTTGAGCTACAGCGCCACTTCGAGTTTTCTGAGTGGTTAATTGGAGATAGAGTCTCAATGACTTTCCAGCCTGGGCTGGTTTGAACAGTGATCCTCAGATCTCAGCCTCCTGAGTAACTAGGATTGCAGCACGAGCCACCTGCTCTTGGCTTGTTTTTGTTTTTTTATCTCCTCCATATCTAGTGCATCACTAAATTAGGTCCTAACTGCCTCAGGCCAGAATTACTGTAACCACCTCCTAGCGTTCCTCTCTTCTAATCTTTTCTCTGATCTTTGCAGGAATCCACTGCCAGATGGATAGTCCTAAAACACCACTTTCATGCCATTTCATGTCATTTCACTCAGTAAAGGTACATTTCCCTGTGGCCTATTATGGCTTACATAACGAGGCCTCAGCCTTACAGCTTCCTACTTCCAATTCTTCTCACTTCTCACTTGATCTGTGCCTGAGCCATGCTAGTTCCTGTCTCTGTTTTAGATTTACCTGTTGGTCTCCAGAACTGGGCACATCTCTGCTATCACACAAATCCTACCCACTACTTACTTTTACCATTTCAGTTAAGTACTTCTAATTTCTCTCCCTCCCTCCCTTCCTTCCTCCCTCTCTTCCCTCCCTCCCTCCCTCTATCTCTTTTCTTTTCCTTCCTTCCTTCCCTCCTTCCTTCCCTCCTTCCTTCCTTCCTTTCCTTTCCTGTCTTTCTTCCTTCCTTTCCTTTCCTGTCTTTCTTTCTTTCTTTCTTTCTTTCTTTCTTTCTTTCTTTCTTTCTTTCTTTCTTTCTTTCTTTCTTTCTTTCTTTCTGTCTGTCTGTCTGTCTTTCTCTTTCTTTTTTCTTTTTTTTTTGTCTGTCCCAGGGCTTGAACTGTGGTCTTGGGCACTGTTCCTTAGCTTCTTTTGCTCAAGGTTAGTACTCTACCACTTGAAACACAGCACCACTTCCAGCTTTTTCTGAGTAGTTTATTGGAGGTAAGAGTCTCATGAACTTTCCTGCCTGGGTTGGCTTCAAACCACGATCCTCAGATCTTAGCTTCCCGAGTAACCAGGATTATAGCATGAGCCACTGGTACCTGGCTCTAACTTTTACTTTTCTTTTCTTTTTTTCTTTTTTGGTCAGGGGGCTTGAACTCTGGGCCTGGGCACTGTCCCTGCTCTCTTCAGCTTAAGGTGAGCGCTCCACCACTTGAGCCACAGCACCACTTCTGATTTTCTGGTGGTTAATTGGAGATAAGAGTCTCAGGGACCTTCGTTCCCAGGCTGGCTCTGAACTGGGATCCTCAGATCTCAGCCTCCTGAGTAGCTAGGATTATAGGCGTGAGCCACCAGCGCCCAGCTTATGTATGTTATGTTTATATCTAATTAGTCTGTGTATATTTATTGATACATTAAAGCATTTTCTACTTTAATTACTATTCTAATTACAAGTGTTACCTCATTTAATTTGCATAATGACCTTACAAAATAGGTAGTACTATTACTCCCCTTTCAAGTAAGACACTATTTATTTATTTATTGGTAATGTGGAGATCAAATCCAGGGTATAGCATATGCTAGGCAAGCACTCTACTACCAAGCTACATCCCCAGCCCTCAGTGAGAAAACTGAACAGCAGAGGAGTTAAGCTATTGTACCTAAGGTCACACAGGAAACAGCAGGATTTACATCTGACTCTTGTTTTTTTCTTTTTGTCGGTCGTGGGGTTTGAACTATGGGCCTGAGCGCTGTCCCTCAGCTCTTTAGCTCAAGTCTAGTGCTCTACCACTTGAGCTACAGTGCTACTTCCAGTTTTCTGGTGGTTTATTGGAGATAAGAGTTTCACGGCCTTTCTTGCCCAGGCTGGCTTTGAACCCTGATCCTCAGATCTCTGCCTCCTGAGTAGCTAGGATTACAGGCGTGAGCCACCGGCGCCTGGCTACAATCTTTTTTTTTTTGGGGGGGGGTGTCCGGTCGTGGGGCCTGAACTCTGGGCCTGGGCGCTGTCCCTCAGCTCTTCAGCTCAAAGCTAGAGCTCTACCTCTTGAGCCACAGCGCCACTTCCAGCTTTTTTCTTTTTGCTTATGTGGTGCTGAGGAATCGAATCAAGGGCCTCATGCATGCAAGGCAAGCGCTCTACCACTGAGCCACCTTCCCAGCCCCCCGGCTACAATCTTACTCTTACCCATGTGCAGTTCTGCTTGTTGACTGCTCAAATGGAGTAATTATGAGTTCTTTGAAGAAAAGACTTTATCTCCCATTTGAGATATCTATATCATGCTGAAGAAAGTCTTACCAACTTTCTGGAGCTTTCTGGAGTTCATTTTCATGAGAGGCTAGCACTTCTAGGTCTGGGTATGAACTTGGGACTCAGACATAGAGCAGTGTGGACTAGGAGTATAGGTAAGTGGTAGTGTGTATGCTTAGCATTTGTGAAGTGTGAGGCCCTGGGTTCATCATCAGCACCTAAAAAATGAGAGAAAAAGGGAAACAGAGGAGTAGAAAAAAAAAAAAAAAAGTTTGCTGGATACTAGTGGCTCATGCCCATAATCCTAACTACTCAGGAGGCTGAGATCTGAGGATTGTGGTTCAATGCCAGCCCTGGCAGGAAAGTCTGTGAGACTCTTAGCTCCAATTAACCACCAGAAATCCAGAAGTGATACTGTGGCTCAAAGTGGTAGAATGCTAGCCTTAAGCCAAAGAGCTCAGGGACAGCACCCAGGCCTTAAGTTCAAGTCCCACAACTAACAAAAGAAAAAAGAAAAGCAGAATCCTTTTGTAAACATGAAGAATAGATTTTAGATGAGACTATTTTTCTGAGTAGCTTTTGTTTACTCTCTGATTATTCAGATGTGACTATCATTTCTCTAGGTCAGAAGTCTCATGTGACTGACATATATAAAATGTAAAAGTACAGAACTAGCTGAGCTAGGATCTAGTGTAGTGCCTCTGAGCCCAGCCTCACACCCAGCAGCGCTCTGGTGTGGTGGGAAGCTTCTATCTGTAGATTTTTTTCCTTTAAGATTTAGAACAAAAATAAAAGTGAGGGCTGGGAAGGTGGCTCAGTGGTAGAGCGCTTGCCTTGCATGCATGAGGCCCTGGGTTCGATTCCTCAGCACCACATAAGCAAAAAGAAAAAGCCGGAAGTGGCACTTTGGCTCAAGTGGGAGAGCGCTAGCCTTGAGCTGAAGAGCTGAGGGACAGCGCCCAGGCCCAGAGTTCAGGCCCCACGACCGGACCAAAAATAAATAAATAAATAAATAAATAAATAAATAAATAAATAAATAAATAAATAAAAGTGATAATAAATCACATTAATGAAGTAGATATTGTATCAGACACCTTCTTCTTTGTGGTACTGCAGTTTGAACTCAAGGCCTTGTGCTTGTTGGACAAACATGCTACCACTTGAACCACATTTATAACCTTTCTGCTTTAGGTTTTATTTTTGTTTTTTGTTCAGAGTCTCTTATTTTTGCCCAGTCACTTTTTTCTTTTTCTTTTTCTTTTCTTTTCTTTTTCCCCGGACATGGAGCTTGAACTTGACCTGGGCACTGTCCCTCAGCTCTTCAGCTATAAGTGAGTGCTGTACCATTTGAGCCATAGTACCACTTCCAGTTTTCTGGTGGTTTATTGGAGGTAAGAGTCTCATGGCCTTCCCTGCCCAGGCTGGCTTTGAACCACAATCCTCAGATCTCAGCCTCCTGAGTAGTTAGGATTTCAGGTGTGAGCCACCAGTGCCTGGCTCCTAGTCACTTCCTTAAATGGGAAGGCTTTAGCAAGAGAGACTGCAGACTTGGTCTGGGAATGTGACTTAGTGGTAAAGTGCTTGTGTAGTATGCATGAAGCTCTAGGTTGCATTTCCAAGTACACATAAACAGAAAAGCTGGAAGTCATTCTGTGAGTAGAGCACTAGCCTTGAACACAGAGAGGCTCAAGGACAGTGCCTAGACTCTGAGTTGAAGCCCCAGGACTGGCCAGAGAGAGTCAGACTCGTTTTTGGCCATCTGAACCCTAGAATATTACATACAACCATTAGGCAGAGGCCCCTATTCCTATTATCTAGTTACTAGAATACAGGAAGGAAACAAAAATTTTTTTAAAAAGGGAAAAAGAGGAGAGAGAGAGAAAATGAAAGAAAGTTGGGCACTGAGCTAGATATGGTTCCCTTGAACTTATTTTCACTGACACTCTTCTTTCCAATACCTCAGTTTTCTCCCATGGACAAGAAGACCCAAGCACTTGACTGATTTTAGCCCCTTCCCTCTGGCTTTCTTCTAATAGCCTAAAGCGCACAGCAAGTCTGATGGCCACTAGAGGGCGAGATGGATCCAGCTCCTCCGTGGGGAAGACATTAAGACAGGAGTAAAAGGCAGTATTAATCATTCATTCATTCTTACCCAGCCCTCCACCTTGCAATCTATATGACAGTGAATTAAACATAATTTTAAGTCACTCAGGTCTGAGTTTGAATCTTGGCCCTATCACTTAATGTGTCATCTCAACAAGTTACTGAAGCTTTCTGAGCTATAACCAGGCCTCTGAATATGGTTGCATTATTGCCATACAGTACTGAATGGCTAATAATTTACATTTACTCTGTGCCCAAACATAGTTCTAGTACTTTATAAATATGAATGTGAGAAATCTTCAGAGCTCTATGAGGAAGTGCTATTATTACCTTTATTTTACAGATGAGGAAATTGAGGCACATAGGGACAGCTTGTAAGGAACATTATGGCCAACTTTTGTAACATGGCCATGAAGATAAAAAGAGATAATGTATTCTCACTGCATCATTGGACACTGATCATATTGTCAGTTCTTACTCTGGTAGTAGGTTTCCAGATAAATCTAGAAGCCTTCCAAGAAAGCTCATTTCGATAAGAAATCTTTTTGAGAGGTTGATGGTGAAGGACACAGCTCTGTTATATTGTTTCTCTTGAGAATGCCGCTACGTCCCTAGTATCTATGACATTACTACCAAGGTAATCACTCTCGATCTTCCCACCTTACTTCAGGCAGTCTACCCACATGGCACACCCTCATCATATACCCCTTTGCATTTAATGTAGAATTTGGTGCCCTGGAAATTGAGTAACAGCTACTGGAGCTTCTCCTCCTCAGCGATGTTCTCCTCGATCCCTCCTCAGTCTCTTTTCCTGAGGTCATGTCCTGGGCATCTAGGAATAACATAATTGCACATGAAGTGCTTCCCACAAAAAAAAAAATTAAAGAGATAACACATATACAATACCTGACATAGGAAGGCACTGATTGATTCTACTGATTAAGTTTAAAGCAGGACACTGGTGGTTAACACCAGTAATACTAGCTACTCAGGAGGCTGAGAGCTGAGAATCACAGTTCAAAACCAGACTATGCCAGGCGCTGGTGGCTCACGCCTGTAATCCTAGCTACTCAGTAGGCTGAGATCTGAGGATCACTGTTCAAAGCCAGCCCGGGCAGGAGAGACTGTGAGACTCCTATCTCCAATAAACCACCAGAAAACTGGAAGTGGCGCTGTAGCTCAAGTGGTAGAGCGCTCGCCTTGAGCTGAAGAGCTGAAGGACAGCGCCCAGGCCCAGAGTTCAAGCCCCACGACCGACAAAAAAAAAAAAAAAAAAAAAAAAAACAAAGCCAGACTGGGCAGAAAAGTCCCCATGAGATGCTTATGTCCAATTAACCACTCAAAAGCCAGAAGTGGCACTGTGGCTCAAGGGATAGAGCACTAGCCTTAAGCACAAAGAGGCTCAGGGACAGTGTCTAGGCCCTGAGTTCAAGCCCCATAGCAGACAAAAAAAGCAAAGATTAAGTTTGAACCAGGCACCAGTAGCTCACATCTATAATCCTAGCAACTTGGAAGGTTGAAATGGGGAGGATCTTGGTTTGATATTATTCTAGACAGAAAAGTTCATGAGACCCCCCCCCCCACACACACACCTCTTACAGAAGAACTGGATATGGTGATATGTGCCTGTCTGCTTTTCAAGAGCCTCGCAACCTGGAAGATTGTGATTCAACATCAGCAAAAAAGTCTGCAAGGCTCCATCTCCAAAATGACCAGTAAAGGACCAGGCTGGAGACATGGTTCAAGTATAGAGTATCAGCAGAGCCCACAAGCAGAGCAAGTATGAAGCCCTGATTTCAAAATCCAATAACTTCATTTTTTTTTTAAAAAAAGCTGGGAATGTGGCTTAGTGGTAGAGTACTTGCCTAGCATGAATGAAGCCCTGGGTTCGAGTCCTTAGGCCCACAAAAGCAGAAAGAGCCAGAAGTAGCGCTGTGGCTCAAGTGGTAGAGTGCTAGCCTTGAGCAAAAGAAGCTCAAGGACAGTGGCCAGGCCCTGAGTTCAATTTTTTAAAAGAAGGTAGATAAATAAGCTTAAAAAGAAAAAGAAAGAGGGCTGGGAAGGTGGCTCAGTGGTAGAGCGCTTGCCTTGCATGCTCGAGGCCCTGGGTTCGATTCCTCAGCACCACATAAGCAAAAAGAAAAAAGCCAGAAGTGGCGCTGTGGCTCATAGTGGTAGAGCGCTAGCCTTAAGCTGAAGAGCTGAGGGACAGTGCCCAGGCCCAGAGTTCAGGCCCCACGACCGGACCCAAAAAAAAAAAAAAAAGAAAAAGAAAGAAGGAAGGAAAGAAAGAGGAAAAGAAAAAAGTAAACTAAATAAAACAGAAAGTCTAAGACTTTGGTCTTTGTTGTTGTTGTTTTGTGCCTAAAGGCTTGGCACTGTTCTTAGCTTTTGTGCTCAAGGCTGGCTCTCTACCACTTGATCCACAGCTCTGTTTCCTTAAGAAGTAGTTTAAAGAAACAAAAACTTTACTTCTCTCTTATGTGCAAAAAGTTCAAAACACCCAAGCTGACGTTGGTACAGTGGCTCTTTCATTTGGGACTGGGGCTCCTTCAAGTTCTCTGTGCTATTATCTCCACCATGGGACTCCCAGTCTTCGGGTGGCCACATGCTAGCAGGATTTGCAGTTCTAGATGTCACACCGTGTTCTAAGATTAGCCTATCAGATGATATGGTTCCTCAGCTCCAGGCTGTTATCTACTTTCCTAGACAATTTTCTTTTCAGAAAAAGGAAAAAAAACCTTATACTGATTTTCTAACAAATTACCAGTATTCTAATTTTTCAGTATTCTAACTCTATTATAATTTAGTCTATGTATCTGAAATGTAATCACTCCCCTGATGTAAAGTTGATTTTTAGACAAATCAAATAAAATATATAGCTTTGAGCCATGGGGAAAAAAATCATAGGTATCATTTAGCTCAAGGTCAAAGAAGGAGAAATACAGTCAGTGGGAAGAATGTTAGCAATACTTTACTAAATGGTTACAATTATTATGAAGGAAGAAAAGACACTGTATCTTGCTTATTTATCTACTGGCAGTACTGGGGTTTGAATCCAGGGCCTGTGTTTGCTAGTCTGGTACTACCCCTTGAGCCATGACTCCAGCCCTATTTTTCACTGTTAATTTTTTTTTTTTTTTTTTTTTTTTTGTCGGTCGTGGGGCTTGAACTCTGGGCCTGGGCGTTGTCCCTCAGCTCTTCAGCTCAAGGCGAGCGCTCTACCACTTGAGCTACAGTGCCATTTCTGGTTTTCTGGTGGTTTATTGGAGATAGGAGTCTCACGGTCTTTCTTGCCCGGGCTGGCTTTGAACCGCGATCCTCAGATCTCAGCCTCCTGAGTAGCTAGGATTACAGGCGTGAGCCACCAGCGCCCGGCTCACTGTTAATTTTTGAAATATGGTCTCATGGACTTTTCTGCCCAGGCTGGCCTAAAACCATAATCCTGTTCTTAGCTTTCCATACTAGGATAATAGGTAGCATTTGGATTTTGAATTGAAGGCCTCATGCTTGCTAAGTAGGCATCCTACCATTTGAGCCTATCTCTACTTCCTGAATTAAATTAAATTAATCTATTTATTTGGTGGTTGGAGTTTAAACTCAAGGCTTTGCACTTGCTAAGCTGGTGTTCTACTACTTGAGTCAGACCCCTAGCCAGTGAATTTGACTTACTTTTTTTGTTGTTGGTCTTGGGTCGTGAACTCTGGATCTGGGCGCTGTCCCTGAGCTCTTCAGCTCAAGGTAAGCACTTTCTCACTTGAGCCACAGTGCCATTTCCAGGAGCTTATTGGAGCTTATTCTAGTAGTTTATTGGAGATTAGAATCTCACGGACTTTCCTGCCTGGGCTGGCTTTGAACAGTGGTCCTCAGATCTCAGCCTCCTGACTAGCTAGGATTACAGATGTGAGCTACTGGAATCCGGTTAGTAAATTTGATTTTTTTAAATAAATTATTATTTGTACAAATTGTAAAAGTAAAACTAAACCTGATTTTTAAAAAATGATTCAATAAACATAAGATTACTTTCCCAAAATTGCCATTTGCATTTCTGTTCTTATGTTGTGAAACCTATAAATAATGGCAAACCAATTCCAGTCTGTGGCTCTCATTGTTGGAGTGCATACTTCTTAAAGCTA
Organism: Dipodomys merriami; assembly: GCF_024711535.1. Lineage (NCBI taxonomy): Eukaryota > Metazoa > Chordata > Mammalia > Rodentia > Heteromyidae > Dipodomys > Dipodomys merriami. The sequence continues at coordinate 1,464,929 of NW_027206535.1, read as the reverse complement.
ATACAAACCTCCTGTGTATGCTCTCCTACACATTTTGCCTAACAGTTGTCATTACCCTTCATTCCAGAAAGGCTACATGGAGGAGTATTGCCCTTCATCCAAGAAGCAAGAAATAAGTCTACTGTATTATGCCATTATTCTTATTTGGGCCTACATGTCATAGAAATTAGTCTATACTAACTAATACAACCTATTGCTTTATTTTTTCTTTCACAATTGTAAATCTGCCTGGGAAAAAACTTCACTATTCAGGAGGCAGAGATCTGAGGTTCACAGTTCAAAGCCAGCCTGGGCAGAAAGGTCCATGAGAATTTTATCTCCAATTAACCACCAGAAAACCAGAAGTGGTGCTGTGGCTCAAGTGGTAAAGCACTTGCCTTGAGCTGAAGAGCTGAGGGACAGCACCCAGACCAAGTTCTAGCCCCACGACCACCACCACCACAACAAAAAAAGATTAAAATATTAAAAAGTATAGTAGAAAATATATGGGGAGCTGCTTCATATTTAGTATCTACTCAACAAATGCTGGTTGATTCTGAATGTCCAAGCTTTTCTGGAGAAGGCTAGATGGGAATATGGTTCTTCTTCTACACACAGGCATCTTTTCTAGGCTAAGCGCCTCAGGGCCTAGGCACTGTCTCTGAGTTTTTGTGCTCAAGCCTCTATCATTTGAGCCACAGCTCCACTTTTGGCTTTTTGGTGGTTAATTGGAGATAAGAGTCCCATAGACATTCCTGCTAGAACTGGCATCAAACCATGATCTTCAAATCTCAGTCTCTTGAACAAGTAGGACTACAGGCATGAGCCGTCGGTGCCCACATCTGTTTTGTGCTGATGTCTATTGTGCCTTACCATCTAGAAGTCTTTCTCATTTATGACTTCCAGTCTTCCTTCTAAAATCTCAGGGGCTCTCTTGGCTCTCACAGGAAAAAAGAGTGGACCAGTGACACACTGCTTATGTTACAGCTATAAACAGATGATGAGTACATGAGGGTCATAAGTCTGCTTTCTAATAACTGCAAGGAATTGGCCCATATGCTTAGCTTAGTTCTTCCAAGCAAGGGAACTAATCCTCCAAAGAAAATGTGTAAAGAACCTGCCAGCTCTCAGCACCCTGAAGCTTTATTTAATTAGACATCTCATTTCTTTACTCACCTCCACAAACACTGAATTATTCACGTGCCTTACTGCTCTACTGCCAGAAGGCAGCTGCTATACACCTGGATCAGCCTAAGACTTGCTCACCTGTGGGCCAAGGCCTGGGTTCTTCTGAAGGTGCCAAGTCTAAATGATCCTGTGCTAAGTAACTGTATCATTTCTTTTCTACTAATTGTGAAGACTATTCTTTTCCTTCCAGAAGGTGAAGATAATATGTATTTCTCCACAGAAACTCATTCATTCACAAGAAAAGTTCATTGAGGGCAATGTCAAAGTAAAAGAATCTTTTTTGGGGGGAAAGGGGTCATGGGGCTTGAACTCAGGGCCTGGGACTGTTACTGAACTCTTCCATTCAAGACTAGTGGTCTACCACTTTGAGTCCCAGCTCCACTTTTGGTTTTCTGGGTTTTACTGGAGATAAGAGGCTCATGGACTTTCCTGACTTGGCTGGCTTTGAACCGTGATCCTCAGATCTCAGCCTCCTAAGTAGCTAGGATTACAGGCATGAGCTACTAATGCTTGGCAAAAGAACTTTAATCTTGATAAAAAGTCAAGCTCTTCTGTTCTTTAGTAAAGAACTTGGGCAACATAATTACTTAAATCTAAGTCCAGTACTGGTGGCTCACCCCTGTAATCCTAGCTACTCAGGAGGCTGAGATCTGAGGATCAGATTACCGTTCAAAGCCAACCTGGGCAGGAAAATCCATGAGACTCTTTTTTTTTTTTTTTGGTCCAGTCATGGGGCCTGAACTCTGGGCCTGGGTGCTGTCCCTCAGTTCTTCAGCTCAAGGCTAGCACTCTACCACTTGAGCCACAGCGCCACTTCCAGCTTTTTTCTTTTTGCTTATGTGGTGCTGAGGAATCGAACCCAGGGCTTCAGGCATGCAAGGCAAGCGCTCTACCACTGAGCCACCTTCCCAGCCCCTCCATGAGACTCTTATCTCCAATTAACCACCAGAAAACTGGAAGTGGTGCTGTGGCTCAAGTGGTACAGTGCTAGCCTTGAGCTGAATTGCTGAGGAACAGTGCACAGGCTCAGAGTTCAAGCCCCACGACCGACAAAAAAAAATATTAAATCTATTTATGTTCAATATTATAATAGACTAAGGCAGGAAGAAAAGAAACTGGGAAGAAAATAGTAGGCAAGAAAATAGAAATGAATAACTAATAAACGACAGGAAGAAGGAGGTGATGAAGAGCAGACTGACAAAAAAGACAGGAGAGAACAACAGGCAGAAAAAAGAAGAGTGTGGGCTGGGAAGGTGGCTCAGTGGTAGAGTGCTTACCTAGCATGCATGAAACCCTGGCTTCAATCCTCATTACTGCATACACAGAAAAAGCCAGAAGTGGTGCTGTGGTTCAAGTGGTAGAGTGCTAGTCTTAAGCAAGTGAAGCTCAAGGACAGCACCCAGACTCTTGAGTTCCAGCCCTAGGACTGGCAAAAAAAAGAAAAGAAAAGAAAGAAAAGAAAAGAGGAGAGTGAAGTGAAGAAATTGAGACGCTGAATTTAGTCAATAGCGCTTTGGGGCTTGGTGCTCCACATCATCTTATGTTTGTTCTACATATATTTGTCATATATTTAAGGTTTTAAGCAGGGAAGTGCCATGATCTAATGTGTACTTTTTGTGTGTGTGTGGGGGGGGTCTGGTTGTGGGGCCTGAACTCTGGGCCTGGGCGTTGTCCCTTAGCTCTTCAGCTCAAGGCTAGAGCTCTACCACTTGAGACACAGCGCTACTTCCGGCTTTTTTCTGCTTATGTGGTGCTGAGGAATCGAACCCAGGGCCTCAGGCATGCAAGGCAAGTGCTCTACCACTGAGCCACCTTCCCAGTCCTAATGTGTACTTTTTGTTTTGGGGACAGGGTCTCTTTATATACTCCAGGCTGGCCTCAAGTTTACAATCCTCCTGACTTAGCCTCCCAAGTGCTGGGATTACAGGTGAGGACTTTCAACTTTTTTTTTTTCCTCTTCTTTGTGTGTGGTGGTGGTAACTGAGGCTTGAATTCAAGGCCATACATTTGCTCTACCACTTGAGCCATGCCCTCAGCCTGGCTCTCAGTTTCAATGTTAACATTTTCCTGAAAAAGTATGTAATTTCTGAACCAGCTAGAACACTGCCCAGCATTTCAACAAAAATTTTACTCATTTCTTAAATTACACATTTCAATTCTACTTGTCTCTAAAATTACATGGCCATCCTCACCTTTTTTATTTTTTAATTTTATTTTTAATTAATTAATTTATTTTTGGTCGGTTGTGGGGCTTGAATTCTGGGCCCTGGGCACTGTCCCTCAGCTCTTCAGCTCAAGGCTAGCGCTCTACCACTTGAGCCACAGCGCCACTTCCGGCTTTTTCTGCTTATGTGGTGCTGAGGAATCGCACCCAGGGTGTCATGCATGCAAGGCAAGCGCTCTACACTGAGCTACCTTCCCAGCCCACCTTTTATATTTCTTTTTGCGGAGCTGAGGACTGAAATCAGGACCTTGCACTTGCCAGGTAAGTACTCTTCCACTGAGCTAAATCTTCAACCTCAATCTTTGTCTTCTTATGGTTTTAGTTTACTTTCAGCTCAGCTAATTGCTCTGGAAACTGATTGGCTCAGTAACCGAGGCCCATGTTAAGGTGTACATTCTAAAACCAACTACTTACATGTGAAACAGTGCTAACACATTAATATCTATGAAGCTCTTTTGAAGTTGTGACCTCATCTTCACCAAATATCTCAGCACCTTGTCAAAATCTGAGTTACTAAACTCAGGGGGCTTGAGCAAAACTAAATAAATTCAACGCCCAGCAGACTTGGTTGTCAAAGCCAGTTTGAACACATCTTGAATTACTTTCCTTCCGTCTTACATGTACTGAGCTCAGCTGTCATACTGCATCAGTAAGAAACTACAATATTATGAGCCAGTTAGGCTCTGGCACATTCTATCTCTCAGAACCTTTGAAATTAATTCACTAAAGTCTTTAATCTAAGGAAACAGCTCAGTAAATCTCTTCAACAACTTTCCTCCCTTTAACTGTCTAACAGCATTAAAATAAACTAGATCTCTAAGTTCTGCCTCAATCTTTTCTTAAATATACTAAAATCAGAACATAGCTAAGGGCAGAAACACAAAGAAAATCCAGACTTAATTCCTCCATCAAACCATGTGACCTGCAGAGCTCCCAGCACACACTTTTCTAAGGAATGATGTAATGGAAGCTGAGGTCCCCTAATCACTTTTGACATAAATAACGTGTAGAAATCTTTTTTTCCTTCTCATCTGTGTCAGGTGAGCTTAGTTTTTCCATATTTAGACAAATGTTTTATGTTCTAGACTAACAAGAGATTAGGTCCTGTGAGCTAACAAAATATACTTTGTCTTTGAAAAATTTAAATGATCCACATGATTGCTATATACTAAATATCTTGATGAAATGAAGTCATTGTATTAGTGTCCCCATCCTAGTGTGTAATCCCTACAGGTAGAATACGGGCCATGGTACCTTTATTCAGTCTACTAGTATTTACTGAATGTCTGCCAGGTGCAAAGCACTTTGAAAGATGTCAAGATAAGTAATACTAACAGATTTCATTAAATGTGTCTCCATTGCTTCCTACATGCTTTTACATGCATAACAAAAACCATAAAGAAACAAGCTCCCTATCACAGAAGAGTAAAAGAGAGTCTTTAAGGAGCTTATAGTTCATAAAGATTGGTATAAACAACAGATATATGGAATCCTAAGTACTATTTGTAATGAGGATTAGAAAGCTGGATGTTTGGATTGTAACACCCAACAAGGTCCTTAACTAAGCATGTTCCAAATGTTTGTTGATAATGCTAACCAGAGGAAAGCTAGTGAGACAAAGAGGGTGGAGGGAAGAAGGGAGGTAGGGAGAAAAGGAGTAAACAAGAGAAACAGCTGGGTTTTGTTGTTGTTGTTGTGTGTGTTATTTTTGTGAGTGTGCACATGCACACACACATCCATCCACATCAGTACTAGGCTTAAACTCTGGGCCTGAGTGTTGGCCTTGAACTTTTTTGCTCAAGGCTAGCCATTTACCACTTGAGCCACAGTTCCACTTTTACCTTTTTGGTGGTAATTGGAGATAAAAATCTCAAGAATTTCCCTGATTGGCCTGGCTTTGAACTGTAATCTCTACATCAGCTTCCTGAGTAGTTAAGATTACAAGCCAGGTGTGAACCACTTACACCAGGCTTTGTGTGTGTGTGGGGGGGGGGTTGGTTTAATTTGCACTAAGAAAACAAACAAAACCCTTACAATATACATAACAAGAAAACAAAATACCCTAAACCTGACTGACAAACTAGGTAAATTACTCATCATTGAAAAAATTGTAAATGATCAGAATTAAACCTGGGTTGAGCTAGGTCCATAATCTTAACACTTGAAATAGGGTCTTAAATTAGAAAGAAGTAAAACAAAACTCAGTCATCACCCATGGAACACTCATTACTTACCAGGGGGATGTTTTTGAGAGCAGGCCTTCATTTGGCAAAATTACTAACACACACACACACACACACACACACACACACACACACACACACACACACACACACACACTCTTATTCTGAAGACAAGAGTCCACTGGCAAAATTACTAACACACACACACACACACACACACACACACACACACACACACACACACACACACACACACACACACACACACACACACTCTCTTATTCTGAAGACAAGAGTCCACTGATCCTGATCTGGAAGCTTTCTCACAGCGCAGTTTAGAAGCAAATTCGTTTGAAGGAAGGGGGAAAAAAAAATCTATATATTTTAAATCCCATTTTAATTTTTTCTCCAGGACACTTCATTTTCTTGCATTCTTGCTATGGCATCCTTAACCCAATCTGAGGCCAAGAGATTATGACAACAAAACAAATTACAGATGAGAAAAGGCGGCTCGGGCAAACCCAAGGAGAGTCTGGGGGTTAAGAGAGCTGGGGTGAACCCCAGTCCATAGTCTGGGTTCACCGCCTGAGGCCAGCGCGGCTCCCGGGGAGGCGACCGGGAAGTGCAGTGCAGAGCCCAGCCTCGCTGGGGGGACTTCGGGTGTCACCGGCCGTCCCTTCCTCCGTCCCGTGGCCTCCGCCCCGGCCCGGCACTTCGGGTCCCCACTGAGGCCGCCCAGCCTCCCACACGTCAAACGCCTTCGTTTCCCCTGAAAACTTTCTAGACGGTAGGGACTATTTTCTTCTGATGTAACCTTCCGCCAAACTGAAGGGAAAAGTTACCCAAGGCAGGAGCAGGGGTGCGGCCCTAGGGGGACCCACGACAGCCCCGAAAATCAGAGGGCTTCTTCCATCAAAATCAATTGTTGGACAGCCAAGCCAGAGTTCTGGTTGTGAGGTTAATTGTTCAATGTACATCTTGATGCTAAATATTCAAGATGGAGATTTTTAAGAAAATTGATAGGAAATAGATTCTATTGGACAAATGGTTTTTGTCTTCAGACTTGGTATTCTTTCCATTGATTCGCATGTTACCTACTCCCACCTTCCCCCCAGCCCCCCAAAGTCCTGGCTTCACCTGTAGAGAAACCCAGGTCCCCCAGAAAATGACTTTTGAACCCTAGAAACAAAAGCCCAACACAGAAACTGTTCCTTCAGGAAGATGAGTTGAATTTCTTCCACATTGTTAGTAAACCTACAGAAATATTTAAGGATTGGGAAAGCCCATGAGACCTGTAATTTTCAACGTAGGTGGTATAATCAATAGGACAAGAAGTATTAGGAAGAGAAGGGGAAGAGGGAAAGGACAAGGGAGAAAGGGAGGGAGGGAGGAAAGAAAAAAGGGAGGGAAGGAGGGATGATTGGAAATCAAAGAATAAAAAGGGATCACAGCCCAGCGCAAGTCGCTCACCCCTGTAATCCTAGCTACTCAAGAGGCTGAGATTTGAGGGTCGCGGTTCAAAGCCAGCCCAGGCAGGAAAGTCCGCAAGACTCTTACCTCCAATTAACCACCAGAAAACCAGAAGGGGCACTGTGGCTCAAGTGGTAGAGCACTTGCCTTGAGCTGAAGAGCACAGGGACAGCGCCCAGGCCCAGAGTTCAAGCCCCATGACCGATGACAAAAAAAAAAAAAAAGAAAAGGAAAGAAAGGTATCACATAGTGAGGAACAGAGTTTGAAACCTGAATCATGGGAGAACAGAGTATTAAGAAAGCACAAGAAATACAGAGCTGGTAGGATAAATAAGCTTCTTACTGTGAGTTGCAGAAAAATAATAAAATAAAATAAGACCTTTAAAAAGCATGGTGCTAGACAGCAGGATTTTTTTTTTAAGGATGCTTAGATTTGAAAGGTTTGAGAAGTCATCTAATTTATTGCACTATGCTTAGACAGTATTTCATTTTTAAGAATAGTACAGACTTTAATTATCTTTCTTGCTTATCATCTTCCCATCTCAACATTTGCAACTAATGATTTGTGAATAATTTGTCTCCTTAAAACTATTGTTTCTATTAGGAAAGCTGTAAATTAAAATAGGCAATCCGACCAGGCTCCTTTTTTTGTCTCTATCTCCTCTCCTGTCCTGTTGTTGCCTAAGCAGTGGATACGTTCCAATATGTGTGGAAAGTATAGCTCCAGTGCAGTCCCCTGTAGGCCAACTCTATTTTATTTTTTTTTTTTATTTTTTTTTTTCTATTTTATTTTTTTTTTAAATTTTAATATTTCAAAAGAAAGGGCTGGGAAGATAGCTCAGTGGTGGAGTGCTTGCCTTGCATGCATGAGGCCCTGGGTTCGATTCCCCAGCACCACATAAGAAGAAAAAGCTGGAAGTGGCGCTGTGGCTCAGGTGGTAGAGCACTAGCCTTGAGCTGAAGAGCTCAGGGACAGCGCCCAGGCCCAGAGTTCAGGCTCCACAACTGACAAAAAAAAAAAATCTTTCAAAAGAAATGAAAAGTGAGAGGACAGATAGGTTAGGAGCGATGGGCGACAATGGTGTCAGACACCTTGTATTCATATACTGTTTTGTAGAAAGGAAACTTCTTTGTACAACTACTTACACATAAGAAAAAATTAAAAAATATTTAATATTTATTTGTCTTATTTCTTCTTCTTCTAAAATTTTATACTCCCAATATAGATAATATGAAAGTCTGAAGGGCTCGAATTTGACTTTGTTTTCAGTTGGTTGGTTCTCTGCTGCTTGTGATCAAATCGTCCACCTTTTCATCCATCCTGTCCCCCGCTTGCACACATCTTCCTTTCACCATTTAGATCAGAAAGTCATGCATGCAGATGGTAGGGAAATACATGCTATTGTCCATAATGGGTCACTATTAATTATACTAAATGGTAATGGCAATAATAATAATATAATATACACTGATCCCTTGCATTTATTTGTTTTCTTATTGGTGCCAGTACTGGGGCTTGAACTCAGGACAGTGTACCTAGCTTTTTCACTCAAAGCTGATGCTCTACCACTTGAACTACAGCTCCATTTCTGGCATTTTCCCCCACCACCCCCGGTTGATTGGAGGTAAATGTCTCATGTTCTTTTCTGCCTAGGCTGGCTTTGCACGGTGATACTCAGATCTTGGATATGAGCCACAAGTGGCTGGCCACTTTTTTAAATTTTTTAATTTATTTATTTGATTATTTATTTTGCCAGTTCTGGAGCTTGAATTCACGACCTGGGTGCTGTCTCTGAGCTTCTTTTGCTCAAGGCTAGTACTCTACCATTTGAGCCACAATGCCACTTCCAGCTTTTTCTGTTTATGTGGAATAGACCCCAGGGCTTCATGCATGCTACGCAAGAATTCTACCACTAAGCCACCTTCCCAGCCCCCCTCAGATAATTTTTTAAATAAATTTATTTAAAAAATTATTTGAGGGGGGCTGGGAAGGTGGCTCAGTGGTAGAGTGCTTGCCTTGCAAGCATGAGGCCCTGGGTTCGCTTCCTCAGCATCACATAAACAGAAAAAGCCGGAAGTGGCGCTGTGGCTCCAGTGGTAGAGGGCTAGCCTTGAGCTGAAGAGCTGAGGGACAGTGCCCAGACCCAGAGTTCAGGCCCCATGACCGGCAAAAAAAAAAAAAAAAAAAAAAATTATCTGAGCATAGTTGTACAAAGAGATTTTAATACAACATGTCAATTTATGAGTACAATGCATCTTGAACAGTGTCACCCTTAATACTTTCCTAATACACCTTAAATCAATGAAGTTGCCTGATAACCCTCTCTATCAAAACTGAGGCTTAAACAAGTTAAAGTGTCAGTAGTTTAGGTAGGCTTCACAAATCCAGATGGTCAGACTTCCTGCCTTTTGTTACACTGCTGGCAGGACCCTTCATCTAATTCCTGTGTTGTTCTTTCTCTTTCTCTCACTTATTGAATATTGGATCCTGCCTAAAAGGCATTTGTGACATCAGTGCAAAAGATGGTATGCCTTAAAGCTCACCTTGTGAACTGACATGTTGGTTTTTTTTTTTTTCTGTCAGTTATGGGGCTTGAACTCTGGCCCTAGGCACTGTGACAGCTCTTCAGCTCAAGGCTAGTGCTCTACCACTAGAGCCACAGTGCCGCTTCTGGCTTTCTCTGTTTATGCGGTGCTGAGGAATCAATCCCAGGGCCTCATGCATGCAAGGCAAGCACTCTATCAATGAGTCACCTTCTCAGCCCTTAAATGCTCTACCTCTTCTGCTCTCCCCAGGTGACAGTCAAAGTGGTCTGTCAGACAAGCCATTGAGCTGAGGGGAGCTAGAGGATGAACCCACAGGCCTGGGCAGCCTAAGAGAGGCCAGCTTACAAATTGTATCTACATCTTAGTCAAGTACAGAAGAAACAAAGGAGTGAAAATATACTATACTTGGAGATCTCTAGATGTTCTCCTTTGTCATATGTTGCAAAGTCACATCATCATCTTCCATCTCATTTTGTGTGTGTGTGTGTGTGTGTGTGTGTGTGTGTGTGCGCGCACGTGCGCATGCATTCACGTGCGCTGGGGGGGGGGGGGGGAACTTGAGCCTAGGCCCTGGGCACTGAGTTTTTTGCCCAAGACTAGTGTTCTACCACTTGAGCCACAGATCCATTTCTGGCTTTTGGTGCTTAATTGGAGTTAAGAGTTTCATAGACTTTTCTGCTGTGGTTGGGACTGAGCCAGGATCCTCAGATCTCAGCCTCCTGAGTAGCTAGGATTACAGGCATGAGCCACCAGCGCCCAGCTTCACACTTTTTTTTTTTTTTTTTTTTGGTCCAGGCATGGGGCCTGAACTCTTGACCTGGGTGCTGTCCCTCAGCAATTCAGCTCAAGGCTAGCACTCTACCACTTGAGCCACAGCACCACTTCCGGCTTTTTTCTTTTTGCTTATGTGGTGCTGAGGAATGGAACCCAGGGCCTCATGCATGCAAGGCAAGCGCTCTACCACTGAGCCACCTTTCCAGCCCCACACTTTTTTTTTTTTTTTTTTATACTTTCATGCTTTTTTTCCCCCGCCTCAGGTAAACTGAAGCTGGCAATCCTTCTAACTACACTTCCTTAGTGACTGGGATTACAGATTTGATCTACCAAGCCGAGCTTGAGAATTTCCTTATCTTTTCCTTCTTTCTTCTTTCCTCCCTCCCTCCCTTCTTCCTTTCTTCCTTCTTTTCTCTCTCTTAAAAAAATGAATCCTTTGGGGCTGGAAAGGTGGCTCGGTGGTAGAGTGCTTGCCTTGCATGCCTGAGGCCCTGGGTTCGATTCCTCAGCACCACATAAGCAAAAAGAAAAAATGCCGGAAGTGGCACTATGGCTGAAGTGGTAGAACGCTAGCCTTGAGCTGAAGAGCTGAGGGACAGAGCCCAGGCCCAGAGTTCAGGCCCAACGAGTGGACCCAAAAAAAAAAAAAAAAAAAGAATCCTTTATACTGACTTCTAATAGTAAGTTTATCATGTTTTTGTGTTATCAAAGCAATCTTGGAATCTTTATGGCCTAGCACAATAAAGGTTTTGTTGTTGTTATTCTGGTAAATGTGTATCGGGTAATTTATTAGTTCAGATCTCCAGGAGGTAGCCCAGAGATCTCTACTTCTCCTACACAGGTCTTACGTTTTGTTTTGTTTTGTTTTGTTTTTTCCAGTTCTGGGGCTCGAACTCACGGCTTGGCACTGTTTCTGAGCTTCTTTTGCTCAAGGTTAGAACTCTGCCATGTGAACCACACCATCACTTCCAGCTTTTTGTGTTTATGTGGTACTAAGGAATGGACCCCAGGGTTTCATGCATGCTAGTCAAGCACTCTACCACTAAGTTACATTCCCAGCCCCATAGTTCTTATACCTAGCCTACAATCTTTTTCTGCATTATGAACTCCTCAACAATCCCAATGAAAGTTATGGATTATCTTTCCTAGAAAAGTACACATTTATTTAGATGCAAAATTTGCAGCATCTTTCAGCATAAAGTTCATCTGAAAATCTGCTCATGAACCCCTGGGAAAGCACCTCAGACCCTGGGCTCTTTGAACAAGATTCCCTTCATTCTCTGTCTTCCCAGAGAAATATATAGGCTGGGAATGTAGCTTAGTGGTTGAGTGCTTGCCTAGCATGCATGAAGCCCTGGGTTTGATTCCTCAGCACCACATAAGCAAAAAGAAAAAAGCTGGAAGTGGCGCTGTGGCTCAAGTGGTAGAGCGTTAGCCTTGAGCTGAAGAGCTGAGGGACAGTGCCCAGGCCCAGAGTTCAGGCCCCATGACTGGACCCTAAGTTTTCTTTTTCCCATCAAGGCTAGAACTCTACAGCTTGAGCCATAGCTCCACTTCTGGTGATTAAAATTGGAGAATTTCAAGGACTTTCCTGCCTGGGCGGGCTTTAAACCTTGATCCTCAGAGTTCAGTCTCCTGAGTAGCTAGAATTAAAGGCATGAGACACCAGCTCATAGATTTTATTACACTTACTATTTTACTTCCTACTTAATTTACATTGAAGATATTCTTTATTTTTTTATTTGTTTTGAAGCAGGATCTCACTGCATAGCCCTAACTGTCCTCTAACTTGTGTTTCTGCCTCCCTCTCTCAGCTCTCAAGTTCTAGGATTATAGAAGATATTCTTTAACATCTGGAAAGTTCAGGAACCTCTAGACCCAAAAGATGACCAGATAGTTCAGCTACTTCAGCCAGTTAAATTGATTATCATGAATACTGAGTTTACTATCTCTGATTTTCCAATCCTACAAATATAAGGCTCTCCTGAGATGCTTAACCTACATTGTTGATTCATTGACTAATTCACTGAAAATACATGTAGAGAACTCTGTAATTCCAAGTCTTCCATGTAGCTGTTATTGGGCTTTAAGTCTGAGTCCTTGCATAAGGCAATGTGAGAGCAGGTGATAGATTATTTCTGGGCTCAGAGGAACTAAAGGTCATTCGACAAGCTGGGCATAGTGGTTCATTCCAGTAATTTCAGCACTCAGAAGCCAAGAAAGAAGGTTCTTGAGATCAAGGCATCTGAGCTACCTAGACATATCCTATCTGAGTCAATCAATCAATCAATGTAGGTAAATCTGCTTCCTATTCAGTGGAATGGCAAACTCAAAATATAGAAGCAGATCCAAATTCTAGCTACTTAGAAGGCTAGTAATAAGAATTACTGTGATCTCAGGAAGATTACAACTTGAAGCCAGCTTGTACAAAGGAAAGAAGCTGGGAATGGTGGCATGTACATATCATCCCAGTTATAACAGCAAGACTAACTAGGCTGATAGCAGTCCAGGCACATGCCCTGACAGGAAGGGAGACCCTATCTCAAAAATAACTAATACAAAAATAAAAGGGAAAGGGTCACTAGAGGTAAAACCTCTAGAGCACCTACTTAGCAAGTACAAAGCTCTGAATTCAAAACCTATTACACCCACCCCCACAAAAGGATCCTTGGCTATAATAGAAAATGTCTTCCATCTCTACCTTATTGTATATATACAACAATAAGAACCAGGTGCTGGTGTTTTACCGCTGAAATCCTAGTTACAATATTTAGAAGACAGAGATCTGGAGGATTGAAGTGCAAAACCAGTCTAGGCAGAAAGGTTTATGAGACTCTGTCTCATAAAAATAAAATAACCATTTCTCCAAAATAATCAACAAAAAGCAGGGCTGGAGGTGTGGCTTAAGTGGTGGCCCTGAGTTCAAACCCTGGCACCAGCAAAATGAACAAATGAACACATTAAAAAAAAAAAAAAACAGTAGGAAAAGAGATCCAAAAGGATGTGACCACTTATATAGACCAGAAACCTTTGAAATTTAATTCTGAGGGATACTTCATTCTTTGTAGATATATCTTCATTCTTATCTTTATAGATATATTGGCCTTCAGATTAGTAAATTATTTCCTGTCCACAGTTCCATTCTGAAAATTATTCATGACTACAATAAGATGTAAACACTCGTAAATTAAAAGAAGAATGTATCCTAGAGAAGAAAATTTTATTAAATTTATCCTGTGGTCCATTATAATGAATAAGTCAGATATCAAGTCTCTATAAAATTAATTTATGACTTCATGAAGCTTTATGAAATCAATTTAATTATTAGATAATCATACCTGGTCAAAACCATAGCAACAACCTAGATGAAACAAGTATAGCTTTGCTTCAGAGTATCTCTTAAATAATGATAATTTGATTCAAAGTTAATCTACATCATTATCTCCTATGAAATCAGGCAGTAACTGGGAAATTTCGATGACTGATGAAGTTGCTGCTCATGAATTTCTTACAACATATATTTTGAAGACAGAGATTTTTAATTGCTTCTTATGACAGGTAATAAGAGTATTTTTTACCTCCCTATAGAAACCCGGTCAGCCTAAGGGATGGGGGGCGGGGGGAAGACACCTACCACTTGCTTCCTGCTCTGCCAGCCTGAAGCTATGTTGCATGTTCAGCTACAGGTACAAATTCTGGACACAGCTGCTGCTCTGGCTGTAGTCTAGCAGTGCCTACAAAGTTAGTGATAGCACTGGAGTCTCAATTTTCTAGGCCACTGTTTTCTGCTTTGCTCTGCTCTGCTTTTCCTCTGCGTAGGGAGAATCTGGACCTTGAGTTTGCCTTCAATTCAGGAGATGAAATCAAATGTGCACAGATCGTCTTCAAGATGGCAGCTGTAGAAGAGAAATAGTTACAATATGATATGGTTGCTCACGCACACATGTAGCCACTGTTGTCCCAAAGCTGCAGGCATTATTTATCCTGGTGCCACCTCCTGTTACGTCGGAGACAATGCAGATCGGATCATTCTCAGAAATGCACTTGACTGGCTTTTGCCAGAGCTTGCTAGAGTGAACTCTTGGCTTGCTGGTTTTGCTGAGGGACGGGCACACTGATCTACCTACCTTAGCATTTCAAGCCTGCTCAGCAAATCACAGTTGAGAAGTGGTGCTATCCTCGATTCAAAATCTTTGTATGGATGATTGGCTCAAAAGCAATACTATCCCACAGGAACCTCATGCTGAAAGCCTTGCAGCCTTGATCAGCCTATCATGGACCTGGTGCAGACAGTGAGTGAGTGGTCTGAACGCCCCCTGGATGTGAGTGCCACCTGATGTATCTTTTTTTTTTTTTTTCATTTTCCACTATAGATACTATATTGAATACACTGTAGAATCTCTCTCTCTCTCTCTCTCTCTCTCTCTCTCTCTCTCTCTCTCTCTCTCTCTCTCTCTCTCTCTCTCTCTCTTTTCTTTTTTTGTCAGTCATGGGGCTTGAACTCTGGGCCTGGGTGGTGTCCCTCAGCTCTTCAGCTCAAGGCCATCCCCTCTTGAGCCACAGCGCCACTTCCGGTTTTTGAGTGGTTTATTGATGAGTCTCACAGACTTTCCTGCCCCCGCTGGCTTTGAACCAAGATCCTCAGATCTCAGCCTCCTGAGTAGCTAGGATTATAGGTGTGAGCTACTGGTGCTTGGCTATGTGGAATTTTTCTGAAGGATTGATGGTATACCCCAAAGTAATTGAGTGACTTATTAGGCACAAAATCTCATTCTTGGCCACAGACAACATCATCATGGCAATGGTCAAAGCTGGGGTAGCCAGAAGATTGCTGTGAGAAAACGTGAGTGCTTTCCTAGCAGGCAGCTGTTATGGCTAAGTGGGAAGGGGGTGACAATGACCTCATCCAGTGCATCCAGGCGATGCCTGGTTCAGGCCCTTTCACTCCTAGCTGGAGCATTTGCCAGATCCTCTTTCCTTCATTAGTCTTGCAGGCCAGCAGGTCCAAAGATTCTTAGAAGAGGAGGCATGTCCCCTGTACCCACAAAGTACAAAACAAAAGCAAGAAGTGGAGGTATGTATCTAGTGGAACAGCCAAGCAAGAATGTGAAGCCCAAGTTCAAGCCCTTAGTGCCAGCACAAAAGATAAAACAAACAAATAAACAAACAAAAAGCAAGCTGGGTACCAGTGGCTCATTCCTGGAACCCTAGCAAATCAGGTGGCTGAGATCTGAGGAAAGCAGTTCAAAGCCAGCCTGACCAGGAAAGTGTTGAGACTTATCTCCAATAAACTACTCAGAAAAAGCTGGAAGTGGGGCTGTAGCTCAAGGCTAGCCTCAAGAAAAGAAGCTCAGGAATAGCACCCAGGCCTTGAGTTCAAGCCCCAGGACCAGCACACACACACACACACCACACACACACACACACATACACACACACACACACACACACACACACACACACACACACACACACGATGAAGGTGAAAGCCAAATTATGTCTGTAGTGGTGGGGTGCTGGAAAATAATAATTAAATGAAAAAAATCACCAAAATAATTGAAAAAACAATGATAAAAAAGGAAACCTAGTCTAAAAACTTGCTCAGGCTTCTTCTCACCTCCTGGTCCCCACTTCTACATATGTTCTAAGGTGGTAGAAAATAATTTTCCAAAGTGAAATCCAGATGCAGTTTCCAAGCTCTCTAGTCTTCATTTGACATTAGTCAAACAGAGATCTTCACTTGCTCTTAATTTCATGTCAACGTCTCTGTCAAGTTAGGCATTTCAGTGTCCTCTTCTCCACTTACACTTGTGGACTGCATGCGGCCAGAGTCTACAATCAGTTGTCTCTCTTTTCGAGAGCTGCTTAAATGGTGAAAATTTCTTCACTGATTTTTCCCCTTCTAGCACCAGGGTTTGAACTCAGGGTCTCACACTTGTTCAGCTGGCACTCTACTACTTGAGCAATGCCACCAACTTAGGGGATTTTTTGCCCTCAATCTAGGTTTATTGGTATTTAATTAAAAATAGAGTCTGTTGGACTTTTCTGCCTACACTGGATTTGAATGGGGATAGTCCAGGTGCTTAGCCTTCTGAGTAGCTAGGATCACAGATGTGAACCTCCTGGCTTCCATTGTTTCCTCTTCTTTATTTCTCCTATATTTTCCAAAATGAGCTTTCTTTGATTCTTGGCTTTGACTCCTGGTATTATAGAGGGTGAAACATCTACTTTTTAAAAAAGAAACCTGACATCATCTCTTCAAAGCTGCTTTCTGCCCCAACTGAACTCAGGATCTGTTCCTCCCTAACTATATTTTCCACTCCAACTCACACTGATCAAACAAAACTGGGGAGGGGGGGAGGCGGGGCGGGGGAAGCGACTGGGTATGGATCTGTATATCAGCAAGTGACACCAAAGGAGTTACTCATGACTTTCTGCTTTCAAAGACATGTTGAAATCATTTGTCTTTCTGTCCTGGCACTTTCCAAGCTACAGTGCTTCCAATTTTCAACTTGTGGTGGAAACCATAAGCCAAGGAAGCAAATAAGTGTTTCAACAAACAGTAGGAAAAGAAACACTGCTAACTAATTGTGAAAAAAAATTGTCCTGCTACCTAACTGTGAAAATCCCAATGAGAACTGCCATTAATCTTTGACTTTCACTTTTAGAAACCAGATGGACTTTGGGAAGGTAAGGGAAAGGGGGAGGGGCACAGGAATGGAGGGACAAATGGTGAACAAATGTAGCAGTAATTACTCAATAGACACTATGCTGAAAATGAACTATACAACTTGTGGATGGGGTCAGGAGGGAAAAAAACTGGGAGAGCAAGGGAAGTGATGACATTGTTCAAAAAGAAATATACTTGGGGCTGGGAAGGTGGCTCAGTGGTAGAGTACTTGCCTTGCATGCTCGAGGCCCTGGGTTCCATTCCTCAGCACCACATAAGAAAAAAGCCGGAAGTGGTGCTGTAGCTCAAGTGGTAGAGCGCTAGCCTTGAGCTGAAGAGCTGAGGGACAGCGCCCAGGCCCAGAGTTCAGGCCCCACGACCGGACCCCCCAAAAAAAAAAAAAAAAAGAAATATACTTTTAGGACTGGGAATGTGGCTTAGTGGTAGAGTGTTTGCCTAGCATGCAAGAAGCCCTGGGTTTGATTCCTCAGTACCACAAAAACAGAAAAGGTCAGAAGTGGTGCTATGGTTCAAGTGGTAGAGTGCTAGTCTTGAGCAAAAGCTAGGGACAGCACCCAGGCCCTGAGTTCAAACCCCAGGACAGGCAAAAAAAGAAGAAGAAAGAAAGACAAGAAATACACTCTTTATCTGACTTATGTGAGTATAACCCCTCTGTATATCACCTTTATAGTAACAATAAAAATATTAAATAAAATAATATAATATAAATTAAAAATATTAAATAACACCCCCCCCCAAAATAAACCAGATGGAAAGGATTCAATGCTTCTAAGTTGACTATTGAAGACTGTGGTAGAGTTTTAGGGTTGGCATGATTAGGGCACAATTTCAATGTATCAAACTGTAAGGTCCGCTCCTGGATGGCTAGCAGACTCCACCCTCCTCGCAGCAAAGTCTCCACCCAGTACCTGCGTTACCTAGGTAACTGGGACACCTGGAAGAGGTCACATCTGCATCCGCTGAGGTCACATCTGAATTTGATGTGGCCACACCTTTCTCAGCCCATACCCTAGATAAGGCCTAGCTCAGGCCCAGACGCCCTCTTGCTGTTCTTTTCTAGCTCTCTCTGCTGTAGCTCTTTCCTCTCTTTCCCAGCTCTCTCTCATTCCCAGGCCTTTCCCAGCCACATGGAGTGCCAACCTTGCCTGGTCCCAGCAGGTCTACTGAATAAACCTACCCCTTACCTGAATACCACGTGCGTGCTGCTGTTCTTACTCAGCTACCTCTCTCTCTCTGCTCTTGTCTAGCTCTTTTCAAGCTCTTTTCTCTCTCTTTCCTCTCTCTCTTTCCCAGCTCTCTCTCTTTCCCAGCCACGGGGAGTGCCAACCTTGCCTGGTCCCAGCAGGTCTACTGAATAAACCTACCCCTTACCTGAATACCACGTGAGTGCTGCTGTTCTTACTCGGCTACCTCTTTTAAAAAACCTAACACAGACCACTTTGACTTCCAGACTCCCTTCCAATGTGTTATGAAGGTACATGTGAATTAGTTGCTAAGGATTTGATTTCAATTATTTGTCCCTCTGCTTTGGTTTCCTGTCACTCTCACCATCATTAGTCCTGTCACTTCACTCTAGGAACCTGTGCATTAGCTAATGATACAAAATATCCCAACATTACCCAAGCTAAATGGACATTCTAGCACAGGGAATATGTTTCTTGAAGGTGGGAGTATGAGCTATACATAGTCTGTGTGTGTGTGTGTGTGTGTGTGTGTGCGCTGCGCGCGCGCGCGCGAGCGCACACATCATGGGGCTTGAACTCTGGGCCTGGGCGCTGTCCTTCAGCTCTTCAGCTCAAGGCAAGCGCTCTACCACTTGAGCCACAGCACCACTTCTGGTTATCTGGTGGAGATAAAAGTCTGGACTTTCCTGCCCAGGCTAGCTTTGAACTGAAATCCTCAGATCTTAGCCTCCTGAGTAACTAGGATTACAGGCGTGAGCCACCAGTGCCGGGCTTATACATAGTCTTTTTTTTGTTTTGTTTTGTTTTTGGGTCCAGTCGTGGGGCCTGAACTCTGGGCCTGGGCGCTGTCCTTCAGCTCTTCAGCTCAAGGCTAGCGCTCTACCACTTGAACTACAGCGCCACTTCCAGCTTTTTTCTTTTTGCATATGTGGTGCTGAGGAATTGAACCCAGGGCCTCAGGCATGCAAGGCAAGCGCTCTATCACTGAGCCACCTTCCCAGCCCCCCCCTTTTTTTAATGCTTCTCCAGGGATTTTATATGGGTGCATTGTCTTCAAACTTTGTGACTCTTTTGAAGTTACAAATTGCCTTTGCTCACCATTCATCCAGCTGTCATTCAACTGTAATTTCATTCAGTAAATTCTTTTTGTCCAGTGTAGCACAGTCAGGATACTGGAAAATGGTGTCTACTCCACTCCTTAATCACCTGGTGTTATGTACCCACTGCTTCCTCACTCATGTCCTTGAAGTTGCCTCCAGCCCTTGCAAAATTTCCCTTTTTACGTTCAGTACAAATATTCTTTCTTTATTCCTTTGTGGCAGGCAAGTACCATCACTCACACCATTTTGTTAGCCATTATATGTCAAAAGTGCCTCCCAGGGCACAAATTAAATGACAAGAAAATAGGTTACAAAGGAGTAAACAACAAACCAAAAGAACTCACTCCGCTAATGTGGCCACTTCAGCACTGTCACAATGGCCCAAGTTACTATCATTTCTCACCTGGATAGTTGCACTAGCCTCCTGACTGGTCTTGGTGCATCTGCCCTTGCTCCCATCAGTTATCTTCCAGCAATCAGAATGATCTTTAAAAATGTTAGTCAGAGCCAGATGCCAGTAGCTCATACCTATAATCGCAGCACTTGGGCTGAGATCAAGAAGGCTTCAATTTGAAACTTGCCTGAATAAAAAAGTGCTTGAGACCCTTTCTCAACCAATAAATAGCTGGCACAGTGGTGTGTGACTGTTATTTATGCTAGCTATATGTGAGGCTGGGGTTAGGAGGATCATGGTTCCAGGCCAACCTGGGAAGAAAAATCCATCTTCCACAAGATTTCATCTCACATAAAGAAGCTGGTGTGCCGGGCGCTGGTGGCTCACGCCTGTAATCCTAGCTACTCAGGAGGCTGAGATCTGAGGATCGCAGTTCAAAGCCAGCCCGGGCAGGAGAGACCGTGAGACTCCTATCTCCAATAAACCACCAGAAAACCGGAAGTGGCGCTGTAGCTCAAGTGGTAGAGCGCTCGCCTTGAGCTGAAGAGCTAAGGGACAGCGCCCAGGCCCAGAGTTCAAGCCCACAACCGACAAAAAAAAAAAAAAAAAGAAGCTGGTGTATGGCACAAACTTGTCATCACAGCTAAGGCAGAGAGCAAAATAGTAAGATCAAAGTCTAGGCTTGAACTTTGGATTAAAAAATAATCAGTGCAGGGGCTGGGAAGGTGGCTCAGTGGTAGAGCACTTGCCTTGTATGCCTGAGGCCCTCGGTTCGAGTCCTCAGCACCATATAAGCAAAAAAAAAAAAAAAAAAAAAAAAAAAAAAAAATCAGAGCAATAGAGAGCTGGGAGGATGATTCCTGAGTTCAAACCCAACTACTGAAGAAGGAGGAGGAGGAGGTAGGGTGTGGGGACTATTCCACTCATTGTCTTAAAATCCTCCAGTGGCTTTCCTTTCATTGGGAATAAAATATAGACATCACATTACATATTTCTGTTTATAATATGTGGCAGATTTCATTTTCTAGGGTGTAGATGGATTCCCTGCTCCACATACTTTTCTTACAAGGTGACATGTCTGCTGCTCCCTTTGTGTGTGTGTGTGTGTGTGTGTGTGTGTGTGTGTGTGTGTGTGTGTGTGTGTGTGTGTGTGTGTGTGTGTGTGTGTGTGCAACTGCTGTATGGGGCTTGAATTGAGGGCCTCACACTTTTTTTTTTGCCATTCCAGTGCTTGGGCGCTGTCCCTAAGCTTCTTTTGCTCAAGGTTAGCACTCTACCCCTTGAGTCACAGTGCCACTTCCAGCTTTTTCTGCTTATGTGGTTCGAGGAATTGAACCTAGGGCTTCACATATGCTAGGCAAGCACTCTATTGCTAAGCCACATCCCTAGCCCAGAGCCTGACACTCTTACTTAGCTTTTTCACTCAAGGCTGGCTCTCTACCACTTGAGACACAAACTTCCTTCCTTCCTTTTTTTTCTTCCTTTTTTTCTTTCTTTCTTTCTTTTTGGCTGGTTAATTGGAGATAAGAGACTCTTGGATTTGACTGTCTGGGCTGGTTTCAAAAATCAATACCAAAGTTTCAGCTTCCAAAGTAGCTAGGATTACAGGCATGTGCAACTACTATTCAGCCTTCCTTGGAAAAGTGAGTAAGTGTGTGTGTGTGTGTGTGTGTGTGTGTGTGTGTGTGTGTGTGTGTGTGTGTGTCTGTGTCCGTGTGATCTTTGTTTCCTAGGCTTTTGAACTAGAGTAGGCCTATACCTGTGGTAGAAACGAAGGTATTAACCTTTGAGGCTAGGTACAAAAACCCATAAATGTATACCTGGTTCTCTTGGAGCAGTCAATCTTAGAATTCAGCCACTAAGATCAGCTGAATACTGGGACATTTATAAATTTTCAGGCCACCCACCCATGTGTTGTCCAATCCAACAGTGAATATCAACTTCCAGACATATAAGGAAGATTTTGATATGGTTTTAGCACCAGCCATTGTTTGTGAGATAAGTAAGAACCATTTAGGTTAGCCTAATTGCCTCCCAGAATCTTGAGAGATAATAAATTATTCAGACAAGTAGGGTGGCACACTCCTATTATCCTATCACTTGGGAGGCTGAGGCAAAAGGATTCTAAGTTAGTTCCAAGTTAGTTAGCTTAGTTAACTAAACTTTGTTTTACTTTCTCTAATTTTTTGCCCAAATATTGCCCTAATGATGAGACCCTGAACTACAGATGTAACCACTGTTCTAACCTACTCCATAGTATTTATTACAGCATCACATTATATCGTTCTAAGTTAGTACTAGGTGTATAGTGAGACACTCTCCAAAAACCAGAAAAATGACAGAAATCGAGGGGGGTGCTGGATATGGTTACATTCGTGCAATCCTAGCCGCTGGAGAGACAGACAGTTAGGTAGATCACAATCTGAGATCCTTTCTGAAAAACTAAATGCAAAAGGAATGGGGGCATGGTTCAAGCAGTAGAGCATGAAGCCCTCATTTGAATCCCTAATAGCATAAAAAAATGTTAGTTTATGCCACTAAGTTTGGGGATTGTTATTTAATAGTAAATAATAAACTAGGCACCAGTGGCTCACTCTTGTAATCTTAGACACTCAGGAGGTTGAGACCTGGAGGATGAAGGCTCAAAGCCAGACCAGTCAAAAGGCTTGAGAGACTTCATCTCAACTAATCAGAAAAACCTTGGACTGGAGATATAGCTCAAGGGGTAGAGCAACAGCCATGATCAAGATAGCCAAGGGAGAGAGTACAAAACCAAAAGTTCAAGCTCCAGAACTTTGCAAAACAAACATACAAAAACAAAAAAAAAAGGCTGGGAATGTGGCTTAGGGGTAAAGTGCTTGCCTAGCATGCATAAAGCCCTGGGTTCAATTCCTCAGTGCCACATAAACAGAAAAAGCTGGGAATGGCATTATGTATGGCTCAAGAGGTAGAGTGCTAGCCTTGAGCAAAAGAAGCTCAGGAACAGTGCCCAGGCCCTGAGTTCAAGCTCCAGGACTGGCAAAACAAAACAAAAAAACTGACAACAACAATAAAAAACAAACAAACAAGAAAAAGAATACTAAGTCATGGAACACTTGACACGCATGTTTGATTCCTCTTCCCATAGAGAGGAATTGTTTCTAGAGGAATTGTTCAATTACTGTAGTCCCAGCACCTAGAAAAGTGCCTGCTATGTGACAAATTCTCATTAATATTTGTTGATCACCTAATGGCTGCATGGTGCATTTTCAATTTGCTAATGTTTTTTATTTAATGGGACATGGCATAGTCTGCTGAGCTAGACTTCACTGAGAACATAAATTGGCACATAGAGCATGGGAAAATATATTGGACTATTTCAGAAGTAAATAATATATGTAATACATATATGTAAATTATAAACCAGGTGCCAGTGGTTCATGTTTGTAACCCTAGCTACTCAAGAGGCTGAGATCTGGCTAGGAATGTGGCTTAGTGGTAGAGTGCTTGCCTAGCATGCATAAAACCCTGGGTTCAATTCCTCAGTACCATATAAACAGAAAAAGCTGGAAGTGGCACAGTGGCTCAAGGGGTAGAGTGTTAGCCTTGAGCAAAAGCAGCTCAGGGACAGTGCCCAGGCCCTGAGTTCAAGCCCCAGGACTGGCAACAACAACAACAAAAGGAGGCTGAGATCTAAGGACCACAGGCCAAGGCCAACCTGGGCAGGAAAAGAACATGAGTTTTGTTGATTCCCCCCCCCCCCCCCCCCCCCCCCCGTCCTGAAGCTTGAACTCAGGGATTGGGCATTGTCCTTGAGCCTCTCTGTGCTCAAGGCTAGTTAGTACTCTAAGTGCTCTACCACTTAAGCTACAGCGCTTTTTCTGTTTATGTGATACTGAGGAATTGAACCCAGGGCTTCATGCACACTAGGCAAGCACTCTACTGCTAAGCCACATCCTTGTCTGAGAGTCTTTTTTTGTTATTGTTGTTGGTCATGGAGACTGAACTTTCCCTCAGCTCTTCAGCTCAAAGCTAGTGCTCTACCACCTGAGCCACAGCGCCACTTCTGGCCTTTTCTGCTTATGTGTTGCTGAGGAATCGGAACCCTAGGCCTCATGCATGCAAAGCAAGCACTCTACCACTGAGCCACCTTCCCAGCCCGTGACTGAGAGTTTTGTATCTCCAAATAACCAAGAAAAGCTGGAAGTAGAGTTGGGGATGAAGTGGTGCCTTGCAGCTTTGAGTGAACTGGACAGTGCCCAGACTCTGATATCAAGCCCCTGCACTGACGCACACACATCATAGTTACTGCTAGACAGCAAAAAGTAGAATTAGAGTTTCTGTAGAAGTCATCTATTGGTGATTCATTTCATAATCTCACTGTGGGCTTTCCCAGATTTGCTCAGGAAAAGCTTCAGAAATATTGTCAGCAAGATTATTCTCCCAATCTAACTCATGAAGATCCTGAGGATGACTAATTGGATACACATTTGGGGGGATGAAATTGGATGAAAATGGGTATTGTATGTGTTTGCATGCACACACATACATGTGTTAATAATTTGGAAAGCTTATTTTCATAACAGTGATGAATGTATACAAAGGAATAAATATGGCTTTGGATCTCATTTTTCCATCAAGTATCTTAATTTCAAATTTTATTTGGGAGCAAAGATCAACGACCAACATTCTTAAATATCTAAGGAAAGTGTTAACATTTTATCATCTTAGGAGGCAAAAAATGGACAAAACTTCTTTAGCTACTTGAAGAAGAGGTTAGTTTATGATTGGGGGAAAAATAACTGATGAATGGTCTTGAATGAAATGATCAATTTATTTGGACCAATTCATCTCGGCTGTGACAGGTGCAAATGACACAAGGATGTGGAGTCTGTGGTATCTTGGGTTGAGGAATCTTTGACACAATGGTTTCAAAGCAGCTCCCTATGACAAGATTTGTCTCGGTAGACAATAGTGGGCAACTTCCTTCCGGAATCCTGAAGGGCTTGAGGGTAAAAAAAAATGGTCTTTAAAAGTTCATCACTTAATCCAGGCCACTGCCACAAGGCCACTGGATGAGACAAGTGTCTCTGGGGGGAAGAAAATCAGTGCTATTTTTGTTCTCTTTGTTGCAGTGATAATTGTTGGTGCCACTGGGCCTCACCATTTTGCATATGGCATGGAGTCTCTCTCCATTGGGTAGAAGCCTTGACTGGAAGGTGGGAAGACTCCCCAAATTCCCCAGCAAAGTTTCATGAAGCCAATTGTAAAATATCTTTTCTTTGGAAGTTCCCATGTTTCTCACCATCATCCAGATATTTGCTCCTAAAGCTAATTTTATTTTCCTATTTAAAAAAAAAATGTTTTTATTTATTTATTTATTTGCAAGCCCAGACAAACTTGGCTAAAAAAAGAAGCCCAGGCAAGGGGTTAGGATGAGCCCATGACGTGCCACACTCTCCAGCCAATGGAAAGGCTAGGAGAGGGGGAGGGCGGAAGTGACGAGTCGTATCCCTCCGCGGGGCGAGAGGGTCGGTGGGGGGAGTCGGCGTCTCTCTCCCCCGCGCCATCTCCCGTACACGGAGCCGCATTCCGAGGCCCCCCCACCCCCCTCCCTCGGGGCCCCCCCGCCCCCCTCGGGAAAAAAAATCCACTCCAAATCACTCGAACCCGAGGGAGGCTTCCTTTCACCCTCGGGGAGAAGAGCTTTCAACGGTTCCCTCTTCTCCGTCTCCCCCCTTCTCAAGCCCCCGTCCCCTCCCCTTCTCCAGCCCCCTCCTCCCGGCGCCGGG
Organism: Dipodomys merriami; assembly: GCF_024711535.1. Taxonomy (NCBI): domain Eukaryota; kingdom Metazoa; phylum Chordata; class Mammalia; order Rodentia; family Heteromyidae; genus Dipodomys; species Dipodomys merriami. The sequence continues at coordinate 1,439,424 of NW_027206535.1, read as the reverse complement.
TGCAAGGTCCCTTTAAGGCGACGGCGCCTTCCTCGGGTCAGACTACCGGCGGCGACGACCACGGGAGGTGAGTGAGCGAACGAGCCTCGGCGCTCCCCACCCCCTGCTCCCGGGGGTTCCGTTATCTTTTCGCCCGGCGAGGTTTTCCGAAGCGAGACAATGGGGGGGGGGATGGGGCGGGCGCGCGCGGGAGTGGGGGTGGGGGCGCGCGCCCGCCCGTCCGCCCTCCGCTGCTGGCGGCGGCGGGCCGCGGCGGCCGTGGGGCGCGGCGCGCGAGCGTGTGCGTGTGAACGCTGTGCGGGCCGCGGGAGCCGCTCGATGGGGCCGGCGGGCGGAGGCCCCTTGCCTGCCGGCGGACCGGCCACCCCCGCCCCCCGGCGCCGCCGCCGCCGCCACCGCGGCGCCCGCGCACGCGCCCTCGCGCCCCACGGTCCCCCGCACACCGCCCGACGTCCACACGCACGCCCGGGTGCGAGGCGTCTCGGAGGAGTGGGCGGCGCGGGCGTCGGCGGCCCCGCTGGGGAAGGGGCGGGGGCGCGGGCGGCCCCGGCGAGACGCGGCGGCGGCGGCGGGGGGGGGGCGAGGCCCGCGCCGGGCGGGGGGCGGGGCGGAGTGCGGGGCCGGCGGCGGCGGCGGCGGCCGCCCCGCGTGGGAGTTCCCGCCGCCCCGCCCGCGGAGGTGTGGGCGCCGGGTTTGAGCGGGAGTCGGGGAAGGAGCGATCCCTCGGCCGTCCCCTGTGTTATGTAAGCCCGGCTCCGTCTTCCCGGGCTTCCCGAGCCCCGGCGCGCGCCGGCGGCTTCGCGGCGTCTCCTCCCTTTGGCCCCCCAAATTTATGCAGGGCCGGCGCCGTGATTTATAAAATGAGATCGTTTTTCTCCCCCCCCCCCCTTCTTCTGGTGATTATGTCCTGCCGCTGTGGGCGCCATGTTTATCCAAAGGACTATTTTCCAGTTAAGATTCCTAAAGAACCTACTGCACTGGAATAATGTCAGCGGAACCACCTGCTTTCTCCTCTTGGCGCGTGTTGTCCTGGTCCCCCCCCCCAGCGCCTTCGCGGGCTGTGAAGTTCCCGCAAACTGTTCGTAACTCACCGCACGTTTCTCAACTCCACTTTGCCTTAGACACCTTCAAGGGAGACTTGAAGGTCTGGTTAGCCATCCGATCCAACGATCGGGTACCATTGGTCATTACTGAAGGAAATCAGAACGGTTAGAAGAGGTAGCCCCGCTCTCAACTCTGTCTTAGCCCCCCTCCCCCCTGTACAAAACTCCACACAAATAGTTTTGTTTTCAAAGGAATTTTCCCAACTGGATGACAGGGAAACGGGGAAGGCTTCTGCTTGGTGAACAATAATGAATGTAGAGACCCCGGTTCTGGTTTGGGAGAGTGGGCTGAGAACTACTTATTTACCATAAACTCTCAGAGTGCATCAGAAGTTCCTTGGATTGTGAAAGCTGCACTTTGAAGAAGGGACAGCGTCATTTCAACATTTTCAATAGTCCTTCAGCTAACTGATAAAACAACCAGTTTTATTGGTCTTACATAAAGATACTCGAAAGTAATGCTATTAAGACACGGGTGGGCAGGCAGTCTGTGCTCCTGATCCCCTTGCTTTATGTGGGTGGTGTTTCTCAAACTGAAGGAATTAGCAGAGTGGTATCTTAACGGTGAACAGGATTTTGAAATTGCCCCCTATCTTTTTTCTTTTTCCTTTCCTTTCCTTTTTTCTTTTTTCTTGAACCAATACTGGAGCTTGAACTCAGGGCCTGGGCCCTGTCTCTGAACTTTTTCCCCTCAAGGATATTCGGCACAGCTCCACTGTGGCCTGTGTGTGTGTAATTGGAGCTAACAGTCTCATGGACTTTACCATCGGTTCTAGGTTCAAACTGTGATCCTCACATCTCAGCCTCCTGAGTAGCCCGGATTACAGGTGTGAGTAACTGGCACCCTGCTTTTTCCTGTCCTGTCTTAAACCAGTAGTGTAGTACTAGGAAAGCAGTTTGAAAACATGTGTTCAACTGTTGGGGATCCCCCAACTTCGCTTTCAGGAGAGCCTTGAGGTCATAACTGTTCAAAAAATAACTAAAGCACTCTTTTTTTCTTACACCTTCACTGATTGTCCAAAAGTAATGCTCCAGGAGTGAAAAACTGCTGGCGGTTCATTCCTACAAAACAAGGCAGTGGCACTAGACTCTGCTGTGCTTATTTATGTTCTTTTTTTTTTTTAATTTTATTTGTGAACATACTGTACAGAGGGGTTACAATTACATGGGCAGGATAATGCGTACATTTCTTACCAAGCATTGCAGCCTCCTCCTTTGTTTACCCTTCACATCCCTTCCCAGCCTCCCCCCTCCCCCCCAATCCCAATCCTTCTCCTTCCCCCCCTTCCCCCCCCCCACCGACGTTGTAAAGCTCGTTTTGGACATGACAACTTGTACTTCTCATTGTTGCAACAGGTCCACCTGTATCCTTAAACAACTGGTTTTTCCCCATCTCCTCCACAAGTTATACTGACATCAAATGTAGTGAAAGCAGGGGTTATACTGTGGGGGAGGGACATACAAAGCAACAAAGAGATAATCTTATAAATGCGTTAGAAACACATGCATGAAAGAAAAAAACATTAAAATACACATCTAAGGGTTCATTTTCCTGACATCACATTTATTTATGTTCTTAATGAAGTTGTAAAAACTCTTGAAATCTCTGTAGTGTGTGTGTGAGAGAGATTTGGGGGATTGAACTCAGGGTGCTAGCCAGGCAGGCACTCTACCACTTGAGCTAACCCTAGAACCCCTTTATTCCAGCTAGGACCGCTATTATCTTGCCAGGTCTTTGGTGGTCCTACTTGTGCTTCCAGGAGGGCTGAAAATAACAGGTGCACACCACCCCACTCAGCTGCTGGTTGAGATAGAGTCTCCCAAACTTCTTTTTCCCTAGCTAGTCTTGAACCACCATCCCAATGGTTATTTTCCAAGTAGTTTAGACTTTTGAGAATCTGTCTCCTACTATACTAGACAAAAAGGACTTAGAAATATGTACAAGAGTATTACTTTGCCTTATATTTTGGAGGCAATGGTAATTTTTCAGTGTTATTTACGTTAACATGTAACAAATAGAATTATTTTGAAATGTAAATATTTAAAATATGTTTTAATGTCTAATATGTTAAATTTGGAAAGCTACATGCTACATGAATTTAAAAAATTCTTTGCAGTCATCAGTAAGTTCTGAGAAGTTCAAGAAACCAGAATATTGAAAAACCATCGAATCTGCCCTATATAAGCTCCTTAGATCAGCCAGGTCTGCCTTACTTAAGAACCTTCTAAGCCGAGTGCCAGTGGCTCATGCCTGTAATCCTAGCTACTCAGGAGGCTGAGATCTGAGGATCGTGCCTCAAAGCCAGCCCAAGAAGGAAACTGGGAGACTCTCATCTCCAATAAACCACTAGAAAACCAGAAGTAGTGCTGTGGTTCAAGTGGTAGAGTGCTAGCCTTGAGCTGAAGAGCTGAGGGACAGTGCCCAGGCCTACAGTTCAAGTCCCACAACTGACCAAAAAAAAAAACAAACTTTCTAGAAAATTTATATTTGGTTAATTGAAGAATGATGTTGGAAAGAGTTGAGTGAAAACAAGTTTGGTTTTAATCCCAGCAATAATGTGCCTTAGTGAATTTACATGGATTCTCTAAATCTCTGTTTTAACCTCATCTGTAAAAAGTAGTAACTGAGTATATAATTGTTGGGAGAATTTATTTAGACAATGAATGTAAAGTGTATAACAATGCCTAACATGTCACAATGTGAACATGTCTGGATAATATTTCAGTCTTTCCCAGTTTAGGTTTTTAGCTTTTGTTGAAAGGGGAATTACTGATTTGGGTTAATGTGTCATATCAATAGACTAACTTTGAGCTATTGGTATTCTAACTTGTGTTAATAAGCCATATCTATAAAACTAATTTTGGGCTGGGCATGTGGCTTAGTGATAGAGTGATTACCTAATATGCATGAAGCCCTGGGTTTGATTCCTCAGGACCACATACATAGAAAAAGCTGGAATTGGCTATGTGGCTTAGGAGCTAGCCTTGAGCAAAAAGAGCACAGGGACAGTGCCCAGGCCCTGAATTCAAACCCTAAGATTGGCCAAAAAAAAAAAGGGGTGGGGGTAACTGTCAGAGAAGAAAGCTTTCCATGGAAGATGAAAAAGGGACTCCTAATACTTTTAAAACAAGAGGACTTATTTTTACTTTCTTTAGTGAAGAACACATAACATTGAATACTTCTCGATACTACCATGAGTTGAACATATTTTTAGTTTGTTAACATTAGGAGTTTTTGAAAACTTACAATTAATATATATAAGGGATTATACTGTAAGGTTCCATACTATACAGTTAGGTACTATGAAGGACAAAATTCTGGTTGCTTATGGAAACATAAGTACTAAGTTTTTGGTGTTGTTTTTATGTTTTGAGGATTATCATTACTTAATTTTAAACCCTGGAGTTAGAATGGTATTCTTAAGATTTTGCATAGGTCTGTAGTCTTGGTTACTTAAGTTGCTTGAGCCTACAAGTTCAAGGCCAGCCTGGCATCGTAACAAGAACCTGATTCAGAAATTTAAAAAGATTAATTTTTTTGCCCTGTTCCAAATGTTCTTTTCATTTTGATTTATGGACAGATTTGTACTAGCAGAGAATTAAAAATGATAGGCTCAATTCTTCATTCCTGGAATTTTTATTATAGCATGTAAAACTAATAGAAGTACTACAGGGATGGAGGTGTGGGTCTAGCAAACATAAGGCCCTGAGTTCAAATCTCTGGTATCAAATAAGTAAATAAGGTAATTCAAAGCTTCAAAGAAGTAAGTATGTATGAAGAATCATAGTATTTTCCTAATTTTTTAAGATGAAGATGGATAAATATTTGTTGCCAAATAAATACCTCAGTAATAGGCAGGTATTTGCTGCTTTTAAATAGTAATTTGTAAAGGATTTGTCAATATCCTATGTTTTCAATTGTGTAGACTTTTGCCAATTAGCTGGTTATAGTATAATTACATACTTGCCAGCACTTAAGATATAACCCCTTAGGCCGGGTGCCATTGGCTCACGCCTGTAATTCCTAGCTACTCAGGAGGCTGAGATCTGAGGATCGAGGTTCAATGCCAGCCCGGGCAGGAAAGTCCATGAGACTCTTACCTCCACTAAACCACTAGAAAACTGGAAGTGGCGCTGTGGCTCAAGCGGTAGAGCACTTGCCTTGAGCTGCAGAGCGCAAGGACAGCGCCCAAGCCCAGAGTTCAAGCCCCACGACCAACAACAAAAATAAATACATAAATAAAGATATAACCCCTTACTCCTAAAGAGTATTTCATCTTGTATTCCCACCTGGTGAATAGGATGGTGAATGCGAAAGACAGATGACTATGGATATTTTCCTTTGTGAGCCATAGTGTTAAGTAAAGTCTTCTGAGTGCACAGAATGTTACCAGTATAATTACTACTGTAAAGTACAGAAAGCAACTAGATTACCAAGATGTCAATAATGGATTAATGGGAAAAGTTGGTGTTCATCTCACAATCTCTCCTTGGTTTCCTATAGAATCTTTCTTTACTATTATTATTATTTTTTAATCTTTTAAGAACTATTTGGAGGCCAAGTATGGTAACATACTTGTAAATCCCAGCCACTAGGAGGTAAAGATAGCCTGGGCTAAGGACAAAGTTAGTGCAGAAACAAAATGCAAACAAAAGGACAGGAGCTTGGCTCAAGTGTTAGCCTTTTTCCTAGAATACTCTGGGTTCAATCTTCAGTACAAAAACAAAACATAGCTGGCCTCAATCCCTGTCTCAAAGCAAAGCCCTACCTTAAAAAATAAGCTACATGACTATTACTCCTAGAAATAGAAAAATTTACCAGAAAATTTAGCCAACAAGGCTGTCAGCTAAATTAGTAAATGCCAAAAAGATAATGGCAAAATAGAACATGTAAGGTTGGGAACGTGGCTTAGTGGTAGAGTGCTTGCCTAGCATGCATGAAGCCCTGGATTTGATTCCTCAATACCACATATACACAAAAAGCCAGAAGTGGCACTATGGCTCAAGTGGTAGAGTGCTATCCTTGAGCAAAAGAAGCTTAGGGACAGCACCCAGGACCTGAGTTCAAGCCCTTAGACTGGCAAAAAAAAAAAAAAAAAAATCTTAAGAAAATGTATTACTAAAAGCAATCTTCAGAATCAGTGAAATCCTCAAAATTCCAGTTTCATTCTTCCCAGAAACAGAAGAAAAAAAATCCTGAAATTCTGCTATCTCTGAGGAAAACAATTCAAGATACAATCATAGGTAATGTCTTTCTGAAGAGGATTCCAGTAGTTCAGGAAATAATAGCAAGAATTGACAAATAGGATTGTATTAAAAAGTTTTTGCATAGCCAGGCACCTGTGGAGCCTAGGTGCTCAGGAGGCTGAGATGTGAGGATTGTGGTTTGAGGCTAGCCTGAGCAGGATAAGTCTATGAGACTTCTTAGTGGCTAGGATTAGAGTCATGAGCCACTAGCACCTTGCTGGACATTGACAGTTTTTAAGGGATCATTTTTGGTTATTTTATAGAACATTGCATTTATCTGCTTTTTTAAAAAATAGAATGTTCCCCCTTTGGGTTTATCTCATTTCTTTGTAGTAGTACTTGGTTTTTTTCCCCTCTGTTGTTGTATTTCTTGTAAACCTTTAAGTTAAATTTAAATGCTTGGTTTGATTCAGATAGTAAACATTATTGTAAGTAATATTGTGAAGATTTGGGGGGGGGTCTTCTGTTTTTGTTTTTACAGAAGAAGCCACACCAAATAGCTCATGACTTAACATTTGGGTTATTGGATAATTACCAACTCACAGTTTTCTCTTTAAACTAAATATATGCTATGGATAACTCTTGAAGGACCAAAGAGAATAAATGTCTTTCTGGAGCGGCTTGGTAGAAATATTAAACACAGTGTATTGTCATGTTCCTGAAAAATTTGAATCTTTGGTAACTAGAAAGCTACAAGAAGGATGCTAAAGTTTAACTTTCCACTTTTAAAATTTGTAAGTATTTAGGTTGATAGTTCCCTTGGCTGTCCTTTGACTCTAAGCTGTATAGATGCTGGACAGTAGTAATCTAGGTCAGAATTGAGGAGTAATTGTTTAAAAACTTGGTCTCAGTGTCTTTCTTTGGTCCTGAGTTGGGGGCAGGGGTGGCAAGGGGGTGGGATACCTTACCGGGGCTTAGACTCAGGACCTTGCACTCTCTTGTCTTTTTCCATTCAAGGCCAGTCCTCTACTACTTGAGCCATCTCCACATCTAGCTTTTTCTCTGGTTATTTGTAGATGGCACTCTCAGACTTTACTGCCTGGGCTGGCTTTGGACCACAGTCCTTAGATTTCAGCCTCATAAGTAGCTAGGATTACAGGCATGAACCACCAGTGCTTGGCCTTTTTTTTTTTGGCTGGTCATGGGGCCTGAACTCCGGGCCTGGGCGCTGTCCCTCAGCTCTTCAGCTCAAGGCTAGCCCTCTACCACCACTTGAGCCTCTGCCCCACTTCCGGCTTTTTCTGCTTATGTGGTGCTGAGGAATCGAACCCAGGACCTCATGCATACAAGGCAAGCACTCTACCACTGAGCCACCTTCCCAGCCCCTGAAATTGGGTCTTATGCTCTCACTTGGCTTTTGGCTCAAGACTGGTGCTCTATCACTTGAGCTACACTTGCTTTTTTTTTTTTTTAAGCATCAGTTTTTCAAGGGGCGTTTTTTTTTTGACATGTTCAGATATTCTTATAATGTAGCTTGATGCAACTGGTCCCCTCCGTCATACTTGCTCATCCTTTCCCCTTCCCAAAACAATGTCAGTAAGTGTCCCTGATCCATTTTCACAGTATACATAAAGTATTTCAACCATAATCGCTCTCTTCCTTCACCTTCTGCCTTCCACTAGTGGGCATGGCCCCATCTGTTTTACGTTTTGTCATTAATTTTTTAAGTGTATGTTAATTGTTTAAAGGAGTTTTACCATAGTATTTCACATATTAACGTGTTGGATATATTATACTTTAATCAGATTGACTGCCATTGATTACTTTCTGTTACATGCCCAATGTTTCTGAGAGGTGTTATTTTAGTTTTTTTATTTTTTTTAAAGAATTTTTTATTGTGATTAAGTGATTACATAAATTTCACAAATTTCACAGTATTGTGAGATAGTGATAAAGTCACAAACACATTCTAACCTTCATGAGGCAAATTTTAATTATTGTGGTCTATAAAGTTTGTGAATTCTATGAGGTTTGACAATACAGCTATTTTTTCCACATCAAATGGTATGTTCATTTCTTTCCTTTTGCTTAGTGTTAGCTGTTCTCTTCTTTTGTCGGCCGTGGAGCTTGAACTCTGGGCCTGGGCACTGGCCCTTGGCTCTTCAGCTCAAAGCTAGTGCTCTATTATTTGAGCCATAGCTCCACTTCCAGGTTTTTCTGTTTATGTGATGCTGAGGAATTGAACCCAGGGCCTCGTGCATATGAGGCAAGCACTCTACCACTGAGCCACTTTCCCAGCCCCTATTTTAGCTTTAGTTTAGTTTAGTTTTGTTTTCCAGTCACGGGGCTTGAACTCAGAGCCTGGGCATTGTGCTGTCCCTGAGCTCTTTTTGCTTAAGGCTAGTGCTTTACTATTTTGAGCCACAGTTCTGCTTCCCTCTCTCTGTCTCTCTCTCTCTGTCTCTCTCTCTCTCTTCCTCTCTCTCTCTCTCTTCCTTTCTTGTGCCAATCCTGAGACTTGAACTCAGGACCTGAACACTGTCCCTGAGCTTTTTTTGCTCAAGGCTAGCACTTTCACCACTTGATCCACAGCTGACCTTTGAATTGGATTCTCGGGTCCTAGTTTCCTAAGTAGCTAGAATTATAGACATGAGCTTGGTTTACATTCTCACTCCTCCCCTTCTCTCTCTCTCCCTTTCTCTTTTTCTTTCAACTTGGGGCCTAGGTGCTATCCCTGGCCTCTTTTGCTCAAGGCTAGTGCTCAGCTATTTGAGCCACACACAGCTTTACTTCTTTTGGTGTTTATTGGAGATAAGAATCTCATGGAGCCAGGCACTGGTGGCTCATGCCTGTGATCCTAGCTACTCAGGAGGCTGAGATCTGAGGATCACAGTTCAAAGCCACCCTGGGCACGAAAGTCCTTGAGACTCTGATCTTCAATAAACCACTAGAAAACAGGAAGTGGTGCTGTGGCTCAAGTGGTAGAATGCTCACCTTGAGCTGAAGAGCGCAGAGACAGTGCCCAAGTCCAGAGTTCAGAGTCTCATGGACTTTCCTGCTGGGCTGGCTTTGAACATTAATCCTCAGATCTCAGCCTCCTGAGTTATTAGGATTACAGATGTGAGCCACCAGTGCCTGACCCATTTACTCTTTATTTTTTGGCCAGTCCTGGGGCTTGAACTCAGAACCTGGGCACTGTCCCTGAGCTCCTTTTGCTCAAGGCTAGCACCCTACCATTTGAGCCACAGTATCACTTCTGGCTTTTTCTGTTTATGTGGTTCTGCGGAATCAAACCCAGGGCCTCATGTATGCTAGGCAAACACTGTACCACTGAGCCATATTTCCAGTCCTCCCATTTACTCTTTTGTTGTTGTGGTGGTCCTGGGGTTTGAATTCTGGGCCTGAGCACTGTCCCTGAGCTCTTCAGCTTAAGGCTAGTGCTTTACCACTTGAGCCACAGAGCCACTTCCTGTTTTTTGGTGGTTGTTTGGAGATAAGTCTCAGAAACTTTCCTGCCCAGTCTGGCTTTGAACCGCAGTCCTCTGATCTCCACCTCCTGAGTAGCTAGGATTACAAGTGTGAGCCACCACCACCCGGCTCCTTTTACTCTTTTTAATATAATTTCTGTAGTTGTTTCTGGCAACTATTTTGTGTGTGTGTGTAAAAAATAAGAAAATAAGAGAATTTTAAGGAAATCCCTTAGATCTTCTCCTTTCCCTTTTTGGTTTTAGTTTGGAAAGACTGTCATACTTAAAATAGAAGATTAGTGATTAGTTAAAAATCAAGGTAAACACCCATTGGAGCTGTGGATCCTAAACTGGGAGCTTGGTTTTAGCTAACTAGCTGGGGCATTAAAGGATATTTTAAAAATTCAAAGGAAACAGCACCATCTATTGGGCATTCCCTAAATTACTATTTGCCTTTTTATAGTCCTAACTTACTTAAACAGAATGGTTATGTTGGTTTGGTTTGGTGGCTTGTGGATGTGGTGAAAAAATTATTACTAAGGTTTTGTTTGAGCATAATAACATTCTCATTCTAAGACAAACTGACCCTTAGTTAACTAATATTGGACAGCAGAGGGATGTTTTAGACTTGATTTACTTTTTTTTTGATCTGTCTCTGGGCCTAGGAGCTGTCCCTGAGCTCTTCAGCTCAAGGCACTCTACCTTTTGAGCCACAGCGCCACTTCCAGTTTTCTGGTGGTTAATTGGAGATAAGAGTCGTGGACTTTCCTGCCTGGGCTGGCTTTGAACTTCGATCCTCAGATCTCAGCTTCCTGAGTAGCTAGGATTACAGGCATGAGCCACCAATGCCCAATGTACTTTTTATTTTTTAATATAATTTTGTTGTTATTAAGGCATTGTTCAGAGGGGTTACCATTTCATAAGTCAAGTAACAAGTATACACATAATGTTACACCTTCCCTTTTTCTGTATCTCCCATCCCTACCCACAAGTTGCATAGTTAATTTTCCATACAGTGTGTACTGAATACTATGACTGCTTTTTTTTTTTTTTAATTTTTTGGCAGAGCTGAGGACCAAACTCAGGACCTTGCACTTGCCAAGCATGTGCCCTTCCACTGAGATAAATCCCCAACCTCACGACTACATTTGTTCATCCTTCCTCCTCCATTTCTGCATTCTTATTTGACACCCCAAAAAGACAAAAAAAGCAAAAAAACTCCCCCCCATGTTTTCATTTCCTAGAATTAATTTTGATAAATAGTAATTTATTTATTTATTTTTGGCAGCCCTGGTGCTTGAACTATAGGCCTAGACACTGTGAATAAGCTTCTTTCACCCAAGGTGAGCACTCTACCACTTGAGCCACAGTGCCACTTCCAGCTTTTTTGAGTAGTTTATTGGAGATAAGAGTCTCACGGACTTTCCTGACCAGGCTGGCTTTGAATCACGATCCTTAGATCTCAGCCTCCTGAGTAGCTAGGATTACAGGCATGAGCTAGCAGCACTCTGCAATAAATAGTATTTAAATGTTCAGAGCGCTCACCTTGAACTGAAGAGCTGAGGGACAGCGCCCAGGCCCAGAGTTCAGGCCCCATGACTGACAAAAAAAAAAAAAAAGATTTCAGAGGAGTTCTTTGAGTACTTCCTCTAAGAGTATCCTCCGACTGCCTAGAGTCCTGTATAAGTTATCATGGCTGGTTACATTTTAGATCTAGCCGCCACATATAAGAGGAAATAGGCACTGTTTGTCTCTCTGAGCTTGGCTTACCTCACTCAGCGTTAGTTCTAGAGCCATTCTTTTTCCTGAAAATGACATAATATTATTCTAGTTAATGAGTAAAATTCCATTTGTATATATGTACCACATTGAATTGATCCACTCATTCATTGTAAGGCATCTGGGCTGTTTCCGTAACTTGGCTATTGTGAATAGTACAGCAGTGAATGTGCATGTGCATGTGCCTTTATGGTATCCTGACTTTCAGCATTTTGGGTAGATGCCCAAGAATGGTATGGCTGGATCATAGGGAAGTTCTATGTTTAGTTTGTTGAGGAAACTCCAGAGTAGGCTTTAGTTTTTTTTTTTTTTTTTTTTTTTTTTATCGGCCGTGGGGCTTGAACTCTGGGCCTGGGCGCTGTCCCTCAGCTCTTCAGCTCAAGGCGAGCGCTCTACCACTTGAGCTACAGCGCCACTTCCGGTTTTCTGGTGGTTTATTGGAGATAGGAGTCTCACGGTCTCTCCTGCCCCGGCTGACTTTGAACCGTGATCCTCAGATCTCAGCCTCCTGAGTAGCTAGGATTACAGGCGTGAGCCACCAGCGCCCGGCTTTAGTATTTTTTTTAAAAAGACATATAACATAAGCAGTGTTTTTAAATTAAAGGTAGAGGGGCTGGCAAGGTGGCTCAGTGGCTCATGCTTGCTTGCATGCATGAGGCCTGGGTTCGATTCCTCAGCGACACATAAAAAGTAAAAACCTGAAGTGGTGCTATGGCTCAAGTGGTAGAGCACTAGCTTTGAGCTGAAGAGCTGAGGGACAGCGCCCAGGGTGAGTTCAAGCCCCACAATCGGCAAAAAAAAAAAAAAGGTGGATTCTAAAGTCAGGATGTAATAACGTCTAGAATTTCTTAGACTGGAAGTCCAAGATCATAGTAGAACTGGGTCTAGAATATGGCAAGTGAATTATTTTAGGTATAAACCTTAAAGGAATAAAAAGTGGTCTCAATTACTAAGCAATATTCTGTGACACATCTTACTTAATTTTTTGTTTTTGTGCTGGTCCTGGGATTTGAACTCAGGACCTGGGTACTGTCCCTGAGCTTTTGTGCTCAAAGCTAGCCACTGTTCCACTTTAGGCTTTTTGATGATTGGAGATAAGAGTCTCACAGGAGTTTCTTGACTCTATGGCTTCAAACCATGATCTCTGGATCTTAACCTCCTGAGTAGCTAGTATTCCAAGTATGTGCCATTAGTACCTGGCTAATTTATTTAATTTAATTAATTTTTGGGTGTGCCAGTACTGAGGCTGATGTAAGGCTGGGTGTTGTCCCTTAGCTTTTTCCATTCAAGGCTGGCACTTTACCCCTTGAGTCACAACTTCACATCCAACTTTTTGCTGGCTAATTGGAGATAAGAATCTCATAGGCTTTCCTGTCCAGCTGGCTTTGAACCATGATATGTAGATCTCAGCTTCCTGAGTAGCTTAGGATTATAGGCATAAGCCATCACCACCCAACTTGTCAATTATTTTTAAATTGGTTATTACAAAGGTCATAAACAGAGGGGTTACAGTTACAAAGTCAGGTAAAGAGTATGTGTCTTTTTGGACAATGTCAACCCTTCCCTCATATTTTTTTTGTCAGTTATAGAGCTTGAAATCAGGGCCTGTCCCCCCTGCTTTTTGTGCTAAAGGCTAGTGCTCTACCACTTGAATCACATTGCTACTTCCAGCTTTTTCTGAGTAGTTTATTAGAGATGAGTCTCACAGACTTTCCTGCCCGAGCTGGCTGAACGGTGATCCTCAGATGTTAGCCTCTTTCTTCTTTTTGTTTTGGTCATTCCTGGGGATTGAACTCTTGGCCTGGGCACTGGCCCTCAGCTCTTCAGCTCACGGCTAGTGCCCTACCACTTGAGACACAGGGCCACTTTGGACTTTTTTCTGCTTATGCGGTGCTGAGGAATCGAACCCAGGGCCTCATGCGTGCGAGGCAAGCAAGCACTCTACCACTGAGCCAACTTCCCAGCCCAGATGTTAGCCTATTGAATAGTTAGGATTACAGGTCTGAGGCACCAGTGTCTGACTGATTATTTTTTTGACTGGACCCAGGGCCTTGCATATGGTAGGCAAACACTCTACCTCTGAGCTATATTCCTTGTCCTAACATGTCATTTTTAGAAGACAAGCATTAGACAGGTGCTGGTGTTTTATGCCTGTAATCCTAGCTACCCAGGCGGCTGAGATCTGAGGATCAAGGTTCAAAGCCAACCTGGACAGGAAAGTCCATGAAAAACAGAAGTGGCACTGTGGCTTAAAGTTGTAGAGCTCTAGCCTGGAGTGAAAAAGCTCAGAAACAGTGCCCAGTCCCTGAATTGAAGCCCCATGACACCCCTTCCCTCCCACACAAAGGCAAGTATTAGTGCAAAGTGGTTTATAATTAACAAAATAATGATTTTTTAAAGACTGGATACAGTTCTACCCTTGAATGACTTAATCACGCCACTAACCCTTATTTTGTCCCTGGCTTTAACCTTAATTTTTTATAATCATGCTTATTAATGAACTTTCCATAAGAAAGATTTTATTTATTTTTAATTGATTGTGGGGCTTGAACTCAGGGCTTGGGTGCTGTCCCTGAGCTTTTTCGCTCAAGGCTAGTGCTCTACCACTTTGTGCCACATCACGGTTTTCTGGTAGTTAATTGGAGATAAAAGAGTCTCACAAGCCGGGCGCCGGTGGCACATAGCTGAGTGCTGGTGGCTCATGTCTGTACTCCTAGCTACTCAGGAGGCTGAGATCTGAGGATCGCGGTTCAAAGCCAGCCCAGGCAGGAAAGTATGTGAGACTCTTATCTCCAATAAACCACTAGAAAACTGGAAGTGGTGCTGTGGCTCAAGCGGTAGAGCTTGAGCTGAAGAGAGCAAGGACAGTGCCCAGGCCCAGAGTTCAAGCCCCACGACTGAAAAAAAAAAAAAAGAGTCTCACAGACTTTCTTGCCTGGACTGGCTTTGAATCTTAGTCCTCAGATCTCAGCTACCTGAGTAGCAAGGACTACAGGCTTGAGCCACCAGTGCCCAGCTGAGAGAGATTTTAATATTCAAGAATAGGAGTTGTAATTCTGATCTCTTGGAAATGAAGAAGGATTAAGGAAAATCGTAAAAATAAAAGTTTCTCCAGTTCTTAGGTTGATACCTTATTAATCTTTTTTTTTTCTTGTAGCATGGCGGACACCGACTTGTTTATGGAATGTGAGGAGGAGGAGTTGGAGCCATGGCAGAAAATTAGTGATGTCATTGAGGACTCTGTAGTTGAAGATTATAATTCAGTGGATAAAACTGCAGGTAACAAAAGTTCTTGATATTAGATTGTTTTGTAAATTAATTTGAATGATGTTTTGGTTGAGAAATGTGAGGTGGAGAAGGACTTTAAGGATCCATGAGTTCCTCATGATGGCATTGATGCTATCTTCTTTTCCATGCTGTAATATGAGTATCTTGGTTTCCTTATCCATAAAGCTAGGGGGAAAAAAACTATTCATTAAAAACATTGAGAGGTTACATTGACTGTTTATCAAACATCTAGCAATCCTCGTACTAAATGGTGCATGAACACAAACGTTAAGTGGTAGTGTGTGTCAGAAATGATTTACATACCCAGTCAAAATCAGGTTGCTTTGTTTGTTTTACTTGAACTTGGTTTTCTTTGTGATTGAGTAGAAATTGCTTTGTGTTTGCCTTCGTGGACATGGACAATGTATAAGTTGGGGCTTATTAACTTCTCTTTTGTAAAGGTCATACTGCAAGGTCAAGTTGTAGATTGCCCTGAATTTAGAAAGTAGGTAGCAGTTCCTTTTTTTTTTTTCTATCATCCTAAATTGTTGCTCTTTATTTTTCATCATCTTTGCCATGAGACCTGAAGAAGGCATTGATTTAGGGTGAAAGGATGGTGTAGAGTCTTATAGGTGGCTTTATTTGAATACCAGTAGTGGCAGTAGTAAACCTTTGAAACCCAGAGATTGGCTAGTGTTAGGTAGGCAGAGTATTCAGATCTTGGTTCAGTAGAGTCAGTGAGCTAATTTAATTTAAAAAAAAAAAAGTGAGACAAAGAAGACGTATTGTGTCTAAATGGTGGACAGAAGGACTATTAGGTGGAGAGGTCAGATGAACAGTTGGATTTATGAATGAAACAGGAACTTTTTGGCTATAGAGACCAACATGATGAAAAGGGAAGATTAGAGCAGCATCCTTTAGTGTCATCTGCCCTATCTCCCAAGTGACTATGCCTCCCTCCCCTTCCCCACAGTTTCTGTGAGCCAGCAGCCAGTCTCGGCTCCAGTGCCCATCGCTGCCCATGCTTCTGTTGCTGGGCACCTCTCTACATCCACCACCGTTAGTAGCAGCGGGGCACAGAACAGCGACAGTACAAAGAAGACTCTTGTCACACTAATTGCGAACAACAATGGTAAGTGAGATTATTGGGAAAATCTTCTGGGTTAGAAAGGGCAAGAGAATAAAAAAGGTCTTAGGGATACCTTTATCTGTTTGGTTAGATATTGATGTGGTCTTAATAGTTGGAGAATGACTTTGGTAATGTGTTCTCTAATATGAAGGTAATCCTGTCGGTGGTGCTGTTCCTTGTAAGGTAGTGCTGATTTGATGCTTGTGTTTTAAGTCAGAGGTCAGCAGATATTTACTGCTGCCGATTTTCTAGGAGAGAAAGTGTAAACCCAACTTTCCTAACTATTGTAGAGACCTAGGGTTGTTGGTTCTTTGGTTTTCTTTGTATGTTTTTAAATTAGACTAGGCCTGTTGGTTTGGTAAGAATTTTTCCAGGACAGCTTTTATCTGTAGTTTCTCTGGCAAATTCAGTTTGTGTTGGTTCGTGCGTATGAAAGTAGAATTATTGTCCATTAGAAAGAAATGGTGAAGGAGTAGTGTTTTTATTGATTAGAGAGGCTAAATAGTATTAGTTTTTATTTCATTATTGATAGCTTTTGCTACTAAAAATGAGTTACTGGCAAGCTCTGTTTCGATATTCATAATGAAAATAAGCACTCTCACAGAATTATTGCATTGTTACAGGGACTTTAATTTTTTTTGCTTTAAATAAACTTGTAAGTCGGGCAGCAGTGGCTCATCCCTGTTGTCCTAGCTATTCAAGAGATTGAGATCTGAGAATTACAGTTCAAAGCCAGGCGGGGAAGGAATATCTCCAGTAAATCACCAGAAAACTGGAAGTGGCGCTGTGGCAGAAGTGGTAGAGCGCTTGCTTTGAGCTGAAGAGCTCAGGGACAGCGGCCAGGTCCAGAGTTCAAGTCTCACAACTGACAAAAAACCCCAAAACTTCTATTACAAAAAAATGTGCGCATTGTAGAAAAATCAGGCAATAAAATTAAAAGCGAAAAATTTAGCTGTGATCCTACCACTTGGAGGTAACTTACTTGTAATTCTTCCCTGAACATGTATATACTTTTTTTGGACCTGGGGCTTGAAGTCAGAGCCTGATCACTATCTCAGGGCTTTTGTGCTCAAGGTTAGAGCTCTACCACTTTGAGCAATAGCTCCATTTCCAGTTCTTTGGTAGTTAATTGGAGACAAACCACATCAAACTGCCATGATCCTCAGATTTCAACCTCCTGAGAGCTAGCATTACAAGCATAAGCCACTGGTACCCTGCTTATATATATACTTCTATATACATTTATTTGCTGTATATAGTGATTTACTTTTGACGAAAATAGTTCATACAGGACTGGAACATGGCTCAAGTGGTTGGGCATAAGTACAAGGCCCTTAGCTCAATCTCCAGTACTAGCCCCCACCCCAACCCCCCCCCCCAAAAAAAAATCATGCAGACTCTAAATTCCCTTTACCTACTTTTTACCCTTGAGGAATAATGAATAACTTCTCATTTTTGGTGACTGATTATATTTCTCATTATTTGTTTAGCAATAGGTTGTAAAAGGATTTATTGCTATTTTAAAATATTTATTTGGTCAGTCATGGGGCTTGAACTCTGGGCTATTCAGCTCAAGGCTAGTGCTCTACCACTTGAGCCACAGCCCCACTTCCGGGTTTTTTGGTGGTTTATTGGAGATAAGTGTCTCCCGGACTTTCCTGTCCAGGCTGGCTTTGAACCATGATCCTCAGATCTCAGCCTCCTGAGTAGCTAAGATTACAGGTGTGAGCCACTGGTTCCCGGCTGTTTATTTTTATTTTATTTTTGGTTGGTCATGGGGCTTGAAGTCTGGGCTTGGGCACTGTCCCTCAGCTCTTCAGCTCAAGGATAACGCTCTACCACTTGAGCCACAGCACCACTTCCTCCTTGCTATTTTATTTGTTTGTTTATTTTGTCGGTCATGGGGCTTGAACTCTGGGCCTGGGCACTGTTCCTGAGCTCTTCAGCTCAAGGCAAGTGGTCTACCACTTGAGCCACAGTGCTACTTCCGGTTTCTGGTGGTTTATTGGAAATAAGAGTCTCTTGGACTTTTCCTGCCCAGGATCCTCAGATCTCAGCCTCCTGAGTAGCTAGGATTACAGGCGTGAGCCACCGGCACAGGCCCTTATTGCTATTTTAAAGAGCTACAATAAATATATCAGTTGGAATTTTTTCTCACATCCTTTAATTGAGACTACATTGCTAATAGTCATCTCATTGAATCACAGGTTATCACAATTTTCATTGATTTGCTCAATATTGTTTCTAGGTTGGCATCTAAAAAAGTTTGTTTCTTTTAGAATAATAATGTCTGATTTTCTTAATTTTGGAAAGGATCATTTATACATGCATTCGCCTATTATTGGACATTGTTTAGTGTCCCATTTTTTCACTATTAAAACAGTGCTGTGATAAATGTTCTCAGATGTGTGTCTTTGCCTATTATATAAGCTTATCTGCAAGTGAAATCTTAGAGACAGGTTGCTGAGTTAAACTATTAAAACTGCTGGGTGCTGGTTGTTCACCCTGTAATCCTAGCTCCTTAGGAGGCTGAGATCTGAGGATCGCTGTTGAAAGCAATTAACCCACCAGAAAACTGGAAGTGGTGATGGTGGCTCAAAGTGATAAAGCTCTCAGGGACAGTGCCCAGGTCCTGAGTTCAAGCCCCACAACCAACAAAAAAATTATCAGACTTTTTCAGATCTTTATAGTTCTGAATTTTGGGATATTAGAAGTATAATTAATATTTCATGGAAAATGAAACTTTGGAAAACCTACTAGTAGGAAATCTTGTGTATATAAAGATGGGGAACCTTGCTAGACAGCAATGGCAGTGGCTTACATCTATAATCTTAGCTTCTTAGGATGCTGAAATCTGAGGATCGTGGTTCAAAGACAGTCTGGGTAGGAAAGTCCTTGAGGCTCTTCTCTCTAACCACCAAAAAGCTGGAAGTGGAGCTGTGGCTCAAATGATAAAGTGCTAGCATTGAGCAAAAGAGCTCAGGGACAGTGCTCAGGCCCTGAGTTCAAGTCCCAAGACCAGCACCAACAAAAAAGAAAGAAAAGAAAAAGATACAAAACCCCCTTATTTAGAGTTCTCGTATTGCACAGATGTGTAAACTGAATCCTAGAAAGTGTAAATAATTTGTTTAAGGTCAAATAGTTGGTAGGTTACTCAAGTGGATAGAAGTTACCTAGATTTCAAGCTTGTGTTTCCAGTGTTATTACATTGCTTCCTGTGTTTCTCTTAACCTAGGAACCAATTTAGCTACTTATTTTTTTTGGGGGGGGGATAAGTTGTGGGGCTTGAACTTGGCTTGGGCGCTGTTCCTCAGCTCTTCAGGCAAGTGCTCTATCTCTTGAGCCACAGCACCAGGTTTTCTGATGATTAATTGGAGAAAAGAGAAAAGAGTCTCACTGACTTTCCTATCGACTTTCCTGCCTGGGCTGGCTTTTTTTTTTTTTTTTTTTTGGTCAGCTGTGGGGCCTGAACTCTAGGCCTGGGCGCTGTCCCTCAGCTCTTCAGCTCAAGGCTACCACTCTACCACTTGAGCCACGGTGCCACTTCTGGCTTTTTCTGCTTATGTGGTTTTGAGGAATTGAACCCAGGGCCTTATGCATGCAGGGCAAGCACTCTACCACTGAGCCACCTTCCCAGCCCCTTGGGCTGGCTTTGGACCATGATCCTCAAATCTCAGCCTCCTGAGTAGCTAGGAATACAGGCGTGGGCCACCAGCGCCAATTAGCTACTTTTCTTTGATCCAAGTGTTCCATAGACCCATACTGAGATAGCTGAGCATCTCATGACATGCTAAGAATCTCTTAAGTCTCCTTGACTCTTTGAAATTACCCTGTCTGATTCCTGTGTCTGCATAGACCAAATGGAATAATATAAAATATGTATGTATTAATTTTCTGTACCTTAGAAACCTTTAGTATTTAGAAATGTTAACCCATGTTAATAACAAATATAAGAGGTGTAGACTGGTAAAAACCACATTTAGGTATTTTTTTGCATATGTCAAAAAGTTCTGTACATAGATAAATTGTCTAATTGTCTTAACTATTTTGGGGGGTAGAATATACCACACTTATCATCAGATTCTCTCAAAATGCTAACCCAAATATGAGGATGAGGCTTTGGATTGAATGAATAAATGAAAAAAAAAAAAAGCATAAAAAACAACAACAAAAAAAAGAAGAAAAATAAATGAAAAAATGATAATTCTGTCTTACAACCCAGATTCTCTTTAAACCTTCAGTTTACTTATATATTGTCACATTATAATAATAGCATAGCAAAGGAGAAAAACTTATGAGCATTTCAGTATTGGTTTTGTTGTTGTTTATTTGTTTTTGTGCTGGTACTGGGGCTTGACCTCAAAGCCTGGGAGCTGTCTCTTAGTTTTATCATTCAAGGCTGGCACTCTACCATTTGGGCCACAACTCTACTTCCTTTTTGTGTGTGTGTGTGTGTACACTGGTACTAGGGCTTGAACTCATTAGGGTTTGGGCTATAAGGTTCTTTAGCTTTAGGGTTGGCACTCTACCTCCAGCTTTTTGGTGACTAATTAGAGATGAGAGTCTCATGAGCTGTCCAGCCTAGGCTGGCTCTGAATTCTGTACCTCAGATCTCAGCATCCTAAGAAGCTAAGATTATAGATGTGAGTGACTAGCATCCGGCAGGGCTCCATGTCTTTTTATACGCACAAGAATTCGTACTAATTAAATTTTCAAAAAGAAAGGATTTCCCATGAAATATTAATCATACTTTCAATATCCCCAAATTAAGAACTATAAGGATTTAAAAGTAACTGTAGGGCTGGGAAGGTGGCTTAGTGGTAGAGCGCTTGCCTTGCATGCCTGAGGCCCTGAGTTCGATTCCTCAGCACCACATAAGCAAAAAGAAAAAAGCTGGAAGTGGCGCTGTGGCTCAAGTGGTAGAGCAGTAGCCTTGAGCTGAAAAGCTGAGGGACAGTGCCCAGGCCCAGAGTTCAGGCCCCACAACTGGATCCAAAAAAAAAAAAAAAGTAACTGTAAAGAGTTGAAAATCTGATAATACCTAATGTTCATAACAATATAAGGAAAAACTCACTCGGGGTCACTTATTTAGAACAACCTCATTGAGGCAACTTGACAATGTCTACTAAGGGAGATTGAATTTGGGGCCTTCTACTGGCTAGGCAGGCACTATTCCTTAGCTGCAGCTTAAGTAAGCATCCAGGCTCTGAGTTTAAGTCCTAGGATTGGTACAAACAAAGCAAAAACCTATGACCAATGCAGAGCCAGGTGCCAGTGGCTCATGCCTGTAATTCTAACTACTCAATAGATCTGATAGCAAGACTTAGGTCCAATTAACCACTCAAAAGCTGGAACTGGAGGTATAACTCAATGATAGAGTGTCAGCCTTGAGCAAAAAAAGCTAACAGAGTGTTCAAGGTCCTGGGGTCAAGCCCCATACTGGTGCATGTGCACAAACAAAACACATACACATACACAAACAAATGCAAAAAAGAGACAGGTGATGTGGCTTAAGTGATAGAACTCTTGCCTTGCAAACAAGGCCCTGAGTGTAATTACCAGTACTACCTCACCCACACACAAAAAAAGATTAATAACTTAAGCTAATATATTAGCCAGGCATGGTTTTAGATGAGTGTACAAGTGGTAGAACACATAACAAATGTGAAACCTTGAGCATTTAAATGGGTCCACCTCTAAGATGAGTGGTAGATTTAAGAATGACTGGTTGTCACTGTACTTTGTAAGTTAAATTTATGTAACACTTTATGTGGATCAAATGTTAAGGTAAAGAAAATTATAAAGAAAGGGCTGGGAAGGTGGTTCAGTGGTAGAGCGCTTGTCTTGCATGCATGAAGCCCTGGGTTCAATTCCTCAGCACCACATAAACAGGAAAAAAAAAAGCCAGAAGTGGTGCTATGGCTCAAGTGGTAGTGTGCTAGCCTTGAGCTGAAAAGCTGAGAGACAGCACCCAAGCCCAGAGTTCAGGCCCCACGAGCGGACCAAAAAAGAAAAAGAAAAGAAAAAAACGAAAATTATAAAGAATAGACAATTGCTTGGGGGCACTATTTTGCCTTATATGCCACAATCTCTCTTGTTCCATGGAGGGTGATAATCAGTCAAATTAAGAATGTGTAATCCTAACCTGGGTACTGGTGGCTCTGTCTATAATCCTAGCTACTCAGAAGGCTGAGATCTGAGGATTGCAGTTCAAAGCCAGCCCAACAAGACTGTCCATGAAACTCTTACCTCCAGTTAACCACCAGAAAACCAGAAGTGGGCTGTGGCTCAATGTGGTAAAGCATCCTTAGCTTTGAGCAAAAAAGCTCAGGGACAGCGCCCAGGCCCTCAGTTCAAGCTCCACAGCTGACAAAATCCTATCCTACTTGTTAGATAAGGTATATAGGAAATAAGTAAATTTCAGGATGCCACAATGCCTAATTTTGTAGTCGGCTATAACTTTTTTTTTTTTTCCGGCTATAACTTTGTGCTAGTTGGACAGATTGACTTTTTTTGTCGGTTGTGGGGCTTGAACTCTGAGCCTGGGCGCTGTCCCTCAGCTCTTCGGCTCAAGGCTAATGCTCTACCACTTGAGCCACAGCACCACGTTGGGCCTTTTCTGTTTATGTGGTGCTTAGGAATTGAACCCAGGGCCTCATGCATGGGAGGCAAGCACTCTACTACTGAGCCACCTTCCCAGCCCAGACAGGTTGATTTTTAAACATCTATTTACTTGGAGGACAAGAAATTTATGAAAAATACAAGAAAATGTCAGGGCTGGGTGCTGGTGGCTCATGCCTGTAATCCTAGCTACTAAGGAGGCTGAGATCTGATGATCACCTTTCAAAGCAAACCTGGGCAGGAAAGTCTGTGAGATTTTTATCTCCAATAAATCACTCAGAAAACTGGAAGTGGTGTTGTGGCTCAAGTAGTAGAGTGCTAGCCTTGATCTGAAGAGCTCAGGGACAGTGCCCAGGCCCAGAGTTCAAGCCCCATGACCGACAAAAAGAAAAAGAAAAAAAATGTCAGGAATAGCAAAAACAGAAAAATTTCAGGAAGTTAAAGGCTCAGACTTCATGATTTTAGAACTTACCATCACAACAGTACTTAATTTGTTTAAGAATAGGTAGAAGAATGGAATACAACTGAGTGTCTATTTTATGATTAGTTGAATTTCAGCAAGGGTGCCAAGACAGTTCAATGGGGAATTTTTCTTTTTTAAACAAATGATACTGGGACAACTGGATACTTTCTTACACATGGAAAAGAATGAAGTTATATCTATAACCTCACTTCATATGCAGTATTAGCTTTTCCTAAGTATGTGTTAGTCAGTTTTCTGACACTGTAATAAATGCCTCTGATAATTAACTTAGCTAACATAAAGGAAGTTTTAAAGTTTTCAGTCTATACTTGCTTGGACCTGTGGCAGCACTTCATGATTGAAATAAGTGATAGAGCAAAACTACCCATCTCATGGTTGGGAACCAAAACAGAAGAGAAAAGATTCCACAGTGCCCTTTGAGGGCATGCCTCAATAACATGAAGACATTTCATGAGGCCCCACCTTTTTAAAGTTTTCACTACTTCCTAGTATTGCCGAACTGAGGACCATGACCATGGTCCTTTAGCACATAGGCCTTTGAAGGGACACTTATCCAAGCCATAGCAAAGTAGATCAGACCTTAAGAACTAAAGACCTGAAATACAGTGGTGCTAGTGGCTCATGTATACAATACTAGCTACTCAGGAGACTGATATCTGAGGATCATGGTTCAAAGCCAGTCCTGGCAAGAAAGTCTGAGATTCTACCTCTAACCTCCACTTAACCACTGGAAAACTGGAAGTAGAGCTGTGGCTCAAGAGATAGAGTGCTGGGCTGGGTACTAGTGTCTCATGCCTGTAATCCTAGCTACTCAGGAGGCTGAGATCTGAGGATCATGGACAGGAAAGTCCATACTCTCTTACCTCCAATTAATCTCCAGAAAACCAGAAGTGGCACTGTGGCTCAAATGGTAGAGCGCTAGCCTTGAGCTGAAGAGTTCAGGGACAGCACCCAGGCCCAGGTTCAAGCCCCATGACTGACAAAAAGACAGAGAAAGTTAGGGTGCTGGCCTTGAGCACAAAAACTCAGGCCCTGAGTTCCAACCCCAGGACTGGCATTAAAGAACAAAATTACAACAACAAAAACAGAACTAAAACTACAAAAGTTCTAGAAAAAAACACAAACTAAATCTTTAAAATCATGCAGTAGGCAATAGTTTCTTTAAAATGACACTAGAAACCATAAGTAATCAAAAAATAGACAAATATAGACTTTAGACAAATAGACTTTATGAAAAGTAAAAATCTGTTAATGCTGCAAAGAATACAATTAAGAAAATGAAAAGAGGGGCTGGGAAGTTGGCTCAGTGGTAGATCTAGCGCTTGCCTTGCATGCCTGAGGCCCTGGGTTCGATTCCCAGCACCACATAAGCAAAAAAGCTGGAAGTGGTGCTGTGGCTCAAGTGGTAGAGCACTAGCCTTGAGCTGAAAAGCTGAAGGACAGTGCCCAGGCCCACAGTTCAGGCCCCACGACCAGACACAAAAAAAAAAAAAAAAGAAAATGAAAAGAGAATCCTCAGAATGAGAGGAGAAATTTATAAACAATATGTGGGGCTAGGCACTGGTGTCTTACACCTGCAATCTTGGCTACTCAGGAGGCTGAGATCTGAGAATCGAGGTTCAAAGCCAGCCCAGGCAGAAAAGTCTGTGAGACTCTTATCTCCAATAAGCTACACTCAAAAAAAGTTGGAAATGACACTGTGACTCAAGTGATAAAGCGTTAGCCTTGAGCACAGAGACTCGGGGACAGAACCTCATGACCTGAGTTCAAGCCCCAAGACTGGCAAAAAAAAAAAGAAAAAAGAAAAAAAGAATATTATTAGTCATTAAGGAAATACAAATAAAGAAACAGTGAGGGACAGTTTCACGATTTTTCCCATAGTTGTTAAAGCCTTGAGTTGTTCAGATTGGACACACTAGCTTTGAGTATCACTCATCCTAGTTAATACATGGGTGAGATATTAGTGAACCACTTTGGCCTGTTTGGTTTTCTATTAGTTGTAGATTTAGATAAAGCCTAATTTTTTTATGTATTTGGTAATGTTAAACTTTGAGTGGCAGATAACAGTTCTTATCTAAGACCATATTTCTTAAAGTATGGAGTTAGCAATATTTCTAACATTCCTTTTTTCCTCCCCTTTTCCTTCTTCCTTTTATCTATTAGCTGGCAATCCTTTGGTCCAGCAAGGTGGACAGCCACTTATTTTGGCCCAGAATCCAGCACCAGGCCTGGGAACAATGGTTACTCAACCAGTTTTGAGGCCTGTCCAGGTTATGCAGAATGCAAATCATGTGACTAGCTCCCCTGTGGCCTCACAACCAATATTCATCACTACTCAGGTGAGTAAGAGTCTCAGTCCTGGGATTGGTAGAGGACTTAAAGACCATTGAACTTCTGGAGGCCTTTATTTAGACAAGGTCTTCAGTGCCATTAGAAATAGTTACGTCTTATCTCAAACTGGATTTTCTTATTTACTGTTCATTAATTTCTGACTTTTGTGGAAAGCCCAGCAAAACATTTTGGCTGGGTAAGATTACCTCTTCATATCTTTTGCGGTCTGTTAATTGATTTGATTAAGTCTTAATGGGAATTAGTGGAAAAGCTAGGTTTAGTTTCACATTAACTGGTAAGCCTTCTTACCCTTATCTTGGTATGCTTTTCTTCACATGGGGTAACTTAAAAGACTTTTGTGTGTCTATATATGAAATTAGTGATCTTTGAAAGAGAAGAAAACAACTTATTTTAGGTTGAAAGCCTAGGATGTAGAGTCCAAAGGCAAATGTTTCCCTTTGTCTTTGGCTTCTTAATTTATAAAATCTTCTATTAATTTGCTAGTGGTTTATGGCCTTTAAAGTAGACTTTGGGGGGGCTGGGAAGGTGGCTCAGTGGTAGAGTGCTTGCCTTGCATGCATGAGGCCCTGAGTTTGATTCCTCAGCACCACATAAGCAGAGAAGGCTGGAAGTGGTGCTGTGGTTCATGTGTAGAGCGCTATCCTTGAGCTGAAGAGCTGAGGGACAGCGCCCAGGCCCAGAGTTCAGGACCCACGACCAAAAAAAAAAAAAAACCAAAGTGGACTTTGGGAACAATTTCTTAGGGTTGTTTACATGTTGAATCACTTTAGTGTGAATATTGTTAGTGTTTTTATTTTTGTTTTTTCCCCTTCTATGCTTTTAGCAGTTTAGGGTCAAGTCTATAGATACTTTTTTTTCTTAAGCTGAAGCTCAGTTAACTCAGGAAACACTTTTCATTTTCATTCATTCAGTCTTGAGTTTTGTCACTCAAAAGTTTGCCTAACAAAGAGGACCACAAGTTCAAGACCAGACTAGGCTACATAGTAAGATCCAGGTCAACCTGGGCTACATAGCAAGACCCAGATCAGCCTGGACTCTGTCTCAAATCCAAAAAGCAAACAATGGAACAAAGAAACCCAAACAATTAAAAAAAAAGAATTTGCCAAAATTTCCTTAATTTGTTTTCCATCTCAATCATTTGAGAGCTGTTAACTATAGAGATAGAGCCATTAGGTTAGAGTATGGGAATTTTATTTTTTTTACTTCAGTCAATGTTAGTGTTAGGTGTTCTCCTTATTAAAGATTACTTTGCTTTTTAATACAGGGATTTCCTGTAAGGAATGTTCGGCCTGTACAAAATGCAATGAATCAGGTTGGGATTGTGCTGAACGTACAGCAAGGCCAAACGGTTAGACCAATTACACTAGTCCCAGGTAAGGAAAAAATGTCGATCCATTTGGAATAAACTGGCATAAGAAGATTTGTTTTTTACTGTTTCAAAATACTCCCGTATTAAAAAGGTATAAAGAAAATATTTTTTAAAAATCTTCATGAATTAAGCCCAACTTTAAATAACAACTTTCTAACCTTTGGCCAGGGTGGTGGTTTTATTTTTCTATTTAGCTCTTCACCACCCTTTGTGAGGTAGTAAAACAGTTTAATAAATTTTTTAAGAGCTGTTTTAGTCAGCTATTAAATTTATTATCCTGAAAGAATTATTAATAGAAACTCCCAAATTCCCAAATGTATTCTATGAACATCTCCTTTCAGTGGTGAGATTATAAATTTTACCTTATAGAATTGACTTTTCGATATATATTAAATGATACATTCTTTGAAGCTAACACTATCAGTGACTAATACTAAAGATTCTTGAGACTAGGGGTATAACACAGTGGTTGAGCACCTTCATAAAATTCAAGAGGAGGGTCTAGGTTGAATTCCCAGGAATTCAAGAAAAATTCTTTTCCTCTTATGAAAAAAGTAATATCTTATAATTTTCTCCAAATTCCTCACATTTCTTCCATCTTAAATTTTCTGCTATTCAGTAAAAACAATAAAACTCCAGTCAGGGTACTACTATACTTGTCTTCCTAAGATGTCTTTGGTTTGGTTTTGGTTTGGTTTTTTGTTTTTTTTTGTTTTTTTGTTTTTTTTGTCGGTCGTGGGGCTTGAACTCTGGGCCTGAGAGCTGTCCCTCAGCTCTTCAGCTCAAGGCAAGCGCTCTACCACAGCGCCACTTCCGGTTTTCTGGTGGTTTATTGGAGATAGGAGCCTCACTGTCTCTCCTGCCCGGGCTGGCTTTGAACCGCGATCCTCAGATCTCAGCCTCCTGAGTAGCTAGGATTACAGGCGTGAGCCACCAGCACCCGGTTTTGGTTTTGGTTTTTTGTTTGTTTTTGTTTTCTGTTACTAGAGCCCACATTGGATTTTTTTATTTTTTTTGCCGTAAGTTTATCCTATAGTGTTCTAGTATTTCTTAAATATTTCTCCTTGGAATTGTCTAAAATTGTGCCAAGAGACATCCTGATAGACAGCCTGTACTCTCTTTGAATTTATAAGAAGATGGAGATGTTAGTGTTCTGAGAAATGAATCCCTTTTTTCAAAGCCAAGTCTTCCCTTTAGCTTACATACACATATCCAGACTGCTTCCCACTCTTTTCTAATACAAAGATCTACTCATAATTAAAAAGGTAGTTTGGGAAGATGTTTTGGAAGAAATTGATTGGAGTTTTCAGTTTAAAATAATTTAGGTTACTTAGAATAATTTCTTTTGTCACCTTGTACACCTACTACAGTTTCAGATTTTAGGATCTATACTTTTCTTGATTACCTCTGATGAGCACCAGTTTGTGGAATAATTTTTTTCCTATCTTATTATTTCTAATAAAGGCAAGAGAGGGTATAGATGAGCTCATTGACCAAGATTTGATATATTTCTCTGTCTCTTTTAAAAGCCCCAGGTACACAGTTTGTTAAGCCGACAGTTGGAGTCCCACAAGTGTTCTCTCAGATGACCCCAGTGAGGCCAGGCTCCACAATGCCTGTGAGGCCAACCACCAACACCTTCACCACTGTCATCCCAGCTACTCTAACCATTCGGAGCACCGTCCCACAGTCCCAGTCACAGCAGACCAAGTCCACTCCCAGCACTTCCACAACTCCCACTGCCACGCAGCCAACCTCATTGGGGCAACTAGCTCTTCAGCCTGCAGGCCAGTCCAACCAGACCTCAAATCCCAAGCTAGGTGAGGCTTGGGAAGAGGAGATGGCAAACAGCATGGGGTAATGGGTGGGTAACAGATGCTTATCACTTGGCCAATGTAGCTCCCTCCTTCACCTCTCCACCTGCAGTGAGCATTGCCAGCTTTGTCACTGTGAAGCGACCAGGCGTTACTGGTGAAAATAGCAATGAAGTGGCCAAATTGGTGAATACTCTTAACACCATCCCTTCCCTGGGTCAGAGTCCTGGGCCATTGGTGGTATCCAACAACAGTTCTACCCATGTTGCTCAAAGAACCAGCGGACCTGAATCTTCAATGAAAGGTATAGTAATTCGAGAGGCCTTGAGTATCTAGTCATTCAAAACCCTTAACAAGTATTGGTCCCATCAGAAATCTACATTCTGAAATTTAGAAAAACAAAATATAGTTGCTTTAATTTGTTTCTTGCAAAAACTTCAGGGAAAATTACTGAGGAATTCTGTATGTAATCATGCTTCTGAGTTTGATTAGTGAATTAAATGGATTGATCAAAGATGGGTAGGATAATCAGTGATAATTAGTGGTTTTGTGGAAGAAGTAAATTTTTCAATAATGTTTTAAAAGTTGGAATCTAAAGAAGATTTCAGATCAGAGGTTTTCAGGTTAAGGATATGAGCACAGAAAAGGGGTTGGCAGATTTTCTATAAAGGGTCTCATGCAAATATATTAGGTTTTGTGTATAATATGGCCTCCATTGCAACTACTGAGTTGTGCTGTTGTAGTGCAGAAGCAGCAGCAAACAGTACATAAATAAATGAGCTGGGCTGTGCTCCACTTTAATAATATATGGACTCTGAAATTTGAATGTCATATAATTTTATGTGGCAGAAATTTTTATTTTAACTCTTTAAAAATATTAAAGTTTGTAACAAATGATGTTGAGAAACTAGATAGTAATATCCAATAAATAGAAAATTGGACTTCCTTAAATGAAATATAAAACTTAGCTCAAAGTAGATCAACGACCTATGAGCTGATATGGTTGCATATGTCTTTAGTCCCAACTATTGGGGAGGCTGAGATGGGAGAATTGTCTGAGCCCAGGAATTGAAGGCAGCCTGGGCAACATTTCCAAATCGTGTCTCAAAAACACAGGCTGGGTTATACCTCAGTGTTAGAGCAGTTGGCTAGCATTCACAAGCACTGGGTTCAACCCCGAGCACCACCAAAAAACGATGGGGGTGGGGGACTCTAAAAAATATAGGAAGAAAGTGGCATGATAGTAGATTTGACAGTGATTTCTGTCTCTTGGTTATCAAAAGCACAGGCAATAAAATGAAAATTACCAAACTGACATAAAAATTTTAAACTTTTGTGCATTAAGGAATACTGTTGCTGGGCACTGGACTCACACCTGTAATCTAGCTACTCATGAGGCTGAGATCTGAGGATCACCGTTCAAAGCCAGCCCAGGCAGGAAAGTCCATGAGACTCTATCTAATAAACCACCAGAAAACTGGAAGTGGCGCTGTGGCTCAAGTGGTAGAGCCACAGCCTTGAGCTGAAGAGTTGGGGGATAGCGGCCAGGCCCAGATTTCAAACCCCACAACTGACCAAAAAAAAAAAAAATTACTATCAGCTAGGTGCCAGTGTTCTCACGCCTGTAACCCTAGCTACTCAAGAGGATCCAGATCAAAGCCAGACCAGGTGAGTCTGTGAGACTCTTGCCTCCAAATACCCACTAGAACACTGGAGGTAGAACTGTAGCTCAAAGTGGTAGAGCCATAGCTCTGAGCAAAATGGCTTAGGGACAGTGCCCAGGCCCTGAGTTAAAGCCTCACAACTAACCAAAAAAAAAAAAAAAAAAAGCCAGAAATGGGAGTTGAAGTTCAAGTAGTAGAATGCCAGCCTTGACCAAAGCTCTGTGACAGTGCCAGGCCCTGAGTTTCAAGCTCCAGGACCGGCACCAAAAAAAAGTACTATTGTCAGGTGTCACTGCCCTACACCAGTAATCCTAGCTACTTAGGAGGCTGAGACCTGGAGTATTGAAGCCTTTTTGTTCTTTTGTTTTTGTTTTTTAAAATATAATTTTATCATTAGTAAGGTGTTAAACATAGAGGTACCATTTTACAATTCGGATAATGAATATATTTCTTTTTTGGACAGTGTCACCCCCTTCCTTTACTTTCTTCCCAGTTTCCCCCTCTTGTCCCTGCCAAGAAGTTGCTTAGTTCATAGTATATACTGATTGTTTACCCTTCCTCTCTCCCTTTCTGGGCCCTCTTTGCCCCCTCTCCCAAAGAAAAAAACCCCAAAACACCACCAACTGTTACCACTACCACCACAAAAAAAGTTTCCATTTCCTGGAATTCGTTTCAATAAATAGTATTTTAAATGTTTAGAGGAGTTCTTTGGTTACTTTCCTTAAGACTATCTTCCGTTAGTCTGACTGTGTGTGAATGCCTAGAGTCCTGTCTAGGTTCCCACGTCCAGTTATATTTTAGATCTAGTTTCCACATGTGCCCTTTGTTCTCTGAGCTTGGCTTACCTTACTTAATGTAATTTGTTCTAGGTACATCCATTTCCCTGCACATGACATAGTATTCTTTCTAATGGATGAATAAAATTACATTGTGTGTATGTACCACATTTTTGGATCCGCTCATCTATTGTAGGGCATTTGGGCTGTTCCCATAACCTGGCTATTGTGAACAGTGTAGCAGTGAACGTGGGTGTGCAAGTGTCTTTACTAGATCCTGGCTTATAATACTGTAGGTAGATAGCCCCAAGAGTGGTGTAAGTGGGTCATAGGGAAGTTCCATGTTTTTAGTGTTTTGAGGAACCTGCAGAGTGGTTTACATTCTCACCAATGCAGTTAGATACCTTTTTCCCCATCCCTGCCACCATTTGTTGTTCCAGTTTTTTATGTTGGCCAATCTAACTGAGGTGAGATGGAATCTCAAAGTTGTTTGTTTGCATTTCCTTTATGGCCAAGGATGTTGAACACTTCTCTTATGTCATTTGGCATTCTTGCTTCCGAGAAGTCTCCTTTTAGCTCCTTTGCCCATTTCTTGATTGGTTTATTAGTTTGGGGGGGGACTTATTTTTTTTTTTAGCTCATTGTATATTTTTTATATTAAGCCTCTGTTGGATATATTGCAGGTAAATATCTTCTCAGTCTGTTGGCAGTCTTTCTAGTTTAGTAATTAGGTCTTTTGCTGTACAGAAACTTTTTTTTTTTTTTTTTTTTTGGTCAGTTGTGGGGCCTAAACTCTGTGCCTGGGCCCTGTTCTCAGCTCTTCAGCTCAAGGCTAGCACTCTACCACTTGAGCCAAAGCACCACTTCCACCTTTTTCTGCTTATGTGGTACTGAGGAATCGAACCCAGGGCCTCATGCATGCAAGGCAAGCACTCTACCAGTGAGCTACCTTCCAGACCCTGTACAGAAACTTTTTTTTGTTGTTGTGAAAATACTGTACAGAGGGGTTACAATTATATGGGCAAGGTAATGAGTGCATTTCTTACCAAGTATTGTTGCCTCCTTTATTTCCCTTCCCTCTCCCCCCCCCACGCCCCCACCCCCCGCCAAAGTTGTAAAGTTTGTTTTTTGACATAACGTCTTGTACATCTCATTGTTGCAATGGTACAGAAACTTTTTATTTTGATGTACATCCATTTGTCAAGTCTCCTATTTGCTGTGTCCTTGGGACACAGCCTATGCCTATTTAAGTTCTAATTTTTCTCCTCCATTTTATAATACTTTCTGATGTTTCAGGTCTGACTTGAGGTTTTTGATCTACTTTGAGTTGAATTTGGTGCATGGTGACAAACAGGCATACAATTACAGTTTTTTACATATGAATGTCCAGTTATCCCAACACCAATTATTGAAGAGGCTATCTTTTATTCACCATACACTTTTGGTTCCCTTGTCAAATACCAGATAACTGTAACTGTATGGCTTTATTTCTGGGTCTTCTAGTCTGTTCTGTTAATTACTAGACCTGTTTTTGTGCCACTACCAAACCATTTTTGTCATCATAGCTCTGTAATAGAGCTTGAAGTCTGGAATTGTGATGCTTCCCCGCCCCACCCCACCCCCCCAAAGTTGTTTTGCCTATTCGAGGTCTTTTTGTTGTTCCATATGAATTTTTGGATTATTTTCTCTCTCTTTGTTACAAAAACACCATTGGGATTTTGATGGGGATTGGGTTAAATTTGTAGATTACCTTTCGCAGTGTGGCCATTTTCATGATACTAATTCTATAATTCTATCTACCATGAATTCTACCCGTGAACAAGGGAAGTCTTTCCATTTCCTGATGTTGTTTTAGATTTCTTTTTTTTTTTGAGGGGGAGGGGGTCCGGTCATGGGGCCTGAACTCAGCCTGGGCGCTGTCCCTCAGCTCTTCAGCTCAAGGCTAGCGCTCTACCACTTGAGCCACAGCGCCACTTCCGGCTTTTTTTCTTTTTGCTTATGTGGTGCTGAGGAATCAAACCCACGGCCTCAGGCATGCAAGGCAAGCGCTCTACCACTGAGCCACCTTCCCAGCCCCTGTTTTAGATTTCTTTCTTCAGCTTTTTTGTTTTGTTTTGTTTTGGTTGGTCATGGGGCTTGAACTCTGGGCTTGGGTGCTGTCCCTGAGCTCTTCAGCTCAAGGCAAGCGCTCTACTGCTTGAGCCACAGCGCCACTTCTGGTTTTCTAGTGGTTTGTTGGAGATATGAGTCTCACAGACCCAGGTGCTGGTGGCTCACGCCTGTCATCCTAGCTACTCAGGAGGCTGAGATCTGAGGATCGCTGTCCAAAGCCAGCTCGGGCAGGAAAGTCCATGAGACTCTTATCTCCAATAAACCACTAGAAAACCGGGAGTGGGTGTTGTGGCTCAAGCGGTAGAGCGCTCACCTTGAGCTGAAGAGTGTAAGGACAGCGCCCAAGCCCAGAGTTCAAGACCCATGAATGACAAAAAAAAAAAAAAAAAAAAACACCACATTGAAGGACTGGGAAGGTGGCTCAGTGCTTGCCTTGCATGCATGAGTCCCTGGTTCAATTCCTTAGCACCACATAAGCAGAAAAAGCCAGAAGTAGTGCTATGGCTCAAGTAGTAGAGCACTAGCCTTGAGCTGAAGAGCTGAGGGACAGTGCCCAGGCTCAGAGTTCAGGCCCCAGGACCGACAAAAAAAGAAAAACAGACCTACATTGAGATACAGTATCATACCCTGTATAATACCAAGAAGAAAGAATACAGCCAAGTGCTAGTAGCTCATGCCTATAATTCTAACTGCCAGGAGATTTGAGATTGCGGTTCAAAGCCAGTTCAGGCAAGAAAGTCCATAAGACACTTATCTCAAATTAACTAGCCAAAAGGTGGAAGTACAGCTATGGCTTAAGAGGTAGAGCGCCAGCTTTCAGCAAAAAAGCTAAGGGACAGCACCAGTCCTTTTAATTCAAGCCCTAGTACCAGAACAGTAAAAAAGAAAAGGAAAAAAAAAAAAAAAAGAATTGAAGTGGGGAAAGTGGAATCTTTGTGTTCTGTTGGCAGTAAAGTGATATAGCCACTATGGAAAACAGTATGTTGGTTCCTCAAAAAAAAATTTTTTTTTTTTTTTTTGGGTCCGGTCGTGGGGCCTGAACTCTGGGCCTGGGCGCTGTCCCCCAGCTCTTCAGCTCAAAGCTAGCGCTCTACCACTTGAGCCATAGCGCCACTTCCGGCTTTTTTCTTTTTGCTTATGTGGTGCTGAGGAATCGAACCCAGGGCCTCAGGCATGCAAGGCAAGCACTCTACCACTGAGCCACCTTCCCAGCCCTCAAAAAATTTTTAAAAAGGGACTGGGAATGTGGTTTAGTGGTAGAGTACTTGCCTAGCATGCATGAAGCCCTGGATTTGATTGCTCAGCACCACATAAACAGAGCCTGAAGTAGTTCTGTGACTCAAGTGATAGAGTGCTGTCTTTGAGCCAGAGAAGCAGGGACAAGCACCCAGGCTCTGAGCTCAAGCTCCAGGACTGGCCAAAAAAAAATATTAAAAAGCATTTGGCTAGGTGCTCATGGCTCATTCCTCTAATCCTAGCCACTTAGGAGGCTGCGATCTGAGGATTGCAGTTCAAAGCCAGCCCGGGCTGGAAAGTCCATGAGACATCTCCAATTAACCACAAAAAGCTGAAAGCAGAGCTGTGGCTTAAGTGGTAGAGTACCAGCCATGAGCACAAAAACTCAGGGACAGAGTCCAGTTCCAGAGTTCAGCTCCCCAGACCAGCATGTGTGTGTGCACACATTTTTTTTACTTTGGAAATTCCACTTCTGGGTTTATGTCCAGAACCAAAAGGGAACTGAAACTGGTATTTCTACACCCAGATTCATAGCTATATTATTTACAATAACTGAAAGGTGAAAGTCAAGTATCCATAAAGTGATGAATGGATGACAAAAAAATATGGTGTTTATATATACAAATGTATATGTATATATAATGGTACATTCTCACATTTAAAAAGAATGTTCTTCTGATATATGAGACAACATGGAAAGAAACTTAGGACATTGTACTAAGTGAGATAAGCCAACCACAAAAGAACAAATACTGTATAATTCCACTTACATTAGTTATCTAGAGTAGTAGTAAGATCATGGAAGACAGAAAAAATTGATTGTTAGCCAAGGAGAAAGGGAGTTAGTCTGGTTGGGTAGTATTAGGGTTTGAATTCAGGGTCTCACACATGCTAAGCAATCACTCTACCACTTGAGCCATTCTGAGGGCCCCTTTGTATACTGGTTGTTTTCAAGATAGAGTAGCACTTTATGTAGAGGACCTGCATAAACTTCTGTCTTCTATTTGTGCTTCCCTTGTTACTATGATAATAGTCATGAATCATTGTGTCCAGCCATTAGGAGTCTCACAGTCTTTTTTTTTTTTTTTTTTGGTTGGTCGTGGGGCTTGAACTCTGGGCCTGGGGACTGTCCTTCAGCATTTCAGCTCGTTAGTGCTCCACCACTTGAGCCACAGCACCACTTCTGGTTTTCTGAGTGGTTTATTGGAGATAGTCTCACAGACTTTCCTGCCTGGGCTGGCTTTGAAACACAATCCTCAGATCTCAGCCTCCTGAGTAGCTAGGATTATAGGCGTGAGCCACCTGTGCCCAGCTCTCACAGACTTTTCTATACAAGTATTCTTTGAAACTTGATTCTCCAATCTCTACCTCTCAAGTAGCTAGGATTGCCAAGGAGTTATTTATTAATTTATTTTGTCTTATTATTAAGTAGTTGTACAGAGGGGTTACAATTCCATAAGTCATGTTATAAGTACAATGCTTATTGTCAACCCCTTCCTTCATTCTATCCCATTCCCCCCTCCTGTGTTTACCCTCACATAGTTCAATTTTCACATAATGTACATTGAATATAATGGCTGTATTTGCTAACCCTTCCTCCTCCTATTCATGTGCTTTCCCCCTCTTTGCCTACCCCCTCAAAACATCTTTCCACTCCCTGGTATTTATTCGGGGAGTTTTTTAGTGGGGGAGGGAGGAGTTGGGGAGGTGGGAAGGGAAGAGATGATAGGGGAAAAACAAAGGAGGTGGGGAACAATATTCGATAGGAAACGTACTATTACCTTACTCATGTTAACTATAACCCCTTTATACAGTATCTTTACAATAAAAAATATATATATTAAAAAAAAAAAAAAGAAAAAGCTGGAAGTGGTGCTGTGGCTCAAGTGGTAGAATGCTAGCCTTGATTGAGCTGAAGAGCTGAGGGACAGCGCCCAGGCCCCACAACCAACAACAAAAAAAAGTTTCAGGGGCTGAGGTGTAGATCAGTGGCAAAACACCTACCTCACAAGTGTTTGGTACTGGGTTTGCTCCCCAATAGCAAAAAAGAAGACAAAAAAATACAATTAAGAGAGTTTCAGGGGCTGGGAAGGTGGCTCAGTGGTAGAGTGCTTGCCCTGCATGCCTGAGGCCCTGGGTTCGATTCCTCAACACCACATAAGCAAAAAGAAAAAAGCTGGAAGTGGCGCTGTGGCTCAAGTAGTAGGACACTAGCCTTGAGCTGAAGGGCTGAGGGACAGCACCCAGGTCCAGAGTTCAGGCCCCACGATCGGATCCAAAAAAAAAAAAAAAAGTTTCAGTGTAAGTTGAAGAGTTCTGGAAATTGTACAACAGTGTAAATGTACTTGATACAACTAAAGCATACACTTAAATAGTTAAGATTGTAATACTGTTTTATACACACACATATATTTTACTTATTTATCATGATTTTAAAAAAGAAAATGGTACATACCTATAATACCAGTACTCCACAGTCTAAGGCAAGAGAGGATTTTGAGTTCAAGGCAAGCCTATACTCTATAGTTTGACTCTGTCTCAGAAACCAAAATAAGTTAGTTAAGTAATAATCAAAAAAAGTTACTTAATAATGTAGTGTAATACTGTAAATTACAGAAATGATGAAAAATGATTCTTAGCTGTTAGACCAAACAGAAACTGGTAGTTGGGCTGAATTTGGTCACTTGGCTCTAGTTTGCCAATCTTTTGACCTAGAATTAGAATAGTAAAAAGAATGTCTTAAATACAATGTTTTCTCATGCTTGCTTACTCTTGGATATTCCTCTCAGGAGTATTTGGTGCTATCTGTTATCATATTAATCTTAACTAATTCTCATTTTTTCCAGTGACCTCTTCCATTCCAGTATTTGACCTCCAGGATGGTGGACGGAAAATATGTCCACGGTGTAATGCTCAATTCCGTGTTACTGAAGCTTTGAGAGGTCACATGTGTGTAAGTGATACCTGCCCATGATAAGATCTAGCTTAAGTAGTTACTGCTGTATACCTCCTTTCTTGTTGGGAACCTGAAAAGCAGGGGTTCTAAACTAACCTGAAAACTTTTTAAAGACTTATTCTCTCTCTCAATCTGTTAATGGGAATGTAATAGCATACATTTACCTTCAATAGGACTAATATATATATATATATGTATATATATGTATATATATACATCTATCTATCTATATATATATTTGTGTGTGTGTGTATAAAACTTCTCTCTCTCTCTCTCTTTTTTTGGTTAATCATGAGGCTTGCCCTGGGCATAGGCACTGTCCTTCAGCTCTTCAGCTCAAGGCAAGCGCTCTACCTTTTGAGCCACAGCATCACTTCTGGTTTTCTGGTGGTTTATTGGAGCTAAGAGTCTCACGTATTTTCCTGCCCGGGCTGGCTTTGCACCGTGATCCTCAGATCTCAGCTTCTTGAGTAGCTAGGATTATAGGCATGAGCCACCAGCACCTTGGCTAACTTTATTTTCTTAACATGGTAGATTCTTGAAACTGCCCAGGAAGACAGACTGCATTCTCAGTTAAGAGTACAAACATTGACCGTTTCTATTATTTATATAATTGAGTCAATTAGAAACTGGTAACTACTTCCTGTGTTCTAACCTTTTCACTAAAGGCAAAGAGTAGGACTTCTTTCTGCTAGAGAGCTTAGAGTCAAATGATACTAGTGACAGGCTAAGTGATTTAAGGAGGCAGGATAAAGAACTATAAGTTTTGATGCTCAGAGTTTATATGGCTCTGGATGTACACTGGAAGGAGTGAGATCTGGAAACAAAACTGAAGGATGAACTTAATAAGAGTATGAACTTAATAAGGATGAACTTAATAAGAGTATCTTAAATATTGGGTGCTGATGTGAGTTTATACTCACAGCTCATCAGGAAGCTGAAGTAGAATTGCTTGATCCAAAAAGGCCAGCCAGCCGGACACTGGTGGCTCACGACTGTAATCCTAGCCACTCATGAGGCTGAGATCTGAGGATCGCGGCTCAAAACCAGTCCATGCAGGAAAGTCCATGAAACACTTACCTCCCAATAAACCATCAGAAAACCGGAAGTGACACTGTAACTCAAGTGGTAGAACGCTAGCCTTGAGCTAAAGAGCTGAGGGGCAGCACCCAGGCCCAGAATTCAAGCCTCGTTGACCAACAACAAAAAAAAAAAAGGCCAGCCTGGGTAACAGGACCCTGGTCTCCAAAAAAAGAAAAGAAAAGATAGAGAAGCAAAATCTTAACACTTACAGTAACAAAAGTGTTACCAAGTTGCCCACATCCTGGGTCAGAGGATAATTAGAATGATCACACCTCATCTTCCTTTATAGTACTGTTGCCCAGAAATGGTTGAATACCAGAAGAAAGGAAAGTCCCTGGATTCAGAACCCAGTGTCCCATCAGCTGCAAAGCCTTCATCCCCTGAGAAGACAGCTCCTATTACTTCCACACCCTCTTCTACACCTATTCCTGCTCTGTCACCACCTACCAAAGTACCAGAGCCAAATGAAAATGTTGGTGATGCTGTCCAGACCAAGCTCATTATGCTAGTAGATGATTTCTATTATGGACGGGATGGTGGGAAAGTAGCCCAGCTCACAAGCTTTCCTAAGGTTGCCACATCTTTCCGATGCCCACATTGTACCAAAAGGCTAAAAAACAACATTCGGTAAGTGTTTGCAGATTATCCTTTACAAAAGAAAAACTAAATTGTCTTAGTTACATCAGCTTTTGTTTTCGGGAAAAAAGGTCCTGTAATGCAGTCTTGCTTGGTGGTTGTAGAGAATCAATAAATAAGTAATACTGTAGAAAGGGGAAGATATTGTAACTTTGTATAAAGTAAAAAAAACAAAAAAAATGCATCTCCTTCCATAGAACTTTCAGTTTCAAGAACCTGCTACTTTTCCTAGGATCAGGAAAGGTCTGTCCGAAATAGAGGAAGTTGGGGAGCAAGAACTAGACTAAAGGTTGTTCATGGTTCTATCATTGTATTTCTCAAAGGCTGCTGACGTTGTTTTCTGTACTTTCTGCTCTCTGCTACAGATTTATGAATCATATGAAACACCATGTAGAACTCGATCAGCAGAATGGTGAGGTGGATGGTCATACTATCTGCCAACATTGTTACCGCCAGTTTTCCACTCCCTTCCAGCTCCAGTGCCACTTGGAAAACGTGCATAGTCCCTATGAATCTACTAGTAAGTTTGGAAATTTAAACCCCAGGGGAATCTATTTTGGTCATCAATCATTGAATGGTACTAGAGGAGAGCCTTATGTTTACTTATATGAAGTAACAGTGTTTGTAGCCATCTTTTAACTTCACTTACCCTCCATTCTTGCAAGGCTGATTTAAAGGACTTGCCCATTAAAACAGTACTTTAGAGTGAAATGTGTGATGGGTTGGAGTGTTAGCTATACTTTATCTCACAGAAAAGGAAATACATTTCAGGCAGGCGCTGGTGGCTCATG
The DNA here is from genome assembly GCF_024711535.1 of Dipodomys merriami. NCBI lineage: Eukaryota > Metazoa > Chordata > Mammalia > Rodentia > Heteromyidae > Dipodomys > Dipodomys merriami. Next base: position 1,399,598 of record NW_027206535.1, on the reverse strand, counting down.
CCTTTAATCCTAGTTTTCAGGAGGCTGGGATTTGAGGAACACAGTTCCCAACCCAGGCAGAAAAGTCTTTGAGATTCTTATTTCCAATTAAATCACCAAAAAAGATGGAAGTGAAGCTGTGGCTCAAGTGGTAGAGTGCTAGCCTTGAGCACAAAAGCTCAGGGACAGTGCCCAGGCTGAATGCAAGCCCCAGAAGCCCCAGGAAGGACCATCCACTTCAGTAGTCCCTTCTAGCTACTCAGGTGGCTGATGTCTGAAGATCACAGTTTGAAGCTAGTTGGGGCAGAAAAGTCTGTGTGACTCTGTTCTCTAATTAATCACCAAAAAGCCAGAAATGGAGCTGTGGCTCAAGTGGTAGAATTCCAGCCTTGAGGGGGATGGGGAAAAAAGCCAAGGAACAGTGCCCAGACCCCTATATTCAAGCCCTAAAATTGGCACAGGCACACACACAGACACTTACATTTCTATTCAGATGATATTGTAAGAATTTTAACCTGATCTTCAGAATATTTTTAATGTCCTTTAAGGAATTTACCTTTTCAACAAAAGGTAAAAATTATGTAAGTTGTAATTACAGCTTATAAGAACAAGATAATATATTATGAACATATATCCTTATCAGTCATAAATGAGATAATTTAGAGACTGGAAAAGATCTTTTTTTTTTTGGGTCCAGTTGTGGGGCCTGAACTCTGGGCCTGGGCGCTGTCCCTCAGCTCTTCAGCTCAAGGCTAGCACTCTACCACTTGAGCCACAGCGCCACTTCCGGCTTTTTTCTTTTTGCTTATGTGGTGCTGAGGAATCGAACCCAGGGCCTCATGCATGCAAGGCAAGTGCTCTACCCCTGAGCCACCTTCCCAGCCCCAAGGAAAAGATCTTTTTGACAGGTTTCACAAAAAGTGGTAGTTAAACTTTTAGAGTCTAAATATAGAAAATATTTGTACCAATGGAAATTAGTAAGAAAAGCTTTTGGGTGGTTGGAAACTGTGTGATCTAAAGCATAAAGAACCGGCCATGGTGGCGCATGTTGGTAATCAACAAGGAGGATGAGACAGGAGGATCACAAGTTCAAGACCAGCCTAGGCTACACCTTTAAAGCATAAAGACAAATAATGCATTAAACATCAGTTATGAGAGACTGAGAAATATTGCAGGCTTTAAACCCGGAAATTCTCTGCCTTGCTGTTTCTTAATGTTTTGTCTCTGGCTCATGACAGGGTTTCTGTGTTAGTTCCAGGCACTGCATTGAATACAGAATTATCTAAACACACAAATCACTTTTTTCCTCTGTATGTTATGAGTCTTCTCTCTTTTTTCTTTTTCTTTTTTCTGCTTGAACTCTGGACCTGAGCACTGTCCCTGATGTGCTTTTGCTCAAGGCTATTGCTCTACCACTTGAGGCACGGTGCTACTTCTAGTTTTTTCTGAGTGGTTTTTTGGAGATAAGAGTCTGATGGACTTTCCTGCCTCAGATCTGAGATCCTCAGATCTCAGTCTCTTAAGTAGTAGGATTACAGTCATAAGCCACCAGCACCTGGACCTTTTAGCCACTTTTGAACTAGATGTATATTTATTGTAGCCCTGAATTTGTCCTGATGTCATCCTATTTTAGTAATAAGGATTCTGATAAAGTGACAAGATTTTTAGTTGTACAAGGGACGGCTTTATGTTACAGTTCCACACATATATCCCAATTAGTCATAGTCATTCTCTTACCCTTCTTAAAACAACAGGTTTTATTGTTCTACTTTTTGACAGGCTAAAATCTTTGACTATATTCATTCTCATTCACACACCCCTGTTAGCCCAACCCACTTCTGCTGGTACTCCCCCCTCCACTGCACACGCTACTCTGCCTCTGTCTCCTACAGATTCTGATGAAAAAGGTGTTTTTTTTGTTGGTTTGTTTGTTTGAACTCAGTCTGGGCGCTGTCCCTGAGCTCTTCAGCTCAAGGTGAGCAGTCTACCACTTGAGCCACAGAGCCACTTGCAGTTTTTTGGTGGTTAATTGGAGATAAAAATTTCATGCATGTTCCTGCCTCGGCTGGCTTTGAACCACGATCCTAAGATCTCAGCCTCCTAAGTAGCTTTATTACATTTCAAGTGTTCAGTAACCATATGTTGCTGGTAGCTTCCCTACTGTGTAGTGAAACTTTGGATTAATCATTCTGTAGTAGAATAAACATTGAAATCAGTTATCATGACAATATAGTGTAATTCCAGGGTAGTCAATTTGGTCTAGTTTAGGACTCAAAATTATTCTCTATCAATGATGTGGATATAAAACTAGAATAATGCACTCAAACCTCCCAGATCAAAAACACTTATCATTTCCTCTCCCACCCTCCAATGTTGAGGATCAAACCAAGGTCTTGCACATTCTAGGCAAATGCTCTGCCACTGATTCCTTATATGCCCAGAGGTGGGTAGGTTCTTGTTTCAGTTATATATGGGTTCCACATAGAAAAGGCACATTTTTCCTTGTGAAAATTTCACAAAAAGTGCAGGCTGCTTGGATATTTTTTCTCTCTCTTGACTTCCTATTCTCTTGTCCCTGACTTTTAAATGTTCTAGTTTCTTGTGCAGAATTTGTTCTTATCCACCATTTAATAACTTGTCAACCTAAGGCGATAAATACCTTTCCTTAGTAGGTATCAATTTTATTCTTGGATGTCATTGTAACTCCTTTGTTTGTTTGTTTTAGTACTGGGTTTGAACTCATGGTCTTCCACTTGACTTCTTGAGCTACATCTCCACTCCTCGATTTTTTCCTTGTTAATCAGAGATAAGAATCTTGAGGATTTGTCTTCCTGGGCTATAGAACCATGATGCTCAGATCTCAGCCTCTTGAGTACCTAGAATTATAGGCATAGGCCTATAATTCTAATTTTAATAGTACTATATTTTTTCACACATGTTTAAGGGCAGTCGATGCTTTAAGTATGTGACTCTTGGTTCTTTCATAGTTTTAATTTTTTGTCGTTGGGTATTTTTTTTGTTATATTATTTTGTTGTTGGCTTATATTGTAAAAGGGAGAGAATTTCACTGTTACATTTCCACACATTCATACTATACTCCAATCTGTTTCACTCTTGGGTTTGTTTGTTGGTGGTTATTTTTTTGTTTTTGGTGCCAAACCTGGGGCTTAAACTCAGGGCCTGGGCACTGTCACTCAGTGTTTTGGCTCAAGGCTAACTTTCTGTCATTTGAACCAGTTCCACTAGGTATCAAACCGAGGGACTTATATATGTTACATTTCATCTAATAATATTAGATCTATTCATGTGTATGTTGGTCTTGGGGCTTGAACTAGGGGCCAGGGCACTGTCCCTGAACTTTTTTGATCAAGGCTAGTGCTCTTCCACTTGAGCCACAGCACCTCTTCCAGCTTTTTTGAGTAGTTAATTGGAGATAAGAGTCTCACAGTTTCCTTTCCCGGTTGGCTTTGAACTGAGAACCTCAGCTCTCAGCCTCCTGAGTAGCTAGGATTACAGATGTGAGTCACGAGCACCCAGCTTGGGTTAGACTTCCAATCTTTAAAAAAAATCTGGAGCCAGGCACCAGTGGCCCACACCTGTAATCCTACCTACTCAGGAGGCTAGATATGAGGACCATGGTTCAAAGCCAGCCCGGGCAGGAAAGTCTGTGATACTCTTATCTCTAATAAACCACCAGAAAACCAAAGTGGTGCTGTGGCTCAAAAGGTAGAATGCTCTCCCTGAACTGAAAAGCTGAGGGACAGTGCCCAGGACCAGAGTTCAAGCCCCATGACTGATGACAAAAAAAAAAAAAAATCTGTTGGTGGAAAGAAGAAAGAACTGTAAAATGAAGAAGAGGTAAGATTGAGGGATGTATGCTGTAGGGGAATTAATCATGTTCAGCTGCCAGCAAGAGGAGCTGATGTGGGTAGATTTTGGTTTTTTTCTGGGAGGGTCAGTTGTAGGGCTTGATCAGGGTTTGGGTATTGTCCCTGAGCTCTTGATCAAGGCTAGTGCTTTATCACTTTGAGCCATGTTGCCAGTTCTGGTTTTCTGGTGGTTAATTGGAGATAAGAGTCTCCCGGACTTTCCTGCCCCAGCCAGCACCACTAGGTCCCAGCCTACGTGGGTAGATTTGAGAGGGGGAACTAGTTGATGACAATCTCGAAAACCATGGAATGGTGAGGTTGGTAAACCTTAGGAATACAGACTCATTCTTCCATAGTTTGGAGAAGATGTCATAGTTATGCTTGTTTTCTCAAAGTAGGAGACTGTTGTAGGTGTTGAGGTGAAGGTGACCCCTGTGCTAATGTGCTAAAAAGGACAAGTGCTCCATAACCTCTAGGAGCCAGTCTTTAATCGTTTCATACGTCTATGTGGAATTATGTGTCAGATTAGCAGATCTCTTAAATTCTGATAATTTGGGTTCCTCTCAGTAATGTTTTAGGTATGGGATAATATGTGTCAATCTCTGAGTAGTATTTGTGCATTAAAAATTATATTAAGTGGCCTAACATTGGTGGCTCATGCCTATAATCCTAGCTACTTGGGAGACTGAGATATGAGGATTGTTGTTCAAAGCCAGCCAAGGCAAACAAATCTAGGAGGCTCTTATGTCCAGCTAACAAGTAAAATAGCAGAATTGGAGATGTGGCTCAAGTGGTAGAGCATTAGCCTTAAGATGTAAAGTTAATAAAGAAGAATACAAGGTCCTGAGTTTGAGCTCATGGGCCAGCGTGCGCGAGTACACACATACACAAACACCTTAACCTTTTTAAAAATTTATTTACTGTTATAATAGAGTTGATTAACAGAGGGGTTACATTTACATGTGTCAGGTAATAAGTACATTTCCTTTTGTACAGTGTCATCTGTTTCCTCATTCCCATTCCTGCATTAACCTTTTATTATTGGTATTGTATGATGACTATGTCATAATCATGCAATTGTGTAGGAAAAGCCACTGAGATTGAATGAGTTTGTTTGTCCAAGGAAGAAAAGTAAGAAAGGCGGAGACAGACAGGCATTAACGCTTAAAAGGGTTCTAGAAAAAAAAAAGAGAGAACTAATTTAAAAGAGATAAGCAAATTGAGAGGTAAGAAAAGAAGAAAGTATTGTGATGCTTCCTTTTTAAGTTTCACAGACATGTACTTCTCTACCTACATGTGTTTTCTCCTGCTTCTCTTGTTTCCTGTTTTGCAATCCCATTTTCTAAAGGTTCAAGTTGTATATCTCACAGCCTTTCCTCATTCCTCAAGGCAGGATTTCTTATTTATCTCTGTCCTTGTAGCACCTAACAATCCTCTGAGCAGTAATTTTAAATGGGTGTGCAATCAGGTTTCTTTGAGAAGAAGCACAAAATCTGGAACTCTTCTGGAAATTTAGATATTTTCCTCCTTTGCATGTAATTTGAGAGGATGTCTGAGTTTTCTGAGCCTTGTTTGTTGTCCCAAATTAACAACTTTTTCTTCTTAAACAATTATCCTTAAAGGATTATTTCAACATCACTTCCCCCCTCTTCAATCCCCCTACCCCCACCCCCACCCCCCGAGATGGAGCTTGAACTCAAAGCCTAGATGCTGTTCCTGAGCCTTTTTTGCTCAAGCTAGTGTTCTACCACTTGAGCCACAGCTCCACTTCTGGCTATTTGGTAATTAATTGGAGATAAAAGTCTCACAGGTTTTCCTGTCTGGGCTGGCTTGGAACCACAATCCTTAGATCTCAGCCTCCTGAGTAACTAGGTTTATAGGCATGATTCACCAGCGCCTGGCTACATTATTTTATTTTTTCCAGTCCTGGGGCTTGAGCACTATCCCTGACTTCTTTCACTAAAGGTTAGCACTCTACCACTTGAGCCACGGTGATACTTCCAGCTTTTTCTGTTTATGTGGTACTGAGGAATTGAACCCAGGGCTTCATGCATGCTAGGCAAGCACACTTCCACTAAGCCACATTCCCAGCCCATCACTTATTTTTTTACTGGGTGAAGGAATTGGTCATTGTCCAGTCAGTGCTTAAAATTTTAAGTCTACAATTTCATATTTGCAAAAACTTGAACATAATTATGTAAACAAAGAAATAAAAATAGACATTTTTGGGTGGGATCATACTTTATGACACAATTAAAATTTTAACCAAAATTATGATTTTTTAATATACTTGACAAATTTTAAATTATCTTGAATGTGTTAATGCAGGATAGGGTAATAAAGACCATCTATTCTAATTGCTAAGTCTTTTGAGAGCAAATTCTTACTTATACTCAGATGTTCAATAGATACTTGCTTTATTATTCACAAAATCATTGTCTTTAAGGATAGGAATGAAACATGTAGTTAGTTTTTAAAAGAATTCATGCATCATCCATGTGCCAGTGGTTCATGCCTATAATCCTAACTACTCAGGAGGCTGAGATCTGAGGATCACAGTTCAAAGCCATCTGGGCAGGAAAGTCTAATTTTTTTTTATTTAAATTTACTATTTAAATTTACTGATTAACTATCAGAAAACCAGAAGTAGTGCTGTGGCTTAAAGTGCTAGAGTACCAGCCCAAGCTCTGAGTTCAAGCCCCATGACCAAAAGAAAAAGCAATAGTGTGTAAAGAATGGATATACTGTGTAGATTTATTGGAGATTCTACAGATATTGAAAGTCAGTTGCTTAGCATTAGGAAGTCAGGGATTTTTGTGACATTTTTGTCTATAGTAATAGATAAATAACAATTCCTAGATCATTTTGAAATAATGATAACAGAAAATGGCTATAGAGTCTGAGACAATCTAGAGTTAAAAGGTAGAAAAAGATAAAGTGAGGAGAGGGGAAATGGGAAGCAAAAGAATATGAGTTAAGTTAGAATTGAAAATAGAATGTTTAAATTAAATGTAAATAGTTCAAAATCTAGAGTGAAGCTGTGGTAAGAAGTCAGAGCTAGAGAAAGGTTAGTTATAAGCAATTCAAATGCTGAGGCAAAAGGAATTGATTTAAAGAAAGACTAGAGGGAAAATGATCTATTGACTGTTGAAAATGAAGGAAACAGATCAGGAGGACTTTGGTTTTACTTTAAGGTCAATTTATTGATTCTTATTCTTACAGCCAAATGCAAGATCTGTGAGTGGGCATTTGAAAGTGAACCACTGTTTCTCCAGCATATGAAGGATACTCACAAGCCTGGAGAGATGCCTTATGTTTGTCAGGTATTGCCTTTTTCTCCCTCTAGTTTTAGCCAGTTTGCTCTCAGGCTGAAAGCAAATAATCCTTTTTCAAAAGAAAAAATATAGCTCTGGTGGCTCACGCCTTGTCATCCTAGCTACTCAGGAGGCTGAGATCTGAGGATCACGGTTCAAAGCCAGCTCAGGCAGGAAAGTCTTTGAGACCCCTATCTCCAATTAACCCCCAGAAAACCAGAAGTGGTGCTGTAGCTCAAAATGGTAGAGCACTAGCCTTGGGACAGCGCCCAAGCCCACAACCAATAATAAAATAAAATAAATAAATAAATAAATATATATGTATATGTGTGTGTTTTTGTTATTAAGATGGTGTACATAGAGGTTACCATTCACAATTCAGCTAATATATACATTTCTCTTTTGGACAATGTCACCCCTTCCTTCACTTTCCCCCAGTTTCCTCCTCCCATCGCTACCCACAAGTTGCATAGTTCATTTTCCACATAATGTATAATGAATATCATGATGGCATTTGTTCACCCTTTCTTCATCTGTTTCTGTGTTCCTCCCATTGACCTCCCCCCCCCCCCCCCGCCCGCCAACCAAAAAAAAAAAAAAAAAAGAAGGGGGAAAAAGCACATATAACAACAACAACAACAACAGCATAAATAACCCATGTTTCCATTTCCTGGAACTTGTTTCAATAAATAATATTTTAAGTGTTTGGGGGATATTACGCCTTTGATACTCCTCCCCTACTGGTATCCTCCTTTGGTCTGACTGTGTGTGTGTGAATGCCTGGAGTCATGTATAAGTTATCACATCCAGTTATAATTTAGATCTAGCTTCTGCATATGAAATAAAACTTGTGCCATTTGTCTCTCTCAGCTTGACTTGCCTCACTTAAACATAATTTGTTCTAGGTCCATCTACTTGCAAATGACATTATCTTATTCTTTTCATGTCTGTGCAAAATTCCATTGTGTATAACTACCACATTTTTTTGATTCACTCATCTACTCCAGGGCATCTGGGCTGTGTCCCATAACGTGGCTGTTGTCAGTAGTGCAGCAATGACCATGGGATGTGCAAGTATCTATAGAGTATCCTGACTTGTACCATTCTGGGTAGATGCCCAACAGTGGTATGGCTGGATCATAGGGAAGTTCTATGTTTAGTTTTTGGAGGAACCTCTAAACTGCCTTCCATAGCAGTTGTACAGTGTACTAGGAGTCCTTTTTCCCCACATCCCCACCAGCATTTGTGGTTGTTTGAATTCTTGATAGTGGTCAATCTAACTGGGGTAAGATGAAAGCTCAAGTTTGTGTGAATGCAAATAATTCTTAAGGAATATTTCTAAATACTTACTGCACATGCTCAGTCTTAGGCCTCTGAAGAATAGGAAAAATAACAAATACAATTTTTATCTTTAACATTCCATGTTGGAGAAAACGTATAATAACCACAGTAAAATATTCCCAAGAGAACATACATAGGTAGGTAGATAAATAGACAGGGAGGGAGGGATCTTAAGTCACACCTGAGCTTACCACAGATACAGACTTGCATTACAAAGTCGGAAAAAATAATTTTATGCATTTAGGAAAACTTTTTCATATTTGTACAGTTTTTTGTTACTTTTTTTTTTTTAGATCTCAGTTGTTCACTCTTAGCCTTATGTTTCCTCCTCTGTAACTCAGGTGTGTCAATATCGCTCCTCCCTCTACTCTGAGGTAGATGTCCATTTTCGGATGATCCATGAAGATACCCGGCATTTGCTCTGCCCTTATTGCCTGAAGGTCTTCAAAAATGGCAATGCATTCCAACTCCATTACATGAGGCACCAGGTACTAGGCACCAGGCCATTCCTTTGTTCTTATTTGTTTGATTTATAGATGCTGGGCAAATAGTTGTGCTGGAGAATATACATATTCTTGGAAAAATTACTCAATTTCAACTATGTGCCATCTTCTAAGGTAGGTGCTAGTGGTAGATAAACAATGGTACAGTGAAGGTGACAAGATTTTTGTTAGGGAGAAGTATAGGATACAGGAAAGCATATACCTCTGTTGGAACTAGAGAATAGTAGTATTCAAGACCTGAACGATGAGTAAAAATGACATCTAAGTAAAATAGAATGGAAAATAGAGTACCTGGGGCACAGGATAAGACTGTAGATTTACAAAATTAAGGTATATTTAGCGTAGACTGTGAGGTTTGGAAGTTTTGGGGGACAGAGTAGGGAGGATCTTAAGATTTTATACTGGTTCTTCTGAGGTGAGTGGATTAAAGGAGTTTAAGACCAGTTAAGAAGACTAGTCAGAAGGCTTTTTCAGCAGTAGAACTAGATGAGAGGTATAGTAATTATTGATTTTTAAGATGAAAAAAGGGTATATGAGATAGAATATATTATGACCCTAGAGAATGGAGTAGGTAAAAGTAGGAAAAGCTGGTTGCCAGTGGCTCACACCTGTAATCCTAGCTACTCAGGAGGCTGAGATCAGAGGATCAAGGTTGAAAGCCAGCCCAAGCAAAAAAGTCCCCATGAGACTTGTTCTGTTTACTTCTTTTTTCAGCAGGTTTGAGTGCAGAGTCTATACTTGTTAGGAAGGTATCCCATCACTGAGCCATGCCTCCATCCCAAAAATTCAGGGTTTCTGTTTCAGTAAACAGTCCTATCATTTACTTAATTGCCAAAGATATAAGTTTAGGGCAATGGATTTTTTTGGTATAGTCCAGACTGGCTTCAAACTCAATAATTGTGTTCTGGCCTTTTGAGTGTTGTTAAGAGTCCATTCTTTTTGTTGTTGGTTGAGGGGCTTGAACTCTGGGCTTGAGCACTGCCTCTGAGCTCTTTAGCTCAAGGTGAGTGCTCTACCACTTGAGCCACAGTGCCACTTCCGGTTTTCTGGTGGTTAATTGGAAATTAGAGTCTCATGGACCTTCCTGCCCAGCTTGGCTTTGAACCACAATCCTCAAATCTCAGCCTCCTGAATGAGTAACTAGGATTACAGGTGTGAGCCACTGGTACCTGGCCTTGTGTGATTCTTATCTCCAATTAACCACTCAAAAGCCAGAACTGATAGAGATATGGTAGAGCGCTAGCTTTGAGCATAAGAGCTCAGAGACTGCCCAGGCAGAGTTCAAGCCCCCTGACCACCAACAACAAAACGAATGGACTCAACAACACTCAAAAGGCCAGAAGTATTAAGTTTGAAGCCAGCCAGGACTATACAGACTGGAAAAAAAAAATCCATTGCCCTAAACGTACATCTTTGGCAATTAAATGAATGATAGGACTGTTTACTGAAACAGAAACTGAATTTTGGGGATGGGGGCGGGGGCATGGCTCAGTGATGGGATACCTTCCTAACAAGAGTAGACTCTGCACTCAAACCTGCCGAAAAAAAGAAGTAAACAGAACACAATTGTTAGGATATTCTGTATCAGCAGTATCTATGGACTTCAAGTATAGCTGTGAAAATGTTAAAAAGGCTCAGATCTTTTTAACTACTACTACTACTTTTAGCTACTCAGGAGGCTGAAAGCTAGGCTGGGGAGAAAAGTCCAGGAGACTCTATATCCAGTTAACTATCAAAAACCTAGGTCTGAGAAGGTGGCTCAGTGGTAAGAGTGCTTGCCTCACATGCATGAGGCCCTGAATTCTATTCCTCAGTACCACATAAACAGAAAAGGCCAGACGTAGTGCTGTGTTCTCTAGTGGTAGGGCATTAGCCTTGAGCTGAAGAACTGAGGGACAGCACCCAGGCCCAGAGTTCAGGCCCCATGACCAAAAAAAAAAAAAAAAAAGGCTCTGGGCTGTGGGAATGTAGCTTAGTGGTACCGTGCTCGCCTACCATGCCTAAAGCCCTGTTTACCACATAAACCCTCAGTACCACATAAACAGAAAAAGCTGTAAGTAGCACTGTGTCTCCAGTGGTAGAATCCTAGCCTTGAACAAAAGAAGCTCAGGAACAGTGCCTAGGCCCTGAATTCAAGCCCCAGGACTGGCCAAAAAAAAAAAAAAAAAGCAAGACTGGAAGTATGGCTCAAGTGGCAGAATTCTAGCTGTGAGTAAAGAAAAGCTGAACAAGTAGCTGAGCAAGTATGAAACCTTGAGTTCAAACTCTCATACCTATAAAAATAGTCAAGTCTAAAGTCTGGGACAAAAGTTGTTGAAAAGATACTTAGGAATCATTCTTATATAAATCCAGAAGATTTTTAAAAAACTTTTCAAGTGTCAGGCTCTCCAGCCCTGTCTGGAACAAGGGAAGGAAAGGCTTAGGATTCTTCAAGTCTGTAGCCACAAAGCCAGCACCATAGTCTTAGAGGGAAATGTGATATAAGGGAAGCTGAAAAGTATGAAAAAAAAGGTATGATTAAAATGTCACATACTGTAAGAAGGTAGCAAGCAAGATAGACAAATTTTCATTAACGAGCCATTTTGTTGTTAAAGTCAAATTCTACAAATAAGAGGGAAGGAGACAGATTTGTTTATGAAGAGGTGAGGAAAGAGGGTGGTAGATCTAGGAGCAAAAAATAACAGGAAAATTTAGGATTTTGCTGGTTGTGGTATATTTCACTTACAAGATGGACTAAATGTGACCTTATTTTAAAAAGGAGCTACTAAAACAGGAAAGGAAGGCATGCATATAAACGAATATAAAATGCAGGACAAATGGGTACATGTGTGCTCAGTGTTCACACATAGATGTGTGAACCCATGTCACTTGTAAGTAACCCACTTTACTTACATAGTAGTGACTACTGATACTCTACCACAAATGTATTTCCAAATAGGGTACAGAAATTGTCACATTTACTTGCTACCTAAGGAAAGAAAATCATAGATATGAGTCCAACTTCTGAAAAACTTCAGTACTGATTTAAGAAGAAATGCAGCAAGATAAAAATGAGTGTATTAACTTATCATTTGTGTTTAAAAAAGAAAAGAGCTGGCGGCTCACACCCGTAATCCTAGCTTCTCAGGAGGCTGAGATCTGAGGATCCTGTTTCAAAGCCAGCCCAGGCAGGAAAGTCCATGAGACTATCTGCAATAAACCACTCAGAAAACCAGAAGTGCTGTGGTTCAAGTGGTAGAGCACTAACCTTGAGCTGAAATGCTGAGGGACAATGCCCAGGCCCAGAGTTCAAGTCCCACAACCAACAAAAAAAAAAAAGAAGAAAAGAAGGTAGCAATCCCATACAAATGGTTATTATATACACAGACTACCCATGAAAATGTATTCAGAAAACTAGTAATAAAAGCCAAGAGCTACTGGCTCATGCCTGTTGTAATCCTAGCTACTCAGGCTGAGATCTGAGGATCGTGGTTCAAAGCCAGCCTGCATATGAAAGTCCCTGTAGAGCCCTACCCTTTACTACCCTTGAGCAGAATCGCTCAGGGCCAGCACCCAGTCCCTGAATTAAAGTCCCATGACCCACCCAAAAAAACAAAACTAGTAACGAGAAAGGAACTGATGGGAAGAGTTAAAACCTATAATGTAGGTTGAGTTGAAGGTATGAGTCGATTTGCTTGGTGGTTTTGCCATGTCCCATTTAAGAGTCAAAAAAGAAGCATTTACAGGAATAGGTAGCACTGACTGCAATATAAAGATAAGGTTATATAAAGTAGGGACCAGTAAGTTTATGTCACTGGTCCAGATTATTACAAGTCAGGAATTGGTGGCTTATTCATCTTGGCCTTGATTCTACTTTTCCTACCATTGATTCTCAACAGTAGGGTTCTTATTCTCAAGAAGGGAAGAATGATGCGAGAAACACTGATCAACCTTCTCAGAGAAGAAAAGTCATTGGGAACCTTTAAGGAATTTTTGTTTTTCTTTCCCCTTCAGAAGAGAAATGTTTATCACTGCAACAAGTGCCGGCTGCAGTTTCTTTTTGCCAAGGATAAAATTGAACACAAGCTTCAGCATCATAAAACCTTCCGTAAACCCAAGCAGCTAGAGGGCTTGAAACCAGGCACCAAGGTAAAGGGTTTGTCAAAGTTTCTTTTACAGAGTCAGAAAGGGGGAGAAAAGAGATTTTCAGTGTTCCAAGGTTTTTGTGGGTAGAATCTCACTCTTTATTCCCTCAACTCTCAGGTGACAATCCGGGCCTCCCGAGGGCAGCCACGAACTGTTCCAATATCCTCCAGTGATACACTTCCCAGCACCTTGCAGGAGGCAGCACCACTGACCTCAGCGGATCCCCTGCCTGTTTTCCTTTATCCCCCTGTCCAACGCAACGTCCAGAAGAGAGCCGTTAGGAAAATGTCAGTGCTTGCTAAATGCCGGGTGGGAGGGGACTGTGGGGGCAGGGTTATTTCTGATACACAGTGTAAGCACCTCAGCAGGGTCGGTCATCTAAAATCTTACAATTTGAGGATACTTGCAACAGTAATGAAACTTCTTTTTTTTTTTGACAGGAGTGTCATGGGCCGGCAGACATGTCTAGAATGTAGCTTTGAGATCCCAGATTTCCCTAATCATTTCCCTACATATGTCCACTGCTCTCTCTGTCGCTACAGTACCTGCTGCTCCCGAGCTTATGCCAACCACATGATCAAGTAAGTTGTTATGAGTTCCTATTCTCCAGAATCATTTCATTCCCTTCCCTGTTCCTAGTTTGTTTCTTTCTTGAACTCTTACAGAATTCTTCAGGCAAGGTAAGAGACTAAAGCCGTGTTCATTTGGCTTTAATGGTCTGTATTCCTGATTGTGTGGGATCTTTCTACTCAAAACTATGGCCCAAACACCAGCATTAGATGGGAGCTTGATAGAAACAATTTCTGAGCCCCATCTAATCTGGATCAGTCAACCCTGAGGTGATTTCATATTTGTATTAAACTTTAAGAAGCATGATGATAGGAAGCATCTTACATTGCACATTGTCATTGGCTGGTGATCTCTAGCTTAGCCGGCCGGCAGAACCTCATGACTCATTTCACATTATGTCTTTCTCAGCAATCATGTTCCACGGAAAAGCCCCAAGTATCTGGCTTTGTTTAAAAACTCTGTGAGGTAAGGAAAAGCTTATGGTACACCTAATTTTCTAAATATTTATATGCTTTTAGTTTTTTTGTGGGGTGGTTGGTAGTATGGATTAATTTGAGGGAAAAAAAATATTATGGGTTTTTTTCTTTTTTCATTTTGGCTAGTCTTGGGCTTGAACTCAGGGTCTGGGCACTTTCCTTTAGCTTTTTCAACTTGAAGATGTTAGTGATTTACCACTTGAGCCACAGCTTCACTTCTAGTTTTTTGGTGAGCCACAGCTTCACTTCTAGTTTTTTGGTGTCCCATTAATTGGAGATAAGACTTAGGTATTTTCCTGCCCAGGTTGGCTTTAAACCACAGTCCTCTGATCTCAGCCTCCTGGGTAGCTAGAATTACAGGCATGTGCCAGTGGTACTCGACTTCTCCTTTACAAAGCCTCAAATTTGAGCCGGGCGCTGGTGGCTCACGCCTGTAATCCTTGCTACTCAGGAGGCTGAGATCTGAGGATCACTGTTCAAAGCCAGCCCGGGCAGGAGAGACTGTGAGACTCCCATCTCCAATAAACCACCAGAAAACCGGAAGTGGCACTGTAGCTCAAGTGGTAGAGCACTCGCCTTGAGCTGAAGAACTGAAGGACAGCGCCCAGGCCCAGAGTTCAAGCCCCACGACCGACCAAAAAAAAAACAAAAACAAAAAAACAAAGCCTCAAATTTTAACTTTCTCTGGTGTTTCTCTGGTGTCATTGCCATATTTGTCTTATGTCCACTTTAACTCTTTCCAGTGGAATCAAGCTGGCCTGCACTTCATGTACCTTTACTACCTCTGTGGGAGATGCCATGGCCAAGCATTTGGTTTTCAACCCCTCCCACAGATCCAGCAGTATCCTGCCGCGGGGTAAGTAGGAGAGATGGGCAAAAAAGATACTTGTCCAAAAAAAAAAAGAAAGAAAAGGAGGCTGTGGAAGGTGGCTCAGTTGTAGAGTGCTTGCCTTGCACGCTTGAGGCCCTGGGTTTGATTCCTCAACACCACATAAGCAGAAAAGCCGGAAGTGGCTCTGTGGCTCAAGTGGTAGAGTGCTCACCTTGTGCTGAAGAGCTGACGGACAGTGCTCAGGCCCAGAGTTCAGGCACCAAGACCGACAACAACAAAAAGATACCTGACATTCTTTATAAGCAGGAGCATTCTTCTCCAATGTCACCCATTCACTATTTAGATATACTGCACTAAATTAGACACAGTTGAACATGAAGTGTATATAGGACTAGCAGGCACTCTGCGGAGTATACTAGGACCATCTTTCGGAGGACTCTTCGCTGATCTAACCTTTTTTTTTTTTTCTTTCCTTTTCCCTAGGACTCAATTGGCTATCTCACTCAAGGTAACAAGTTCTCATTTAATGATTTAATTGCTGTTTTTCAGTGTGTTTGCTCTTTCTTTTACTACTATTTAAATTTCCTAGTTTAACTTATCTTTCTTTCTTCTTTGCTCTCCTACCTACCCTTTAGGCATGGTCAGACACGTGACCGAGTGCACGACCGGAACTTGAAGAATATGTACCCTCCTCTTTCTTTCCCACCTAACAAAGCTGCCACTGTGAAATCTGCGGGAGCCATGCCAGCTGAGCCTGAAGAGCTCCCATTGCCTGTGGCTCAAGCGCTCCCATCACCAGCCTCAACTGCAACCCCGCCACCAACCCCCACTCACTCGCAGCCTTTAGCCCTTCCACCCTTGGCCCCAGAGGGGACCAAGTGTCTGAATGTTGATGACCAGGATGAAGGCAGCCCAGTCACCCAGGAACCTGAGGCAGCATCAGGGGGTGGAGGTAATGGTGGAATTGGCAAGAAAGAGCAGCTATCAGTGAAGAAACTTCGAGTAGTACTGTTTGCCCTATGCTGCAATACAGAACAGGCAGCTGAACACTTCCGAAACCCCCAGCGACGTATTCGGCGTTGGCTTCGCCGATTCCAGGCCTCCCAGGGGGAGAATCTAGAGGGCAAATACCTCAGCTTTGAGGCAGAGGAGAAACTGGCTGAGTGGGTGCTGACCCAAAGGGAACAGCAGCTCCCTGTGAATGAGGAGACCTTATTCCAGAAGGCCACCAAAATAGGACGTTCTTTGGAGGGGGGGTTTAAGATCTCCTATGAATGGGCTGTGCGCTTCATGTTGCGGCACCATCTGACTCCCCATGCCCGGCGAGCTGTGGCTCACACCCTACCAAAGGATGTAGCAGAAAATGCAGGACTCTTCATTGAATTTGTACAGAGGCAAATTCACAACCAGGACTTACCCCTGTCTATGATTGTAGCTATCGATGAGATCTCCTTGTTCCTGGATACAGAGGTGCTGAGCAGTGATGACCGCAAGGAGAATGCCCTGCAGACAGTAGGCACCGGGGAACCTTGGTGTGATGTAGTGCTAGCCATTCTGGCAGACGGCACGATCCTCCCCACGCTGGTTTTCTATCGAGGACACATAGATCAGCCTGCTAACGTGCCAGACTCTATATTGCTAGAAGTGAAGGAAAGTGGCTACAGTGACGATGAGATCATGGAGCTGTGGTCAACTCGCGTGTGGAGGAAGCACACAGCTTGCCAGCGCAGCAAGGGAATGCTAGTGATGGACTGTCATCGCACTCACTTGTCTGAAGAGGTACTGGCTCTGCTGAGTGCCTCTAGCACTTTGCCTGCAGTGGTCCCAGCAGGTTGCAGCTCCAAAATCCAACCATTAGATGTATGCATCAAACGGACTGTTAAGAACTTTCTGCACAAAAAGTGGAAGGAGCAGGCTCGGGAAATGGCAGACACTGCTTGTGATTCTGATGTCCTGCTTCAGCTAGTGCTAGTCTGGCTGAGTGAGGTACTGGGCGTCATTGGAGACTGCCCAGAGCTAGTTCAGCGGTCTTTCCTTGTGGCTAGTGTTCTGCCGGGCCCTGATGGCAACATTAACTCACCTACTCGCAATGCTGACATGCAGGAGGAGCTCATTGCCTCCCTAGAGGAGCAGCTAAAGCTGAGTGGGGAACAGTCTGAGGAACCCTCAGCTTCTACTCCCCGACTCAGATCATCTCCTGAAGAGACAGTTGAGCCTGAAAGCCTTCACCAGCTGTTTGAGGGGGAGAGTGAAACAGAGTCTTTCTATGGCTTTGAGGAGGCTGACTTAGACCTCATGGAAATCTGAGTGTGGGATCATGAGTGTGGAGTCAGGTTGGGAAAGTGAGGGAGGGTAGAGGGATTTAGGGGAAAAGGGGCATACCAGGCGGGGTACTTGGTTTATATTTTTAATTTTATGTCATTTCCCCTGATGTTGACTTACACTTCCCTGTGAATTTGTGATTAGGAAATCAATAGTGATCATTTCTGAGCCGAGGATCTGACCCCATTGGTCATTCACTTCTGCTAAAAACAGGCTTTTGTGACGTTTCTAAATTTAAATCACTGTGTTCAGTATTTTTCTGACAAAAATCAAGGGAAAAAAAAAAAACCCTTTGTGGGTGAATGTTGTTTTGTTTCCCCCTTTACCTCAACTGTATCATAGTACTTCCAGGTTTTTTGTTCGTTTAACTGTGTGGCCAGTCTTTGGGCATGATACTATCTAATAACCATTGTTAATGTGAGAACATTTCTGAAGATGGGAAAGACAAAAATATGTAGTTCAAACTGGTTTATTATATATATGGATAAACTTTTTCATTGTGGTCTTAACACTTTTATATAAAAATGAAAATGCAAGGAAAAAAAAAACCACTGAACTCTTCTTCCTTCTCTTTTTCTTAATTTCCCTGTCGAGATGTTGGTTTCAACAGCTCTAGATCTGAAATTGTGGCTTTAAAAATGCATGAAACCACCCTTAATCATCCAGAATGAATAGATTTGTCCTTTCTTCACCATCCTCCGTCCAACAAAACTATTTTTTGCTCTTGGAGATCCTTGAACCCTTCCTTGCCCCATTCTTACACTGCCCATCCCTCTGGACAAAGGAGCACACATATCCTTAGCCGAGGCACCGAGGTCATCAGAGCGTGAGGGTGGAAGCCGCTTCCAGAGTTTGTGTCTTCACCCTGCAAAGCCCTTGAGCAGTCCCTGCTTTCTGAACTCCATCCTGTTCAGTGGACAGCATGCCTGTTCAAGGGATCACAGATCCTACAGCCACGAACTAATTGCATAAACTTGAAGTGCTGAACTTTAAAAAGACAGGTAACCTATTCAAATTGTTTATTACCTGTGGCTTTCCCCTATTTCTCTTAATGCTTAGAGAAGAATTTGATGCAAAGAAGAACATGGGAGTGTGCACAAAGAAAAAAAAATATGAATCTTTATTTTTCACTGCCAGCTTGAAGGAAAATTTTTTCTACAATTTGCATGAGGGACTTTTTTTTAAAAAAAAAAACAAAAAAAATTCAGTTATAAGCCAAATGTACTGTACCATACAGAGAAAAGGAGCAAAATAACCAAGTCTACCTTTCCCACAGCTACACCATTCTTCTGTCCATCCTGAGGCTTTCAACAGTGTTTTCCTCCTGTGAGCCAAGGAGGCAACCTGCACAAGCGTGTAAATGGTTCATCTTTAAAATGTACATAAGTGGAACATTTAATGAGCGGAAAAATTTTATAAATTCCCCCAAACCCTAGGGTGACCCTGTAGGCTTTCAGCCTGGGAGATGCTCAAGATGTCACACTGGTGGTAGGTGTGACATTTACCACCAGATCCTCTCCCTGCTGGTTTTTTGTTTTTGTTTTTTAACACCCAGCACACTATAATATAGTGAACTGGAGCATTCCCTTCCAGAACAGCTTGGCCAGCTTTCAACCCGTGGCATCCGAAAACTGAACGAAGGATCCATCTGGGCTTCTCTTTCCCAGCTTTTTGCCCAATGCCATTTTAATGGACTGAACTTTCAAGTCAACCCTCTGCTTTTGAGAAATTTGGAGAACTGATTGGTCACTTCTGTCTACACCCTAATCCTCCTCTTTGGTAGTCTCTGCAGCAGCCACAGCCTTAGCAGAGCTGGGTTCCTTGTCTCTGCACTCTGACTTTCTGGATGGGTAAATTTTTCTAAGATCATCAGCAATGGATCAACTGGGTTTTGGCCAGGGAAGTTGTCTTTGTGGACTCCGCCTGCATGGCTTAGTGGTAGAAGGAAGTTTTTTGTTTTGTTCTGTTTTTTTATAATTCAGTTTAATCAATAAACACGTATTTATTGACTACTTTCTGTGTTGACTAAATGTGTGATTTTCAATTGAAAGTTCAGTTACTTGCTTAAATTTACTAGTTCACTTGTTTGCTGTTGCCTATACCCATTTCTTAAAAGGTTTGGACAGGACTTACTTAATGGCTAAGCAGGGATGGCACACCCACATAATCCTAGCCACTCAGGAGGCCGAGATCTGAGAGTCAAGGGTCAGAGTCAGCCTAGGAAGACATATCAGACTTTTTTTTCTTTTTTCTTTTTTTTTTTTGTCCATCATGGGGCTTGAACTCTGGCTGAGCACTGTCCCTCAGCTCTTCAACTCTAGGTGAGCACTCTACCATTTGAGCTACAGCACCACTTCCAATTTTCTGGTGGTTTATTGGAGATCTAGGCTGGCTTTGAACCCCGATCCTCAGATCTCAGCCTCCTGAGTAGCTAGGATTACAGGCATAAGCCACTGGTGCCCGGCTATCAGAGAGACTCTTAGCATCAATTAAACAGAAGCCAGAAATGATGGTGTGGCTCAAGTGGTAAGAATGCCAACCTTGAGTGAAAAAGCTATGGGTGTGAGATGGGAGTTCAAGCCCCAGTACCAGCAAATCCCCACCCCATCCTCACAAAAAGCATCGAGGTGCTCATTTTTAAAACCATTCCAGCAAAGGCATGTGGCTGACATGCAGATGACTTACCCTACAGCTGTATTTTCCACTTTCTAATGAACACATACCTTTTCCTCCCTTAAAACAAGCAGGCAGTAGAGTTAGGTGATTCTGCATCAGTGTTTCTCATAAATAGCAAAGCTCTAAAATTATACAAGTTAAAACTGTGTTTTTTTTTTTTTTTTTTTAATTTTTTTTTTGGTCCGGTCGTGGTGCCTGAACTCTGGGCCTGGGTGCTGTCCTTCAGCTCTTCAGCTCAAGGCTAGCACTCTACCACTTGAGCCACAGCGCCACTTCCGGGTTTTTTCTTTTTGCTTATGTGGTGCTGAGGAATCGAACCCAGGGCCTCAGGCATGCAAGGCAAGCGCTCTACCACTGAGCCACCTTCCCAGCCCACTATGTGTGTTCTTATAGTAGACATTCTAATGAGGGTGAAGGATAATTTTTAGTTTAAGTTTCCCTGATGCAATACTTCAAAATTTTCTACAGTGCTAGAAGTTTAAATTCAAGCTATAGACATTTAGGTTAAATGTTTATATACTGCTTCATATTCCCTGTATGAAGAGTGAGTCTGGACTTGGTGTGGGTTGGAGTGCCACTTCTAGGCAGTCTCCTTGTAAAGAGCAGCTCTACTTAGACACACCCTGTGTCTTTGACATTGTTATGATTTTTTTAAAAAAATTAAGTCTGCAGCCAGCATTCGCCGGGAGGTCTGCATTCCTTTATGATGCAGCAAAGGGAAAATAATTTCTAAACACAAAAGCTAGTTACCATGGCCCAGCACTGGTGGCTTGTGCCTGTCATCCTAGCTACTCAGGAGGCTGAGATCTGAGGATCTTGGTTCTAAGCCAGCCTGGGCAGGAAAGTCTATGAGACCCTTATCTCCAATTAACCACCAGAAAACAGTGGTAGAGCGCTAGCCTTTAGCTGAAGAGCTCAGGGACAGCACCCAGGCTGAGTTCAAGCCCCAGGACTGATGAAAAAAAAAGTTATGAGCTGGGCACTGGTATGTCACACCTGTAATCCTAGCAACTAAGGAGGCTGAGATCTGAGGATCACAGTTCAAAGCCAGCCCAGGCAGAAAAATTCATGAAACTCATTTCCAACTAGCCAACAAAAAGCAAGAAGTGGAGCTAGGGGCTGGGAAGGTGGCTCAGTGGTACAGCGCTTGCCTTGCATGCCTCAGGCCCTGGGTTTGATTCCTCAGCACCACATAAGCAAAAAGAAAAAAGCCAGAAGTGGCGCTGTGGCTCAAGTGATTAAGCACTAGCCTTGAGCAAGAAAACGAAGAATGCCCATGCTCTGAGTTCAAGCCTCAGAACTGGTATAATAAAATTGTATTACCGGGGCTGGGAAAGTGGCTCAGTGGTAGAGTGCTTGCCTTGCATGCATGAGGACCTGGTTCAGTTCCTCAGCACCACATAAGCAGAAAAACTGGAGGTGGCGCTGTGACTCAAGTGGTAGAGCATTCACCTTGAGATCAAGAGCTGAGGGACAGCGCCCAAGCCCAGAGTTCAGGCCCCACGACTAACAAAAAAAAAGTTACCCATACAAATTTGTCTGGCTTCTATAAGAAACTGCCTCTGTAGGCTGGGAAGGTGGCTCAGTGGTAAAGCGCTTGCCTTGCATGTCTGAGGCCCTGGGTTCGATTCCTCAGCACCACATAAGCAGAAAAAGCCGGAAGTGGCACTGTGGCTCAAGTGGTAGAGCACTAGCCTTGAGCTGAAGAGCTGAGGGACAGCACCCAGACCCAGAGTTCAGGCCCCCCAAAAAAAAACCCCAAAAAAACTGCCTATAGTATAGTGTCATGAAGACTGTCCTCGCCTATATTTTCATGTAGAAAGAGTTCTATATTAGGTGAAGGAATCTAAGGGTTCTCTAACCAAGAAAGTTGGCACATGGCTGTACTGGGTAGTGTGGTCTTGGTGTGATCCAGAGAGAATAAAACCACTCAGCAAAAACTTTACAAGACTGATTTATTTTACAGAAGGAAAGTCTACCTTTGAACTAGCCCAGTCCAAAGGGAAAAGAAAAGCAAAACTTCAACTCTGGATAAGGCAAGTGTATTTCATTCAAAACCACTACAAAGAAAAAGCAAAACACAGTTGTGAAACATAAAAGGTTCAATTCCTAAAAGCTCTACCCTCCCAGCCAGAGAATTTTTCTGCTTGAACCCTTTAAAAAAAAAAGGTCAGCTTAATGCAAACCAAGGGACTCACCTGATCATGTGGGCAATATCCCAGTTGGTCTCTGCAGATAGGGGTCCCTCAATTTCAACACCTTTTTCAGTTACAGTGGCAATTTGAAACTGAAAAGAAAACATCCAATGAAATGTTTTTCCTTAAATGAAGTCACTTAGGCCTGGTTAAATAGAGGATCTTCCAGTCACAGAGGAGAGACCTAGGAATTCAAGAATCCACAGCCTGGGACTAGGAATGTGGCCTAGTGGTAGAGTGCCTAGCATGCACGAAGCCCTGGGTTCAATTCCTTAGTACCACATAAACAGAAAAAGCTGGAAGTGGCACTACAGCTCAAGTGGTAGAGTACTAGCCTTGAGCAAAAGAAGCTCAGGGACCACACTGCCCAGGCCCCCGAGTTCAAGCCCCAGGACTAGCAAGAAAAAATATGTATATATCCACAGCCTAACAATTAGATTCCCAGAACTTTTGCATACCACTCCTCACCCGGTTATAAGAACGCGCATCACGATAGTACAGCACTCGCATGCAGCGTTCCACGAGCTCTCGGGCCTCGGTCTGAGTCAACACAGGCTGCTTCTCCAGAACTTCTCGAAGCAGAGGCTAGGGAGATGGTGGGATAAACACAGGAGATATCACAGATTAAGTTATAGGCTATTTGTCACCAACATCTGTGTAAACAAGTACATTAAATGGAAAGACAGCTTCCCTACTTACTGTCTCACCAAAATGAAGTTGGCTACTAAGACACTTTTTTTTTTTTTTTTTTTGGTCGGTCGTGGGTCTTGAACTCTGGGCCTGGGCACTGTCCCTCAGCTCTTCAGCTCAAGGATAGCGCTCTACCACTTGAGCTACAGCGCCACTTCCGGTTTTCTGGTGGTTTATTGGAGATAGGAGTCTCACGGTCTCTCCTGCCCGGGCTGGCTTTGAACTAGATCCTCAGATCTCAGCCTCCTGAGTAGCTAGGATTACAGGCGTGAGCCACCAGGGAAGTTTTAGAACATTTGGTCTGTGTATCAATCAACTGACTTATTTACCTCACCTTGTCACTGGAACCAAAGTATCTACTGTGTTCAGATACCAAGAAACCTCCTTTTTTCTCCCTTTCCCCCTCACCTCTAGACCTGCTACTTACCTGAGCCAAGTATGCACCATAACCAGTGGCCAGTGAAGGGGCTTCATAGGCCACACCAAGCATGTCCACATAACCAAGGAAGCTAGCAGGGCAAAAGAGATCAAATAACTCATGTAATCTTAAAGAGTTTTGTGTTCTTTTTTAGCTGTGTATGTGTGGTATGAGTTGAAAGAGGGGTTGACTAGGGGAGGGAAAAACAAACAAAGGGCCACACACAGGTGGGTCAGGTTGGGAGCTCAGGGAAGCTATTTGAATTCAAATCAACCTTTCTCCATCAGCGTAGCCTCCAATGACCATGGTATTCCACAGAGGGTTCATCTTGGAGCGGCGGCTGTACATGGCCCTGGTCAGCCACGAATGAATAGCTCTAGGACTATAGCTGTGTCCATCTCCCAACAGCTCTTCATCGATCCTTCAAGGAATTGATTGTAAGAGTGAGAAAACGGCTGGGATCTCCACCCACCTCCAAAAGAAATTGCTCCCGTCAATCTCCTTGGCTACGCCTGAATGCCAAAACACATTCACGCGTTTCAAAACGTACTGGCTTTAATTTTACAAAGGGATTTCTTTCAGTGTGGGGTTTCCGCCCCACGACCGACAGAAACAAAACCCAGCTCCTCTGTTGCTTTCTTAACCCTAGCGATCCTCTCAACTGCGAAGGCCCGCGGGGGGGGGGGGGGTGTCCCCACTCCGAGTCCTCCAGACGACTTACACCATCTGGCCGAGAACTTGCTTCAAATACTGAAAATCGGCGTAATCTCCGGAGGCACCGAGCATGGTGCTGTTGTTGACTCGCATAATGCGCGAGATGTTGCGGAAACGAGCCAGGGAGCCGTAGGAGCCCAGCATGTCCGCGGCGATCACCACCCCGCCCTCGAACTTAACGCCCAGCACCGAGGTCCCGGTCACCATGGGGTTCCTGGAGGAGGAGACACGCAGCTGGGGACAGGCGGCGCGGGGGGCTCCGCCGGGCAGCCCCAGGCCGCGGGGCGGCGCGCGCGTCCCCGGGGCCGCCGGAGGCCGAGGCCCGGCCGCGCCCCTCGGGCCAGGGCGCAGAACTTACTGAGTCCGCGTGAGGGGGGAGTGGCCGTGCGCCGAGGCCGGATCCAGCAGGGGGCCGGGGGCAGACGGGACGCGGTAAAATTGTCCCGGGGCCGGACCCCCGGCCCAATGGCCACACCGAGACTCCCAGAGCGCTTCCATCTTAGTCACGGTCGCGGGGGAGAATGACAGCGCGTGCGCCGGCGGAAGCGGAAGGGATGCTTCTCCTTCCGGTAAGCCACTTCCCGCCGCCATGTTGCTGAGGTCACGCCCTCCGCCGCCAGTCGCGCGGTCGCGCCGCCACACGGTCGCGTCTCCACGCAGGGTGTTGGGAGTCGGTCTGAGGGAGGATTCGTTTGTTTGGGTTTATGGGGTTTTTTTTTTTTTGCCGGTCCTGGGGCTTGAACTCAGAGCGGGCGCTCTACCACTCGAGCCACAGCGCCACTTCCGGTGTTTGGTTAATTGGACCTGTGTCTCACGGACTTTCCTGCCAGGGCTGGCTTCGAACCGGGATCCTCAGATCTCACCCTCCTGAGTAGCTAGGATTACAGGCGTGAGCCACCAGCGCCTGGCGATCTGAGGATTCTAACACTTGATTCCAAGAAGGACAGGTGTGAAGGAGCCACCTCCTGTTAGATCATTGTCAAAATACCTCCATCAGCCCGGTATATATACAGCCGTATATAATAAACACACACACACCACACACACGGAGCTCTCGCTGCGGGGAGGGGGTGGCGGGAGGGGCTAAGAGCACAGCTCAAGTAGCAGAGCTCTGGGCTTCTAGGAAACATGAAGCCCTGAGTTCAAACTATAGTATCAGGGGGAAAAAAAATAAATCCATATCAAGATATACATCAACAAATCCAAGATTATCTTTATCTGTACTCTTTCTCAAAGCAGGCATGAAGCCCTCGCCTTGAGCCTAAAGAGCTCGGGGACAGCGCCCAGGCCCAGAGTTCAACCCCCACGACTGACAAAAAAAAGAAAAAAGATTAATTCCATGCACCTTGTGGGCTATATAAGCCATGTGTTAGTTGTATTCAGGGCAATAGCTTTGTGACAGGAGTCCCCCTGCTGTCAGCTAGTGCTCCAATAAAGACTCTAAATTCAGCCTTTTAAGTGGTGGCTTCTCTGTTCTCATACCTGGATCTACCATAGAACAGTCCAACAGACAAAAATCAGTAGTGTGAGCTGGTAATGTGGCTTAGTGGTAGAGGGCTGGCCTAGCATTCATGAAGCCCTGGGTTTGATTCCTTAATATCACATAAACAGAAAAAAGCCAAAAGTGGCACTTTGGATCAAGTGGTAGAGTGCTAGCCTTGAGCAAAGGAAGCTCAGGGACAGTACCGAGGCCCTGAGTTTAAGCCCCAGGACTGGCAAAAAAAGGGGAAAAAAAATGTTTGTATATGCCAAGAGCAAACTGTTTGAAAAAAGAAATCAAGAAAGTAATTTCATTATAATAATAAAAATAAAATTACGTAAGAATAAGCTTAAGGAAATGAATAAATCTCTTCAACAAAAATTATAGCCAGGTGCCAATGGCTCACGGTTGTAATCCTAGCTACACAGGAGGCTGAGATCTGAAGACCATTGCTTCAAGCTAAGCCCAGACTCAGAAAAAGCTGAAAGTCCCATGTAATTGTAACCCCTCTGTACAGTATGTTCACAAATAAAATAAAATAAAAAAGAAAAGAAAAAGCTGAAAGTAGTGCTGTGGTTCAAGTGGTTGAGCCCTAGCTATAAACAAAAAGAAGCTCAGGGACTGCACCACCCAAGCCCTGAGTTCAATCCCTAAGACTGACACCAAAAACAAACCAAAAACCTATAAAACCTTGGTGAACAAAACTGAAGAGGATATAAAAAAGTAGAAAGATATCCCATGTTCATCGACTGGGAGAAATAATATTGCTAAAATATCTGCAGTACCCAATGTAATCTGTACATTTAAGGCAATTCCAATTAGAATGCCAATGGCATTCTTCACAAAAATAGGGGAAAAATCCTAAAATTAATATGAAACCACAATAGACCCTGAATAGTCAAATATGTGAGTACACAGAAAGAAGGCAGCTATTTACAAGCCAGAAAAAGAAACCTCACCAAGAGCCAATTCACTGGACTTGACCTTGGATTTCTGACTTCCAGAATTCAATAAACATATTGAGAAAAGAACATGTTGTTCAAGCCACTCAGTTTGTAGTATTTTGTTTTGGCAGTCCAAGCAAACTAAGAAAGATGAAATCAAATTTATATTCATCTATGGGGCATGATCGTGCACAGAGCATTCAGTTTTCCCCATACTCTCAAGTCAACTGCATATTATCAGCCTTGCAATTCTTGCCAATCTTTTTTTTTTAATTGTGAAAATACTGTACAGAGGAGTTACAATTACATGGGCAAGATAATGAGTACATTTCTTATCAAGCATTGTAGCCTCCTCCTTTGTTTCCCCTTCCCATCCCTTCCCATCCCTTCCCATCCTCCCCTGGCCCTCCACCAAATCCTCCCCGCCCCCCCCCCCCCCCCCCCCCCCGCCTCTTGCCAATCTTATAGTAAAAAACATCTCTGTATTTTTTTTTTTTTTTTGCCAGGCCAGGGACTTGAACTCAGGGCCTGGGCACTGTCACTGAGCTTCTTTTGCTCAAGGCTAGCACTCTACCACTTGAGTCACAGCGCCATTTCTGGCTTTTGTCTGTTTATGTGGTACTGAGGAATCAAACCCTGGGCTTCATACATGCTAGGCAAGCACTCTACCACTAAGCCACATTCCCAGCCTTCTCTGTGTATTTTCATTTCCAGTTTTCTGATGAAGAATAAGATACCTTCATATAGCCTATAGATTGCTTCCTGGCAATTTTTATACTTTATTCGATTTACTTTGAAATTTTGGATATTTGTTCTCTTTTAATGTTTGTGTATCCTCTGAGAGTCTGAATCTAATTTTTTTCCAAAGCAATACACAGTTATTCCAATACTGTGTTACTAAACCACCTTTTCTTTTGCCCATTGTAGTCAAATAGATCTTGTATATACTTAAAATCTGTTTGTAGGATCTACTCCACAGCTCTGTTTCACAGTTACTTTATAATAGGTGTTTTTGTGGTTGGTTTGCTTGTTTATTTTAAGACTGGGTCTCACTGTATCCAGGCTGGCCTCAAATACTCCATCCTCCTGTCCCAGCCTCAAGTGCTAGGATTATGGCTGTGCACTACTGTTGCTGACTGTAATAGATTTTAATGTAAAGTAAAACAATAATGCCAAATATTAGTATGTTTTTATCATTTTCTTGACAATTTTCATGCATGTATTTTCCCATATGAACTATAAAATAATTTCTCATACTCAATAGAAATGAATTACTTATCCATTTGAAAGGATTGGCATTTTATATTAAAAATTTCCACCCAGGAATGTAATTTTCTGTAGTCATTTCTATTTATTGCAGTATTGCAGATTGAATTTGGGGGCCTCATGCATGTTCAAGGATGTTGCCTCCATAACTTGTTCCCCAATAACTGGGCCTTTTCAGTAAATGGCCTGGGGTTCTGTAAAGGACCAAGTAAGTTCACAATCATCATAATTGTTCAGTGCCATTTTGAAGACTTTAGCTATTGATTGAGTGCTTCCTCTCTCTCAGCTGTTTTATATATAAAGATATGACAGTGAATAAAAATTCTTGCCTCTCTAACCAGCCTAACCTATTGAAAAGATCCTGTCCTTTATAATCCTCCCCAGAGAGGAACCATATTGTTATATTCTAGTAGTTTACTGTGATTTATAATAAGCCAATGGTGTCATTCCATTGTGCACCTTGTCAAACCTTTTATATGACTTTAATAAACAATAAATTTGCTGGCTGTGTCAGAGGTCTGCTAGTGGTTTATATATTGACAATACTTTCCATTTCAGTTTGATATGTAGAATCATTTTTAATTTTATAGCAATTGACAGTCCTATTAGCTCAGCTATTTGAAACTGTCTTGCTATGTACAAGGGAAAATGGTGTTTGTGATTGGTAAGTGTTAAAAAAAAAGTTCTTGTGTCTCACATGTTTTTTCTCATATAGGAAGCTAGGTCTAAAATATATAAGCATTGTTGGTTGCCGGAGGCTCTTGTCTATAATCCTAGTTAGGAGATTAAGATCTGAGGATCGCAGTGCAAAGCCAGCCAGGATAGAAAAGTCCATAAAACTCTTGTCTCGGTGCTGGGAAGGTGGCTTAGTGGTAGAGTGCTTGCCTTGCATGCATGAGGCCCTGGGTTCAATTCCTCAGCACCACATACACAGAAAAAGCCAGAGGTGGCGCTGTAGCTCAAGTAGTAGAGCATTCTCCTTGAGCTGAAGAGCTGAGGGACAGCAACCAGGCTCAGAGCTCAAGCCCCATGACTGACAAAACAAAACAAAACAAAACAAAAACTCTTGTCTCCGATTAAACACCAAAAAAAAAAAAAAGCAAGAATTAGAGCTGTGGTTCAAGTGGCAGAGCACTAGCCTTAAGCAAAAATCAAAACAAAGCAAAACAAAAAAACTCAGGGACAGTACCTAGGCCCTGAGTTCAAGCCTTGAGATCTAAAGGATCTTAGTTTGAAGCCAGCCTGGGCAGGAAAGCCCATGCCATTCTTTTTTTTTTTTTTTTTTTGGGTCCAGTCATGGGGCCTGAACTCTGGGCCTGGGCGCTGTCCCTCAGCTCAAGGCTCAAGGCTAGCGCTCTACCACTTGAGCCACAGCGCCACTTCCAGCTTTTTTTTCTTTTTGCTTATGTGGTGCTGAGGAATCGAACCCAGGGCCTCATGCATGCAAGGCAAGCGCTCTACCACTGAGCCACCTTCCCAGCCCCATCCCATGCCATTCTTATCTCCAAATAACCACCAAAAAAGAGGCTGAGGTGAAGCTGTGGCTCAAGTGGTAGAGCACTAGCCTTAACCAAAAAAGCTCAAGAGACAGAACCCAAGTTCAGTGTTTAAGCCCTAGGACTGACACACACATACAAAAACAAAAAAAGCTTGTAGAGCTGGAGGTATAAACCCAGTGGTAGAGTGATTGCCAAAAGTAGCCCAGGCTCTGGAATTCATCTCTAGCACCACATAAAGTATGTTTACAAATACGTGTAAACACACAAAACAAAATGACCCAGTAAAATACAAGCACACATGGTAACATATGTAGGGGTTTTCTGCATACACACACAAACAAACTGACTAAAGGATGGTACATCTAGGGAAGGAATCCAAAGGTGTAATTCTGAACAACTAATGAACAGCTTAATAAAAAACAGGAAGCAGGGGCTGGGAATGTGGCTCAGTGGTAGAATGCTTGCCTAGCATGCATGAAGCCCTAGTTCAATTCCTCAGTACCACATAAACAGAAAAAGCCGGAAGTATCACTGTGGCTCAAGTGGTAGAGTGCTAGCCTTGAGCAAAAGGAAGCTCAGGGACAGTGCCCAGTCCCTGAGTTCAAGCCCCAGGACTGGCAAAAAAACAAAAAACAAAAACAGGAAGCAGTAACTTGTTTGAGGAGAAGAACAATGAGAAAGTGGGCATAGGATTGGAGTGAGGAAGGTTGAGCAAATGAACTCATATTCATTGCACATAATGTAAAAATTGAACTACAGGGGCTGGGGAAGGTGGCTCAGTGGTAGAGCACTTGCCTTGCATGCATGAGGCCCTGGGTTCGATTCCTCAGCACCACATAAGCAAAAAGAAAAAAAACGGAAGTGGCGCTGTGGTTCAAGTGGTAGAGCGCTAGCCTTGAGCTGAAGAGCTGAGGGACAGCGCCCAAGCCCAGAGTTCAGGCCCCACAACCGGACCCCCCCCAAAAAAAATTGAACTACAACACTTTACTTGAAGGTAAGGATGGGAGAGCAAATAACAAGGAGAGAAAAATGGAAGGGGTAAAATTGATCAGGATGCATTGTACTCAAACCCAACATATAGAATTGTAACTTCTTTGTGCAATGACTTAATAGTAATCACCATCATCATCATCATCATCATCATCATCATAACATTCTTGCCTCTATGGAGCTGAAAGAAGACAAGAAAGTGAAAAAGTGGCATAAATTTCTTTTTCTTTCTTTTTTTTTTTTTTTTTTTTTGCTTATGTGGTGCTGGGGAATCAAACCCAGGGCCTCATGCATGCAAGGCTAGCGCTCTACCACTGAGCCACCTTCCCAGCCCCAAAAGTGGCATAAAAATTTGAGGAAAGGGCCAGGCATCAGTGGCTCATGCTGTAATCTTAGCCACTCAGGAGGCTGAATTCTGAGGATCAGGGTTTGAAGCCAGCCCAGGCAGGAAAGTCTGTGAGATTCTTATCTCCAATTAACCACCAGAAAACCTGAAGTGGAGCTGTGGCTCAAGTGATAGAGTTCTAGCCTTGAGCAAATGAGCTCAGGGACAGAGCCCAGGCCCTGAGTTCAAGCCCTATGACCAAAAAAAAAAATTTTTTTGAAAAAAAAAAATCAGGTTTACATTCAGATATTACTGTAGTTCTAGAAATCCTAAAGGACTAAACCATAAGAACGTAGAATTTAGTAAAATATCTGGTAGGTAAATATACCTAAGGACTGGGGATATAATTCAGTAGTATTCAGAGGGTCCTGAGTTCCATCTCCAGCAACGCACAAACACAGACACAGACACAGACACACACACACACACACACACTTGTAAACATACTTTATGTGGTGCTAGAGATGAAATCCAGAGCCTGGGCTACTTTTGGCAAGCACTCTACCACTGGGTTTATACCTACAGCTCCAAACTTTTTTTTTTGTATGTATGTATGTATATGTCAGTCCTAGGGCTAGAACTCTGGACTGGGTTCTGTCTCTGAGCTTTTTAGGTTAAGGCTAGTGCTCTACCACTTATTTGGAGATATGAATCTCATGGGCTTTCCTGCCCAATCTGGCTTTAAAAACCATGATCCTTAGATCTCAGCCTCCTGAGTAGCTAGGATTACAGACATGAGCCACTGGCATCTGGCTCACACACACATATTTTTGTTTTGTTTTGTTTGTGTGTGTATGTGAGAGAGAGAGAGAGAGAGAGAGAGAGAGAGAGAGAGAGAGAGAGAGGGAGGGAGGGAGGGAGGGAGGGAGGGAGGGAGGGAGAGATGCAGAGATGCATGCTGGGCTGGGCTGGGTACTGCTCCTGAGCAATTTTGCTCAAAGCCAGCAGTCTACCACTTGAGCCACAGCTGTTTCCATCTTTTCTTTTTCTTTCTTTCTTTTTTTTTTTGTAGTTAAGTGGAAATAAGGGTCTCTCAGATGTTTCCTGCCTGAGCTGGCAAACCATAATCCTCAGAACATATGTTTCTTTCTTTCTTTCTTTCTTTCTTTTGTCGGTTGTGGGGCCTGAACTCTGGGCCTGGGTGCTGTCCCTCAGCTCTTCAGCTCAAGGCTAGTGCTCTACCATTTGAACCACAGTGCCACTTCAGCTTTTTCTGTTTATATCATGCTGAAGAATAGAACCCAGGGCCTCATGCATGCAAGGCAAGCACTCTATCACTGAGCCACCTTCCCAACCCAGATCTCTGAGTAGGTAGGATTAGCCACCAGTGCCCAGCTCCAACTAACGTTTTTTTTTTTTTTTGTCGGTCATGGGGCTTGAACTCCGGGCCTGGGCGCTGTCCCTCAGCTCTTCAGCTCAAGGCAAGCGCTCTACCACTTGAGCTACAGCGCCACTTCCGGTTTTCTGGTGGTTTATTGGAGATAGGAGTCTCACGGTCTCTCCTGCCCGGGTTGGCTTTGAACCTCGATCCTCAGATCTCAGCCTCCTGAGTAGCTAGGATTACAGGCGTGAGCCACCAGCGCCTGGCTCCAACTAACATTTTTAATAGCATCAATAACCTGTTTGAAATGCACATACCCAGACTCACTTTATTGTTCTGAAAAGCAGGCATATGTTTTTTTTGTGTGGTTTTTTTTTTTTTTTGGTCAGTCATGAGGCCTGAACTCTGGGCCTGGGCGCTGTCGTCCCTCAGCTCTTCAGCTCAAGGCTAGCACTCTACCACTTGAGCCACAGCGCCACTTCTGGATTTTTCTGCTTATGTGGTGTTGAAGAATCGAACCCAGGGCCTCATGCATTCAAGGCAAGCACGCTACCACTGAGCCACCTTCCCAGCCCAGGCACATGTTCTTAACACATGCTCTCTCTGACCAGTGGCCTTACCCACCCACCTCTGAGCACCTCAGCTGCCAGGAGTGCCAGGAAGAAAACAAATAGTTTACACATCCAGCTCTTTCCTCTGTTCCTCTGTGTCCCACTTTCAAGTGTTCATGAACTCCTGAACTCCAGGCTCTGGAAGGGGTAGAGGAAACTCCGTGTCCAGCCTCAGTATCCCTGTGTGGTAAGGAATTTTCAGATTTTTCCCAAATTCCTTCAAAATCAAACAAGGAAAGCAAAGATTGGAGAGGAGAAGGGCAGTTACAACATGCCGCCTACCAAGAGATCTACTTGAGACTCAGCGTTGGTGACAGTCAAGTTTTCTTTAAAACAAAAATTATATTGAAATAGTTGGACAAAGGGGTTTCAATTAACACATTAAGAGTACATTCCTGCCTACGTCAATAAGGTCTAATGCCACCGGACTCCTTCATGTGGTAGTTTCAAGGTGTCACAGTCTTAACATGAGATCTTTGATCCACTTTGAATTGATATTAGTACAAGATGACAGACAGGGATTGGCTTTAGAAATCTGAATATGGATGTCCAGTTTTCTCAAGTTATCTTATTATATTTTGGCTTCCTTAACATCACATGGCTCTTAATCAAGAAACAGTCACCAAGGTTTGAGTAAGGAAAGTTTAAGAAAAGCTTAGGATGGGACACTGGTGGCTCACGCCTGTAATCCTAGCTACTCAAGAGGCTGAGATCTGAGGATCACAGTTCAAAGCCAGCCTGGGCAGGAAAGTCCATGAGACTTTTTTCTCCAATTAACCACCTGAAAACCAGGAGTGGTGCTATGGCTCAAGTGGTAAAGCAGTAGCCTTGAGCTGAAGGGCTCAGAGACAGTGCCCTGGCCCAGAGTTCAAGCCCCAAGACTGAAAAGAAAGAAAGGAAGAAAGGAAGAAAGAAAGAAAGAAAGAAAGAAAGAAAGAAAGAAAGAAAGAAAGAAAGAAAGAAAGAAAGAAAGAAAGAAAAAAAGAAATGCTTAGGTTACAAAAGCAACGAAATTCTAACAAGTTGAATCCAATAGCGTATTAAATAGTAATTTGTCCTATAATTCACCCAACTAAAAAAGAATTTTTGAATTTAATTTTTAATTTGTTATTATAAAGGTGATATACAAAGAGGTTACAGTGGGCTGGGAAAGTGGCTCAGTGGTAGAGCGCTTGCCTTGCATGCATGAGGCCCTGGGTTCGATTCCTCAGCACCACATAAGCAAAAGGAAAAAAGCCAGAAGTGGTGCTGTGGCTCAAGTGGTAGAGCGCTAGCCTTGAGCTGAAGAGCTGAGGGACAGCGCCCAGGCCCAGAGTTCAGGCCCCACAACCAGACCCAAAAACAAACAAAACAAAACAAAAAACAAAAAAACAAAGAGGTTACAGTTACATAAGTCAGGTAATGAGTACATTTCTTTTTGGACAATGTCACCCCAAGAAAATTCTTTTAATGGGAACAGAAAGAGAATTTGATAAAATTTAAGACTTTTAGGGGAATATAAAACTTTTTGCAAAACTGGAGTAGACTGAATCAGGGTGCCAGTGGCTCATACCTCTAATCCTAATTACTCAGGAGGCTGAGATCTGAGAGTTACAATGTGAAGCCATCCCAGTAGGAAAGTCAGTGAGACTCTCACCCCCGATTAACCACCAAAAAGCTAGTAGAGCTTGGCTCCAGTGGTAGAGCACTAGCCTTGAGTGAAAAAGCTAAGGGGGATCCTGAGATCAAGCTACCCCTCCTCCCTAAAAACAAACAGGAAACAAACAAACCAAAATATCCCTCAAATACGACGCTCCCAGTCTTCTTATGTTTATTTATTTACTTATTTTTGTGGTACTAGGGTTTGAACTCATGATCTCATGCTTACTATTCAACTTCTCTACCCTATCCCTCAGTGTGTGTGTGTGTGTG
This sequence comes from Dipodomys merriami, assembly GCF_024711535.1. NCBI lineage: Eukaryota > Metazoa > Chordata > Mammalia > Rodentia > Heteromyidae > Dipodomys > Dipodomys merriami. The sequence goes on along the minus strand of NW_027206535.1, from coordinate 1,365,167 downwards.
TGTGTGTGTGTGTGTGTGTGTGTGTGTGTGTGTGTGTGTGTGTGTGTATCAGTACTGGGGTTTGAAGTCAAAACCTCACACTTTGGCTTGGCTTTTTCACTCAAGTCTCTACCACTTGAGCCACATATCCAGTTTAGGCTTTTGCTGGTTCATTGGAGATAGGAATCTCACAGACTTTTCCAGGGCTGGCTTCATTGAATCCTGATCCTCCAATCTCAGCCTCCTAAGTAGTTAGGAGTATAGATGTGAGCCACCAGCACCCTGCCATGATTCTCAGTCTTTATCTTGCTTTTGAGATAGGATTTTTGCTGCCTCTAGGTTATTTAGCAGGCTGGGTTTGAACTCATAGTCTTCTTGCCGCTGTTCCCCAAGTAGCTGGATCATAAGCATGCACCAACCATATCCTGCTTACCTTTTCTAACTTGTGACCAACCAACCATTAGCGTAACAAAGTTTTGCTGCCCTGTACCAGTTTATAGCTCCTAATTGTGCATCGGTCCTCCCAATCCTGTGTTCACGGTATCGTGCTATTATATTAGCTGGAAACTAGCCATGGGAGGAGTTATACCATAGAACTTAGCAAATTCTATTAAAATTCACATGTGCACAAACTTAAAACACAGTAAGAAAGAAAATAAGGCAGAAATCACGGTTCCTCTTTTTTCCCAGAAGTGCTAGCCCTTTAAAGCAGGGCGTCACAGCTGCTAAGCTCTACTGCTGACCTAAGACCTAGCCGGTTCCTTTCCTCCTCCTCCTCCTCTTCGTCCTCCTCCTCCTCCTCTTCTTCTTCTTCTTCTTCTCCTTCCTCCTCCTCCGCCTCCTCCTTCTCCTTCTTCCAGTCCTGAGGATAGAACCCAGAGTCTCAGAGTCTCACATATACCAGGCCAGCATTCTACCACTGAACTACATCCCAAGTCCTTTGTTTCTAAATGCTGTGATAATTATAGATTCACAGGCAGTTGTAAGAAATGATACAAGGTAGGCACCAGTGGCTCATGCCTATAATCCTAGTTAGCCAGATGGCTGAGATCTGAGGATCATGATTCAAACCTGGCCTGAAAGCAGGAAAGTCCATGAGACTTTCATCTACAATTAACCATCAAAAAAAAAAAAGGAGGGGGGGGACTGGGAAGGTGGCTCAGTGGTAGAGCACTTGCCTTGCATACATGAGGCCCTGGGTTCGATTCCTCAGCACCACATAAGCAAAAAGAAAAAAGCCGGAAGTGGCGCTGTGGCTCAAGTGGTAGAGCGCTAGCCTTGAGCTGAAGAGCTGAGGGACAGCGCCCAGGCCCCACAACCAGACCCCCTCCCCCAAAAAAAGCCAGAAGTGGAGCTGTGGCTGAAGTGGCACAGGGTTAGCCTTGATCAAAAGAAGCTCAGAACAGTGCCCAGCCCTGAGTTCAAGTCCCAAGACTGGCACAAAATCATGATGATGATGATGATGATGATGATGATGATGATGCTATAGGGAGTAGGAATGTGGCCTAGTGGTAGAATGCTTGCCTAGCATGCATGAAGCCCTGGGTTCGATTCCTCAGCACGACATAAACAGAAAAAGCTGGAAATGGCGTTGTGGCTCAAGTGATAGAGTGCTAGCTTTGAGCAAAAGAAGCTCAGGAATAGTGTGCAGGCCCTGAGTTCAAGCCTCAGGACTGAAAAATAAAATAAAATAAAATAAATATTAATATAGAAAGAGCCAACGTACACTTTACAGATTCTTCTAGTGGTAACATCTTGCAGAATTCTGGTACAATGTTACAACTGAGATTTTTGTCATCAATCTAGCCAAGAGACAAACTCTTTCTATTTCTTTCTTTCTTTCTTTCTTTCTTTCTTTCTTTCTTTCTTTCTTTCTTTCTTTCTTTCTTTCTTTCTTTCTTTCTTTCTTTCTTTCTTTCTTTCTTTCTTTCTTTCTTTCTTTCTTTCTTTCTTTCTTTTCTTTTATCTTTTTTTTTTTTTTTGGTGGGGCCTGAACTCTGGGCCTGGGCACTGTCTCTCAGCTCTTCAGCTCAAGGCTAGTGCTCTACCACTTGAGCCACAGCACCACTTCCGGTTTTTTCTGTTTATGTGGTACTGAGGAATCGAACCCAGGGCCTCATGCATGCAGGGCAAGCGCTCTACCACTGAGCCACCTTCCCAGGCCTTTTCTTTTTTCTTATATCATTATTTTCTCCCTCCCTTTCTCCTTCTTTTCTTCTTCCCTTGTTTCCTTCCTCCCTCCCTTTTCTCTCCCTCTCTCCCTTCCTTCTTTCCTTCTTCCCTAACTTCCTTCTTTCCTTCCTTCCTTCTTTTTGACTTTAGGTAGTCCAAGCTATCCTCAAACTCTACCCTCCTACATCAGCTGCCCAAGGGCTGGAATTACAAACGCACACACTTAGCACAAGGTAGACATTTTAATCACAAGGATCTCTCATTTTGCCTTTTATGACCAGATTTGCTTCCTTCCCTCCCTTATATCCCCTTGTCAACTTCTAATCTGTTCTTAGTACTGTAATTTGGTCACTTTGAGAATCATACGACACTAGGCTTTCGTCATGCAACATGCCAATCTGGAGACTCATCTGGGTATTTGTCCTTTTCTATAGCCATGTAACAGCCATGTAGATGTATTACAGACAGTTGGTTTCCTCGATGACATGTTGAGAGGAATCGGGGTTGGTTTATGTCCAGTTTTGGCTGTTACAAATAGAACTAGCACAGGCATTTCTGTTCAGGTTTGCGCTCACGGCTCTCATTTTCACAATTGGCCGTGAGGCTGTATACAGTTGGTATTTCCTCTTTTACTTCTGATTTCCATACCTTACTAATAACTTACATTTATATAGTGTTTATTACATGCCAGACCCTGTACAAAGTGCATTAAAAGTACCACTTAATTCTCACAATTAACATTTGAGGTATGAATTATTATTGCCCTCCCCCACTTAACGAATGTGGGAACTAATGAAGAGAGAGGTACACAGCCAGCATTTATTAACCCTTAGGGTTGAGCCCAGGTAATTTGGGCTACCTCTTAAACTATGGGTTACAAGACCAGGACTTCAGGCAGCCAGGGGTCTTTCCTGTGGACTAAGCTAAGCCTTTATTCCTGTAGGAGGCTCTAAACTCTTAGATTTCTTATTTTGGCTACTTTGATCTCCTGTTAGCTTTAACTACTGGACATAGGTAGTGTCCCTGGGGATTGCCCTGGGTTATCCCCATCCAACTCCTGGACCCCGCTGTGTAACAGTGATACCACTTCTTCTAAGTCATGGAGCTGTTAGCTAATATCTCTCCCCCTCCTTTCTACCTGTTCATCCCATGCTTTGACGAGAAAAAACTAGCCAGCTACTTGTCCCTCTAATTCCAGCTCAGTGAAGCAACCTTATCCTCTCTTTGTGGAGACAAGCTACAAAGGTAGGCATTTTCTTTGTTTTTCTTGTGGAGAGGAGGGAGCTGAGGTGCAGAGAGTGGAATCATTTGCCCACATTCATCTAGCTAGTAACTGGTGGAACTGGAACTCAAACAAGAGAAGGCTGGTTAATCATGGTGCAAAGCTAATCACCAGAAAGCCAGAATAGAATGATTTTTTTTTTCCTTCTTGATCTCTTTCATGCATGACCGCTTCTCAATCTCTTTGCAGTAGATGGAGGAAGGAGAGGTTGTTGGTAAACCAAGGCAAAGTGGGGACAAGCCACCTTGCTTATGGGAAGATTGGCAGCTTCCTCCTGCCCTCAGCCTGTTCCCAGGCTCAGTCCAGTTTACCTGAAGATGACCTACTCTCGGACTGGTGCATCCCTGGGCTTTCCAGGGGGATCAAATTATCCCTGATTTGGGAAAAGGTCTCAGTTTCACTGTCACCTGGTGCCCCATCCCATAGTCCTCTGCTTGGATTCTTTTTTTGGGGGGGGAGGGGTCCGGTTGTGGGGCCTGAACTCTGGGCCTGGGCGCTGTCCCTCAGCTCTTCAGCTCAAGGCTAGCGCTCTACCACTTGAGCCACAGCGCCACTTCTGGCTTTTTTTTTTCTTTTTGACTTATGTGGTGCTGCGGAATCGAACCCAGGGCCTCAGGCATGCAAGGCAAGCACTCTACCACTGAGCCACCTTCCCAGCCCTCTGCTTAGATTCTTGTTGGAACCTAGAAGCATTCAAATGGCTAATTTATATTTTTATTTTCTCTGGGCCTTGAACTCTAGGCCTGAGCACTGTTCCTTAGCTTTTTTTTTTTTTTTAAACATGATTTTATTGTTATTTTATAGTGTTGTACGGAAGGGGTCCACCGTTTAGTGATGCAGGTAATATGTGCATTTCTCTTTTGGACAATGTCACTCCTTCTTTTACTTTCCCTTAGCTTTTTTGCTCAAGGCTAAGTACTGTACCACTTGAGCCACAGCTCCACTTCCAGCCTTTTGATGGTTAATTTGAGATGAGTCTCATGAACTTTCCTGCCCCAGCTGGCTTTAAACTGGGATCCTCAAATCTCAGCCTCCTGAGCAGGTTGACATTAGGTATGAGCTACCAGCCTGAAGGCTGGCTACTTTTTTTTTCTTGCTATGTGGGTTAGGCTTTGATCCGCTTCACAATTCCTTGGCCACTCTCTTTCTCTGGGGCTTGCTTGCCATAGTCTCATAGATCACCTCAGTTTGCTAGGCACTATTGGATCTGGCTGAGTCATAAGACCCCAGAGGCAGATGTGGTTGGAATGCAGCTGGAAACAGCCGGAGAGTTTTTCCAGATGCAAGATCTCGCTCAGAGGACACTGTGCCCCTCACAGTCCAAGGGTGCCTCTCCCCTCCTCCAGCCCCAACTGGCAGGCTGGGCTTCTGCAACACTGCCAGGCCCCTGCCACCATCAGCCAAAGCCCGTTCCCCACCTCCCCTCCTTCTCTGGGTCAGAGTCCTCAGGGGACACAGCTGGAGATGTCCAAGGACAGTCACAGCTGGCTGTTTTCTGCAAAGACTCCAGAGAAGGGAAGTGTATTTGGCTTTTTGCCTCCCAGCAAACACTATAAAAACAATAAACAAGAACAATGAGAGAAAGAAAACATCTGGGTCAAGGGCTGTTGTGAAGATAGTACAACTTATTGCAGGGGTTATAGACTCACAGTTTAAGACTGATTGCCTGAAAGCCGGGTGGCTCATGCCTGTAATCCTAGCTACTCAGGAAACTGAGATCTGAGGATCACAGTTCAAAGCCAGCCCAGGCAGAAAAGTCTGTGACACTCTTGCCTTGGATTAACCACCAGAAAACTAGAAGTGGCACTGTGGTTCAAAATGGCAGAGTGCTAGCCTTGAGTGAAAAAGTTCAGGAATAGCACCTAGGCCCTGAATTCAAGCCCCACAACTGACAAAAAAACAAAAACAAAACAGCAGCTGGGAATGTGGCTTAGTGGTAAAGTGCTTGATGTGGCTTAGTGGTAAAGTGCTTGATGTGGCTTAGTGGTAAAGTGCTTGCTTACCTATCATGCATGAAGCCCTGGTTTAGATTCCTCAGAACCACATAAACAGAAAAGCTGGAAGTAGCACTGTGGTTCAAGTGGTAGAGTGCTAGCCTTGAGCAAAAGAAGCTCAGGGACAGTGCCCAGGCTCTGAGCTCAAGCCCCAGAACTGGCAAAAAACAAAACAAAAGAACACCTGACTGCCTAGATTCAAATCCTGAACTTTGCTGTTTACCAGCTGTGTGATTTTGAGTTACTATGCAGTAACTTCCTTATTTGGAAATTGGACTTAAAGAGAGTGCTTACTTCATAGAATTGTTCAAACTCATAAAGATTAAGAGGGGCAAACATCTCTAAAGAATTTAGAGCTGTTAATACCTAAATACTTAGTACCTAAACACACTAAGTACCTACTCAGCTGTCATGAGACAGGTGTGGTTCATTTCTCTTTTTGTCCCTAAGTGCTTAGAACAGCACTAGGACATAAGCATTTAACAAGTAATAGTTGTTACTATGTTACCTATTTCTTGCCGGCTTGTGTAGGTACTTCTGTAGGATTGTATCCTAGAATTCCTAGCAAAATAGTATTCCTGGTTTAAATTTCCAAGAGAGTATTGGCAAATTGTCCTTATTAGTAGGGCATAAATTGACATCTTATCAGTCCTAAAAGTTTGTCTGTCCTTCATATTCTTACCAACACCAGGATTGTGTGTGTATGTGTGTGTGTGTACACACAGATGCACATGTGCATGTATGCTTAATAGTGGGGCTTGAACTCTGAACTCCATTTTCTTGCTTGGCTTTTTTTGCTCCTGGCTGGAGCTCTACCACTTGAGCCATTCCTCCACTTTGAGTTTTTGCTGGTTGAGATAAGAATCTCAGATTTGTCTGTCCAGGCTGGCTCTGAACTAGGCAATTCTCAGATCTCAGCCTCCTGAGTAGCTAGAATTACAGTCATGAGCCACCAGCACCTGGCCTACCACTAGATCTTAACTATTAAATTTAATAAACAACATTTTTTGTATTATTTTTTGTGTTATTTCACTATTTCAATTCTCAAATTATGCATGCATGTCAAACTTAATATAAAATTTGAGTATATAACTGGTTATGAAAATAAGAGAAATGAAAATTGCTCCTTACAATACAAATCTTCCAAAGTAATGTCTGTTAGTTACATTTGTATAAAGGAATATCTACAAATTCTTTTCCATGAACATATAAATCAATCAATCTATATATCTATATATCTATATCTATATCTATATCTATATATATATATACTTTTGTTGTTGTTGTTGGAGCCTCCTGCTTGCTCAGCTTGGCCACACTGGGGTTCAGGCCCAGTATGTTGCATTTGCTAAGCAAATGCTTTGCCACTGAGCTACATCCTAACCCTCTCACAGACTTTTCTGCCTGGGATGACTTTGAAGCACAATTCTCATATCTCAGCCACCTGAGTAGCTAGGATCACATGTGTGACCTTTTAAACTTTGGTTTTTCACAGTAGGGACAAGAAATCTTGGGCTTCAGGATGGGAATGTGGCTTAGTGGTAGAGAATTTGCCTAGCATGCATGAAGCCCTGGGTTTGATTCCTCAGTACCACATAAACAGAAAAAAAAAAAAAAAAAGCTGGAAATGGCATCGTGGCTCAAGTGGTAGTGTGCTAGCCTTGAGCAAAAGAATCTCAGGGACAGTGCCCAGGCCATGAGTACAAGCCTCAGGACTGGCAAAAAAAAAAAAAAAGGAAGAAAGAAATAGAAATCTCAGGGCTCCCATGTCCCACACTATTCACCACACTATTCATTTCCCATGAGCATATTTTTTAAAGTTTTGTGAATTTTGGGGGGGGAGGGGTTGATTGTGGGGCTTGAACCCAGGGCTCTTCAGCTCAAGGAGAGCACTCTACCACTTGAGCCACAGCGCCACCTCCAGTTTTCTGGTGGTTTATTGGAGCTACGAGTCTCACAGACCTTCCTGCCCAAGCTGGCTTTGAACCGGGATCCTCAGATCTCAGCCTCCTGAGTAGCTAGGATTACAGGTGTGAGCCACCGGAGCCTGGCTTTTTTGTGAAAAATTTTTTTAATTTTTTATTGTGAAAATACCATACAGAGGAGTTACAATTACATGGGTAACTTTATTTTTTATGTTTACATGGTGCCAAGGAATCGAACCCAGGTGCATGCTAAGCAAGCACTCTATCACTAAACCACATTCCTTACCCCATTCCATGAGCATTTTTAGTATTTCTGAGTCAACAGCAATCTTGGAGAGATCTTAGTGGAAGCCAGCTACTAAAATGGCATAGTGAATGCTGAACAAATCGAGGTTGGCAATAAGATTCCCAGCAACCTCCTGATTCCATGTAGACTTGAGGACAAGTCCCCAAGGTCTCTAGAGTCCTATGTTTTCAACACACTGGAAGAAGGACCTCTACTTTCTTCACAGGTAGCATCCGGCTGCTGAGATGAGAAAGTGGTGGTCCTGGGATCCCCTTGAGAAGTAGAGGATTCGTTTCTGTCCATACTGAGCCTTCATAAGAGAAACTGTAACTCAGGAAATGACTCCAGGGACCAAAGGCCCATCCCAGCACCAGAGTGAAGAGCTCTTTTTTTTCCCTTTGGATATTTTCAGTTTTGTAACATGTTCAAAATGGAAACTTTATTAGGAGGGTTGATGGTTTAATTTGGGCCATTAACCAAGACTGATGTAATTCTTTCTTGCCAGGGCTCTTCACTGAGAGAGTGCCAGCCAAGTAGGGCTCTGCAAAGGTGCAGACTATTGCATAAAAGCCATTTTATGGCTTTTGTTCCAGTTCTTCTGGAGCCAGGCTTGGCACAGGAGGAAGGCTGGAGGGAGGATGTTGGTAATGGCAAACTTTTTACCTGTGTTTGCCCCTGTAACCAAAGTTACTGGCTACCTGTGCACTCTAACCCACTGCACCTTCTCTGCCCATCCATTGTATGTATAACAAGAGACTGGCCCTTCTTTACAGTACTCTTTCTTACCAGTACTCTAAAGATACATACAAGATTTGTCAGAAAAGATAAGAGAAAGTTATAGATCTCTTTACACTGGATTCAAATAAACAACTAAGACAAAATATTATGAGACAACAGGGGAAATTTGACCCTGACTATCTGACTATAGTAAAGACTTATTAATTCGTTTAGGTATAATCACTGTGTTTTAAAAAGAATTATCTTCTGAAGAGATAGGTACAATCGAATACTAAAATATTAACGCAGAAAATAAGTTTTAGGACTTGTTTTGAAAAATTCAGGATGGAGGAAGTCTATGAGATCCAAATGGAACAAGATAGGTGAACTGGTTTTTGTTTTGATATTTTTTTTTTGTTGTTTTGGTGCTGGTCCTGGGGCTTGAACTCAGGGCCTGGGCATTGTCCCTAAGCAACTTTTGCTCAAGGCTAGCCATAGCACCACTTCCAGCCTTTTCTGTTTATGTGGTACTGAGAATCAAACCCAGAGCTTCATGCATGCTAGGCAAGCACTCCACCACTGAGGAATATTGTTTTGTTTTTGTTTTTTTTCTTTTTTGGTGGGGCTTAAACTCTGGACCTGAGCACTGTCCCTCAGCTCCTCAGCGCATGGCTAGCATCCTACCACTTGAGCCACAGTTCCACTTCTGGTTCTCTGGTGGTTTATTAGAGATAAGTGTTTCACAGCTTTTTCTGCCTGAGCTGGCTTCAAACCATGATCCTCAGATCTCAGCCTTCTGAGTAGCTAGGATTACAGGCGTGAACCACCAGTGCCCAGCTTTCTTTTTCAGGTTCTGGGGCTTAAACTCAGGGCCCGGGTGCTGCCCCTGAGCTTCTTTTGCTCGAGTTTAGCACTCTACCACTTGAGTGAAGGCTCCACTTCTGGCTTTTTCTGTTTATGTGGAACTGAAGACTCGAACTTGGGGCCTCGTGCATGGTAGGCAAGCACACTATCAATAAGCCACATTCCCAGCCCCATGGTGATTTTTTTTATTGAAGATATGATAATGTGACAGAGAGTTCATTATATCCTTATTTGTGTGTCTGTGTCTGTGTCTGTGTCTTTGTCTGTGTCTGTGTATGTGCCAGAAGTGGGGCTTGAACTCAGGGCCTGGGCACTGTCCCTTAGCTTTTTCTCTCAAGGCTGGTACTCTACCACTTAAGCCACAGCTCTATTTCCAGCTTTTTGGTGGTTAATTGAAGATAAGAGTCTCATGAACCTTTCTGCTCAAGCTTGCTTAGAACCTCAATCATCAGATCTCAGTCTCCTAAGTAGCTAGGATGACAAGCATAAGCCAGAGTTATCTGGCATATTTTTGTATATATATATATATTTTTTTTTTTACAAAAAGAGAGTTACCTCTCTTTTTCTCTATTATTTTCTTCTCTTTTTAAGAAGTAGAATCCATGAGAGTGTTGCTCAGTAGTAAAATGTGTGCCTAGCATGGGAAAGGCCCTAAGTTTGATCCACAACACTGGGGGAAAATAAAAAGGTAAAGTAGTCAAGAAGAATGCAGTTGATTTTTCTCTTACTGTGATACAGGTAATTGAGCTCAGGTCTCACGCATGAAGTGCTCTACCACTGAGCTATACCACCACCACCACCACCACCACCACCACCACGTCAGCCAACAGTTAGGTTTTAAAATATCTTCCTTTATCATTAGGCCATTGGCTCATCTCAGTGCTACCCACTGGGAGGTATGCTTCTGATAAAACCAAGCCATGCTCCTAGGAATTGAAAGTCAGACTACCCCAAAGATAGTCCTGCAACCCAGAGATAAGAAGAAGCCACAAAGAAATAAACATAATGAGCCAGGTACCAGTGGTGCATACCTGCAATCCTAGCTACTCAGGAGGCTGAGATCTGAGGATTGTAGCTTGAAAAGTCCATGAGACTCTTATCTCCAATAAACTACTCAGAAAAAGCTGGATATGGAGCTATGGCTCAAGTGGTAAAGCACCAGCCTTGAGCAAAAAATGCTTAGGGACAGGCCGGGAGCTGGTGGCTCACGCCTGTAATCCTAGCTACTCAGGAGGCTGAGATCTGAGGATCGCGGTTCAAAGCCAGTCCGGGCAGGAGAGACCGTGAGACTCCTATCTCCAATAAACCACCAGAAAACCGGAAGTGGCGCTGTAGCTCAAGTGGTAGAGCGCTCGCCTTGAGCTGAAGAGCTGAGGGACAGCGCCCAGGCCCAGAGTTCAAGCCCCACGACCGACATAAAAAAAAAAAAAAAAAAAAAAAGCTTAGGGACAGTTCCCAGGCCCTGAGTTCAAGCTTCAGGATACACACACACACACACACACACACACACACACACACACACACACACACACACACTACATCTATCTATCTATCTATCTATCTATCTATCTACCTACCTAATGGAAAATCATCCCCTTTCTGTTACCCTCTCTTAAGGTGACTAGCACTTGGTGTGTATATCCTTTCAGCCCCTTTTCTGTAGCCTCGGGTCTCTCCTTCCTCCCTGCCTCCTCCATGAAGATCTCACTGTTGAGTTCAGCCACAACTCCTTCATTTTCTCCCCCTCTCTGTCCTGGGACTTCCCAGAAACAAAATCCATGGCTTTTGTCATTCCTTCCAGTTCTTCCGCCTCCTTTCTTTCCTTTCCCCCCAAACCAAACAAATCAAAGCAAAACCCAAAACAGCCTGCATTGCCTGCAAAACAAAATAAAACAAAACAAAACAAAACTCTGAGCTCTAGTGTCGGGGGAGAATCCAGAGCTGAGAATCCAGCTCTGCCATCTGTCAGCAGTTTGGGCCCTTCTCAGACTCAGTTTCCCCAGATTTTGAAACTGAGATTTGAGATTCCAGGCCCAAAGCTCAGGCGTTCTAAGTTAGGTCCTGCCACTCATTCCCATAAAGATGCACAGTGGAAAGCAGAGAAAGGAGATTTATTACATAGCAGCAAAGGGTAGACAGCACTATAGTACATCTTCAGCCATCTTCAGGAGTATAGACACTGGCTTCTAGTTAAATAGGGAGAATTGGAGGTGCAGGGTGAGAAGAATATGCGCAGTTAGACCTGGTTGACCATTATCTCCTTGAAGGAGTTCTGGAGTAGTTAGCGTTTTATCACTGCAATGGGAACAGAAGTAAGTTGCCTGGCCTGTGGTCTCCTGACTTTTCGACTGTTTCTTTTAAGATGATAAGAAGGCATTGACAGTTTGAGGGATAAGTCTGATGCCTTTCTCTACCTGTTTGTTATTTTGTTTTTCCTTTTGTGCCATTACTGGGGCTTGAACTCAGAGCTTAGGAGCTGTTCTTTAACTTTTTTTTGCTCAGGACCAGTACTCTACCACTTGAGTCACAGCTCCATTGCCAGCTTTTGGTAGTTAATTGGAGATAAGAGTCTCAAGGTTAGCTAGGTGCCAGTGGCTCATGCCTAGAATCCTAGCTACTCAGGAGGCTAAGATCTGAGGATCGAATTTCAAAGCCAACCTGGGCAGGAAAGTCCCTGTGAGACCCTTACCTCCAATTAACCACCAGAAAACCAAGTGTGGCGCTGTGGCTCAAGTGGTAGAGTGCTTGCCTTGAACTGAAGAGCACAGGAACAGCACAGAGACCCAGAGTTCAAGCTCCAGGAATGACAAAAAAAAAGTCTTGGGGGGGGGGGATGGGAAGGGATGGGAAGGTGAAACAAAGGAAGAGGCAACAATGCTTGATAAGAAATGTACTCACTGGGGCTGGGAAGATGGCTCAGTGGTAGAGCGCTTGCCTTGCATGCCTGAGGCCCTGGGTTCAATTCCTCAGCATCACATAAGCAAAAAGAAAAACGCCGGAGTGGCGCCGTGGCTCAAGTGGTAGAGCGCTAGCCTTGAGCTGAAGAGCTGAGGGACAGCGCCCAGGCCCAGAGTTCAAAAAAAAATTAAAAAAAAAGAAATGTACTCATTATCTTGCCCATGTAATTGTAACCCCACTGTACGGTATTTTCACAATAATAATTTTTTTTAAAAAGTCTCAAAGTCTTTCCTGCCCAGGCTTGCTTGGAAATATGATCCTCTGATACTCAACCCAACTTAGTACTCAACTCAGTAGTGCTAGCCTCAACTGGTTTTTCCTTCTTTCCTTCCTTCCTTCCTTCCTTCCTTCTTTACCTCCTTCCTTCCTTCTTACCTACATTCATTCCTTCTTTCTACCTTCCTTCCTTTCTTCCTTCCTTGCTTCCTTCTTTCCTTCCTTCCTTTTTTTCCTTCTTACCTTCTTTTCTTCCTTCCTTCCTCTCACCCCTCTTCCTATTTTGTGCCAGTACTGGGGCTTCAGCTCAAGGCCTGAGCACTGTCCATTACCTTTTATGCTCAAAGCTGGCTAGGATTACTGATGTGAGCCACAAAGTATCCAGTGGAAAGTAACTTCATCATCTCCTTCCTTTCTCTTCACTGGATTTCATGTTTTTCCTCACTTTTCCACCATCTCTGTTAACAGATTTGAGATCTGTTGAAAGAAGCCCCCAAAATCTGGCTAAGGGTGAGTAAAAAGGAGAGGCACCCCCAGAAGCCTGACTTCCAACAGTGTTCCCTCCTCCCACCACACACACACACACACACACACACACACACACACACACACACACACACACACACACACACACACACACACACACACACACACACACACACACACACACACACACACACACACACACACACACACACACACACACACACACCATAGTCCACATTCCACTTTCTGTTGAAGGAAAGGACAGGGCCAAAGTTCATGAGCAGCAGTTACACAATCACCAGCCTAATAACCAGCCTCCTCTAATGCTTTCTTGAGACTGAACTACAAAAATGCCCATGAGCCTCACCTAGCCCAGCCTTCTGCACACACTGCTCTGAGGGAAAGGGTGCCAGCCTGGTGGTGGCACACAAAGGTCATGGAATGTTCCCTGGCCACCGCCTCCTATTTGTGAATCCTGAGTCAGTTTGCTCCGCTTCTTCTGCTAGGGAAAGGCAAATCAGATTGGAGAGGAAGTCCTTCAACCCTGCCAAACAAACTCAGGATTTAGCAGCTGCTGCCCAACTCTGTGTGTGTGTGTGTGTCAGCACTTCAGCTCAAGGCTAGCACTCTACCACTTGAGCCACACCTCTACTTCCAACTTTTTGGTAGTTAATTAGAGAGAAGAGTTGCATAGATTTTCCTGCCCGAGTTGGCTTTGAACTGTGATCTTCAGATCTCAACCTCTTTTTTTGGGGGGTAGGGGGGTCCAGTCGTGGGGCCTGAACTCTGGGCCTGGGCACTGTCCCTCAGCTCTTCAGCTCAAGGCTAGTGCTCTACCACTTGAACCATAGCGCCAGTTCCGGCTTTTTTTCTTTTTGCTTATGTAGTGCTGAAGAATCAAACCCAAGGCCTCATGCATGCAAGGCAAGCGCTCTACCACTGAGCCACCTTCCCAGCCCCTAGATCTCAACCTCTTGAGTAGCTGGGATGACAGGTGTGAGTCACCAGTGCCTTGCTCAAGAACTTGTGTTAATGGGGCTGGGAAGGTGGCTCAGTGGTAGAGCGCTTGCCTTGCATGCGTGAGGCCCTGGGTTCGATTCCTCAGCACCACATAAGCAAAAAGAAAAAAGCCGGAAGTGGCACTGTGGCTCAAATGGTAGAGCGCTAGCCTTGAGCTGAAGAGCTGAGGGAAAGCGCCCAGGCCCAGAGTTCAGGCCCAACGACTGGACAAAAATAAAAATAAAAAAAATAAAAAATAAAAAAATAAAAAGCTCAGGGACAGTGCCCAGGCCCTGAGTTCAAAAAAAAAAAAAAAAGAGCTGAGGGACAGCGCCCAGGCCCAGAGTTCAGGCCCCACGACCGGACCCCCCAAAAAAAGAACTTGTGTTAAGAGCATGGGAATGGGATTTCTTTCCCTTGCAGATCTTACATGATGAGCTACCTCAAGCCAAAAGCAGGAGAGAGAAGGTAGGAGATGAAGACCTTAGGAGAGGAGGAAGGCCAGAGATTCTGGATGAGTGAAAATAGCCAGGAGACCAGGGAGATGGTATATGCGAGGAGTCATCTCCACAAGGCTTCCCCTCTAGGTCAACTGCATGTGAGAAATTGATTTCTTTTCTATTTTTTAGTACTGAAGTTTGAACTCAGAACCTTTAACTTGCTGAACAAGTATTCTACCACTTAAGACACACATCCAGGCCCCCGCTTTTTTTTCCTTTTCTTAGGCCTTTTTATTTTATTTTTCAAATAGCATCTCATATGTGTTTTGTTTTGATTTGTTTTGTTTTTGTCAGTCATGGAGCTTGAACACAGGGCCTGGGCACTGTCCCTGAACTTTTCTGCTCAAGGCTGGTGTTCTACGACTTTCAGCCACAGTGCCACTTCTGGTCTTCTGTCTCACAGACTTCTCTGCCCAGGCTGGCTTTGAACCCCAATTTTCAGATCTTAGCCCCCTGAATAGCTAGGATTATAGGCGTGAGCCACCAGCACCTGGCTCCATCCAATATTTTTAAAAAATTAGCAAATAACTTTAGTTGTATAAGTTATTCCTACTAAGATGTACTTTGGGAGCTAGGAATGTGACTTAGGGGTAGAATGCTTGCTTAGCATGCCTGAAACCCTGGGTTCGATTCCTCAGTACCACATAAACAGAAAAAGTCAGAAGTGGTACTGTGGCTCAAGTGGTAGAGTGCTAGCCTTGAGCTAAAGAAGCTTAGGGACAGTGCCCAGGCCCTGAGTTCAAGCCACAGGACTGGGGGGGGGGGGGGGGAGGGGGGAGATGTACTTTGACTGATGGGCCCTGTGCCCCAGTGTAGCAGGTATCACAGATGTATTACCGCACCCAGCTATAAGACTGACTTTGATGGCATCATTATGACCTTGCATGGTAAAAATGATAGATAAGAAGTTGGCCCTGGTGGATCACACCTATTATTCTAGCTACTCAAGAGCCTCAAATTTAAAAAAAGAAAAAAAAGAACCTCAAATTCGAGGGTGACAGTTCAAAGCCAGCCTAGGCAGACAAATCTGAGACTCCTATCTCCAATTAACCAGAAAAAAAGCTAGAAGTGGAGGTTGGCTAGAAGTGGTAGAGCTCCAGCTGTGAGTAAAAATGCCAATCATGAGCACAAAGTCCTAGTTCAAGCCCCAATATAAGCCCGTGGGCCCCCCCCCCCCACACACACACACACTGATGACAGAGGGCAGAACCAAGAGGAATTGAGGGACATTGGGAATAAGGGAAGCGTTCTGCTCAGGCCACCACAGTCTTCCTTTTTTTTTCCTGGGGCTTGACCTCAGGGCCTGTCCTTAAGCTTCTTTGCTCAAGGCTAGCACTCTACCACTTAAGCCACAGTGCCACTTCTGGCTTTTTCTGTTTATGTGGTACTGAGGAATCACCCAGGGTTTCAGTCATGCTAGGCAAGCACTCTACCACTAAGCCACATTTCCAGCCGCCTTGATGAGTACATGATCATATACTGAGAGGAATCAAGAAGATTGACACCAGGCACCAAGGCCTTGGTTTCTCTGTTTTGTTTTTGTGCCAGTACTAGCACTTGAACTCAGAGTTTGGGCACTATCCCTGAGCTTTTTTGCTCAAGACTAGCACTCTACCACTTAAGCCACAGCTCCACGTCTTCCTTTTTGGTGGTTAGTTGGAAATAAGAATCTCACAGACTTTCCTGCTCTGGCTGACTTCCAACTGCCATCCTCATATCTTAGCCCCTGAGTATGAGCCTCACTATAGTTTGGAAATACTATAACCCATCTTTCTTTCTTTCCTTCTCTTTCTTTCTTCCTTCCTTTTCTTTCTTTCCTTCCTTCTTTATTTTTTTTATGCCGGTCCTGAGGCTTGAACTCAAGGCCTAGATACTCAAGGCTGGTGTTCTACTACTTGAGCCACAGAACCACTTCTGGCCTTTTCTGAATAGTTTATTAGAGGTAAGAGTCTCACAGACTTTCTGCCCCAGCTGGCTTTGAACTGTGATCCTTAAATCTCAGCCTCCTGAGAGAGCTAGGATTATAGGCATGAGCCACCAGCATCTGGCTTTTTCCTTCCTTTTTGGACACAATAAATTTATATTAGTGATCCATACAGTTTGTTTTTGTTTTTGTTTTTGTTTTTTTGGTCGGTCATGGGCCCTGAACTCTGGGCCTGGGCGCTGTCCCTCAGCTCTTCAGCTCAAGGCTAGCACTCTACCACTTGAGCCACAGCGCCACTTCCGTTTTTTGTTTTTTTTTCTGCTTATGTGGTGCTGAGGAATCGAACCCAGGGCCTCATGCATGCAAGGCAAGCACTCTACCACTGGGCCACCTTCCCAGCCCCCATACAGTTTTTAGTTCAAAGAGATTCCTCACTGGGCACTGGTGGTTCATACCTGTAATCCTAGCTAGTCAGAAGGCTGAGATCTGAGTATCAAGGTTTGAAGCCAACTTAGGCAGGAAGTCTGTGAGACTTTGATCTCCAATTAACTACCAAAAATCCAGAAGTGGAGCTGTGACTCAAGTGGTAGAGTGCTAGCCTTAAGCAAAAAAGCTTAAGAACAGTGCCTAGGCCTGAGTTATCTGACAGAGAGAGAAAGAAAGACAGACAGAGACAGACAGAGAAAGGTCTAGGCTTGTTAGTGGAACTCTAACTTCTTGCACCAGAACAACAAGTGGTTCACAAAGCATTCTATAAGCTGCATTTGTCCCCTTGAAGGCCTCTCGCCCTTTCTCCTGGCAATGCTCTCAAGCCCAAACTGTACCCTTTTCCCTATCCAATAAAAGCCTCATATTAGAGCTTTCATCCAAGGAGATGAAAGCAGCTTCTGCAGACACGGCGTCAGCAGATTTCCTCCAGAGTGGGGACAGGGGTTTCCCTGGGCAAGCAGCCAGTGCTGAGGAAAGGGGCCCCTGGGTCTAAGGTGGAAACTAGTTTGGGAGGATTCTCTTGTCCTATCTCTGGTCCAAACCTTCCACCACTGGCTTCTCAGGAAGGGCAGCCTCAGAGGAAGTTAACGGGATCAGGCCTCACACCTGCCTTGTACCCAGCTGTTCTGCAAGCAGTGGTCACGGGCTGTCTCCAGGAGGGTATGCAATCTGGATAGTCACGGACTCTTCGACTCTTTGAGTCTTCTGGCTGAAGTAGCTGAACTTTTCCAAGATAGACAAAGACCCTGAGGGTTTTCTAACTGTCACAGCTTCTGGGCTAGGAACGGTGGCATGTGTTAATCTTTCCTCAGACTCTGCCCTCCAGCCCCTGGGGCCTGTTGAGGCACTGGACTGGGAGATGAGGGGGAGGCACTCCACTTTCACTTCCCGAGCTTTACGAGGGTAATCGAAGATAATAATGGCCACTGCCTCCTTTCTTGTACTTCAAAGCTCAGCTCGGGGCAAACAAACTGAATGGTTCTGGGAAAAGCAAAACCTGAATCCACCCTCAAGCCTGGCTCTGTTGGGACAGCTGGGGCAGGAAGAAAGTTGAGGAAGACAGTCCTGGCTAAGAAAGACTATGTCTTCTGGAGCATCAGTGTCTGAAATAGGACAATAAGGCAGAACAGACCCTGGCTGTGAAAGAGGGACAATTGGGCTCACAGTCCTGAATTCCCCACAGTGCCAAGAGACCCGACCAAATACGTAGATGATCATTTGGAGACACACAAACGTGTGTATATGCTTACACAAGCATTAATACCTGACAAGCATACAGTCACACACAAACAACAAATCCAGACGTAGGTATGTTCACACAGACATACAGTCACTCATAAGCACAAGTTCACATGCAAGCACAGATAGAATTCATGTAGGTATCTACACAAATGCACATGCACAGGAACACATAGGTACCTAGGAGCATGCGTGCGCCTGAGTGCGCATGTGCGCGCACGCACTCACACACACACACACACACACACACACACACACACACACACACACACACACACACACACACAAATGCCAAATGCAATGCCCAGGTACCCACTGAAGGCACAGACCTAGATGCATGTGCCCAGGTTCCCACACATAACGCACAAACACACACCCTTGAACTCAAACACTAGTGGCCAGGCTGCTTGAGCTCACTCTGGCCAGCTGCCCTGGGAAGTTCATCCTGGACTGCAGCCCAGTCCCTCCCCTCGCCTCACCCCACCTCCCTAACTGCTTGTATAAATTCCCTCCCTTTGCCCCTTCCACAACACAGCCCAGCTGTGACACCCGGACAGCTTGCCTCACCTCACCTGGCTTCTGCCCACTCCTGGCAAACCCATCAGGACCAAATTGGATCAGCCAGCAGCAGCATGGGTAAGACTATGCATTGCCCACCCTGTGCCCGCCCCTAGTTTGAAGGGTCTTCCCTATGGAAATGACCCCAAACCGGGGAGGGAGCAGTTAGAGGAGAAAGAGCTGGACTTATCTTTGTACCACAGACACACACAGGTGCATCTGCATATGTATGCATGCTTACACAAAGCACAACTCATCACTCATCGAACCTAGACAGCTCACACACACCAGCTTAGCCCAAGTTCTGAAGAAGGGCAGAGGGATGGCTGGGAAGGGTGGTCCTGGGCTTCTCCTGCTCATTCAGCAGGAAGAGGGGCTTCCTAGAGCAAATGAGGGGGGGATTCATAGACAGTCCTGGTTTTAGCCTTACGCTGGCTTCTGGCTGGGAGGGTTGTAGGGAATGCCAGCCTTTGGGGTTTGGGTCTCTAGCTGCTTCATACTACCAGTCCCCACTGGGAACAAAGTGAGTCCCCCAACCTCCACCCTCGCTTGCTCCCTGGGGACCTGTTTCTTTATCCCCTTGGAGCTGGCTTTTCTCTGGGCTGGCATAGAAAACCCACTGAGCTTTCCCTGGGTTTATTGTGAAGTCAAAATACGCAAAGACCTTGCTTGAGATGCTGGGGGGGGGCAGTTGTAACCCCCAGAAACTGAAGAGATGAAGATACTCCCTGCAATTGAGTAGCCTTAGGGTCTAACCTTAAGGAAGATTGAGAGGGATGAGGGACGGAGCTGCTGGGGAGATGCTGTGAAAAGAGCTTTCATGGCACCTTTACTTTTCTCTCACTCTCGTTATAGTGTTTGTTTATAAATCTCCCTCCTGTTTCCAGCAACTTCTTTCCCCTCCTCCTGGAATTACATGCCAAGCCCTGCTATAGCAACAAGCCTCCCAAATCCCTAATTCTTGGGACTGGTGTATTTGCTTGCTCTCTCCCTCCCTCCTTCCCTCCCTCTCCCCCCCTCTCTCGTCCTCCTTCCCTCCTTCCCTCCCTCCCTCCCCGCTGCCCTCCCCCCAGCATGGAATATTGCCTAATACACTCTCCCTCCTCTGGCAACCTACTCATATTTTTACAATCTTTATTTCAGCCACATGAAAAACTTTTGCTTACATTGTAATTCATATTTCTACACATTTCTTTTTTGTATTTTCTTACTTAGAAAAGTGCTGTGATTATGTTTGGTAAAAATCCATCTGGATAAGTTGGTTGGTTATATTATCTTCTCCTTTGGGGAAATGAAAGAAAGTGGAACTGGAAGCCAGGCTTCTGGAATCGGATGCTGTTGCTGCCTCCTGGTCTCCGAAGTTATTTGGCTCTCAGGCACCAGTAAAGGCTCCACTCTGGCTACTCCTGGATTCTCACTTGTGGCCATGAGACCTGGCACGAGCTGGTGCCAAATCCTGTGAACTCCACTCCTGGATTTCTTTTGGCCTGCAGTAAACAGTCTCCCCAGTGTGTCCTTCAGCTCCTCCTCCTGGCAGGTCCTAAACTTCCCAGCTTAGGGTCCTGGCCACTGTCCTTCAGAGGCAACTTTGGTCCAGTGGGTCAACATGACCTTTCTTCCCAGACTCCAGGTTCTGAGTGGGCTGTTCCCCTACAGGTGGAGGGGAGGGGAGAGAAAGTGGACTGAGGACACCTAGCCTTGACCGCCCCCCACCCTGTCCCCCATCAGTTATATAATCCAGGATGTGGTCAGGAGCCTGGCTCAAGACCAGAGAGAGAGAAGCAGGAAGTATGCCAGGCCCTGCAGTGGAAGTGTATTGGTAGAGGGTGTTGAGCCCAACACCTTCCAACACCCTACCATCCTACTTTCTTTTCTTTCCTTTTTGTCTGTCATGGGGCTTGCACTGGGGGTCTGGCTGCTGTCCCTGAGCTCCCCCCCCCGCCCCCCTGCTGTTGTGGGGCTTGAACTCAGGTCATGGGTGCTGTCCCTTGAGCCCTTTTACTCAAGCCTAGTGCTCTACCCCTTTGAGCCATACTTCTACTTCAGGTGAAGCTAGGATTACAGATGTGAGCCAGGGGTGCCCTGCCCTGCCCTGCCCTGCCCAAGCTCAACATGCTCCTTTCTCCCTAAATACTGCTCCCTAAGAACAGCTCCAAGCAGGCTGCAGGAGGCTACATACGTGACTACCCCACCTTGTCTAAAGCCTTCTAGAACTCTTTGTGGGTTTTTTGCTTTTTTTTTTTTTTTTTTTTTGGTCAGTTGTGGGGCCTGAACTCTGAACTCTGGGCCTGGGCGCTGTCCCTCAGCTCTTCAGCTCAAGGCTAGCACTCTACAACTTGAGCCACAGCACCATTTCCGGTTTTTTCTGCTTATGTGGTGCTGTGGAATCGAACCCAGAGCCCCATGCATGCAAGGCAAGCACTCTACCAATGAGCCACCTTCCCAGCCCTGTTTTGTTTTATGGTGCTAGGGATTAGTCTAGAGTCTTGCATATGGCAGATAAGTGCTCTGTCCCTAAGCTATATCTCTAATCCTTATGTTTTTGAGACTAGGTCTTGCTATGTGGCCCAGGCTAGCCTTGAATTCTCCATCCTCTTGCCTCAGCCTCCCGGGTGCTGGGTTTATTGGAGAGCACTACTACACCTAGTATATCATGTGCTAGTCTCATTATTCTCTTTCCATAGGTGAAGTGGCAATTGAGGCCAGGGATTAGGTAACTTGCCCAAGTTCCTATGGCTAGGCAGTAATAGGCTGTTAGGACGTGAGTTGTGGCTGTAACTATAGCACATAATAGTAGGCATAAGCACAGCCCTACTGTGCTTGGCTGGGCTTGCCTCCTAGGCCCTACCAGAGTATTTATCCACCTTCAGGTCTGGACCTTCCAGCTCTTCTGCCACACCCTCACAGGGTAGGGAAGGGCAGGAAGGGGGGCTGGAGTGGGGACCTGGGCAGCATTGGGTCTGCCCAAGCCTGCCAGGTATGTAGGAAAGAGAGCCTTCATCCTCCTGAGCAGGCCCCCTGCCAATATGTCCCATTGTTTCCACAGCTACCAAATGTTCCAAGTGTGGCCCTGGCTACCCCACTCCTCTGGAGGCCATGAAAGGTAACTGCCCAATGTCTGAGCACCACTGACCCTCCACTGACCCCATGGTTGCTACGGTTGGAAAACCTCAGGCCTGGCTTCCCTCCCTTGACCCACACAAGACTGCCATCCTTTCCTATCCTACCATCCCTACTGGCTGCTTTCTACCCCAGGACCCCGTGAGGAGATTATCTACCTACCCTGTATTTACCGAAACACGGGCACCAAGGCTCCGGACTATCTGGCTACAGTGGATGTGGACCCCATGTCTCCCCAGTATAGCCAGGTGAGGCAGGGTGGGGATGTTGGCATCTGTGAGACTCCACCCCTAGGCCTGGTGCCAGCAGACTTCCCTCCCTTAACTAGATCCTTCTTTGTTCTCGGCATTCACTGCACAAGGTTGCCCCCACCCCACCCCACCCCTGCCATGGGACAAGGGGAGTGCTGAAATCCAGCCTGTGGGGGGGGCACCTTTTCCAAAAGAGCACCCCCTCCATGCCCCCTCCATCCTAGGTCATCCACCGGCTCCCCATGCCCCACCTGAACGACGAGCTGCATCACTCAGGATGGAACACCTGCAGCAGCTGCTTCGGGGACAGCACCAAGTCCCGCAACAAACTGGTGCTGCCCTGCCTCATCTCCTCCCGCATCTACGTGGTGGATGTGGGCTCTGAGCCCCGCGCCCCGAAGCTGCACAAGGCATGTCCTCTGCTCTTCCATCTGGGAGACCCTAACCACCCAGGGCGGGAAGTCACCCCTAACCAGGCTGCTGCTCACTCTGGCACAGGGTCTTGCTCAGCAGCAGGGAGGGGGAGGGCAGTCTGGAGAAGAGTTACCTAGGCACATTGATCTCGCATCACCCAGTTGTTCAGCCAGAATGCCAGAGGGAAGAGACTTCTTTTACAGAGAAAGAAGAGATCCAGTTTGTTGTCTCTCCCTGGCCCTCAACCCCACACACCCAATTAAGAGCTCAGAGTTTCCCTGAGCTGGAGCCTTCAGACCTTCCTCTTTTTTTTTCTTTTTTCTTTTTGCCCATCCTGGACCTTAAACTCATGGCCTGGGCACTGTCCTTGAGCCTCTCTGTGCTCAAGGCTAGCACTCTACCACTTGAGCCACAGCTCCACTTTCAGCTTTTTCTGTTTATGTGGTACTGAGGAATTGAACCCAGGGCTTCACGCATGCTAGGCAAGCACTCTACCACTGAGCCACATTTCTAGCCCCCAGACCTTCCTCTTAACACAAAGCTAACACTGGCATCTACCCCATTGGGAGGACATCTTTAGCAGTCTGACTTTCCCTTGCTGTTATAGAAGTTACCAGATTGAATCTGTACCATGTACCTGTAGGAACAGAGTTGTTGAAATTTCCTTCAATTTTTTTCCTTTTTGTTGTTGTTGAAATTTCCTTCTATTTGTGTGTGTGTGTGTGCGCGCGCACGCGCGTACATGTACCAGTCCCGGGGCTTGAACTCAGGGCCTGGGCACTGAGAATTTTTTTGATTAAGGCTAGAATTCTATCATATGAGCCACAGTTCCACTTCTGACTTTTTGGTGGTTAATTGGAGATAAGAGTCTCACAGACTTTCCAGCCTGGGCTGGCTTTGAACTGGGAAGCTCCATATCTCAGCCTCCTGGGTAGCTAGGATTACAGGTGTGAGCCACTGGCACATGGCTCCTTTGATTTTTTTTTAAAGGAAAAGTGCCAACAAAATAGGGATGTATGGGGATAAAGAATGGGGACTCCAGGCTAGGTAATGTTCTGACCCCATTCTACATCCCTGTCTAGGTTGTCGAGGCCAAGGAGGTACAAGCTAAATGTGACCTGAGCTACCTGCACACCAGCCACTGCCTGGCCAGTGGGGAAGTGATGATCAGCACCTTGGGAGATCCCAACGGCAATGGCAAAGGTATCTGCTGGCACTGTGAGCCTGTGAAAACGTCTGCAGCTATGAAGGTGGGGGGGGGTTGTTTGTATGTGGGAAATAGTTCCCAAGGTTGGGGGGCCATGGGATAGAGATTGGAGGAGAGCCAGCTGGCGAGGCCCATCCAATGTTTTATAAGTTGTATCTGTTATTCCTACAAAGATGTACTTTGACTGATGGGTTCAGTTAGAAGTATAGCCAGAATGGGCTGGATGCAGATGGCTTACACCTGCCAGCCTAACTACTTAGGAGGCTGAGATTAGAGGGTCACAGTTCAAGACCAGCTTTGGTAGAAAAGTTTGAAAAACACCTTCTCAATCAACAGCTGGGCACAATGACACATGTCTATTATCCTAAGCTACAGGGAAAGCTAAGATCAGGATGGTTATGGGTAGGCCAACCTTGGTAGAAAAGTCTGTGATACTCCATCACAAACACAGCTAGATGTGTTAACACTCACCTGTCATACCCGGGCAGGAAGTAAGACCTTGTCTCAAAAATAACCAGTGTAGCCAGGCGCTGGTAGCTCACACCTGTAATCCTAGCTACGCAAGAGGCTGAGATCTGAGAATCATGGTTCAAAGCCAGCTCAGGCAGGAAAGTCCATGAGACTCTTATCTCCAATTAACCACCAGAAAACCAGAAGTGGCATTGTAGTTCAAGTGGTAGAGTGCTCACCTTGAGTTGAAGAGCTGAGGGACAGTGCTCAGGCCCAGAGTTCAAGACCTATGACTGACAAAAAAATGAAATAAAATAACTAGTGCAAAAGAGGATGGGAGGAGTAGCTCCAGTGATTCAGAACTGCCTAGCAAGCACAAAGTCCTGAGTTCAAACCCTAGCTAGTACTACCACACACAAAAAAAGTTCTGTTATGAGAAATACACATGGAGACATGGCCCCAGAAAATACAGACACTTAATACCAACCTTTGTGGGTTATAGGCAAGTTTCTCAGTCCTTGAGAATCTTTATCTCATTTATGGTCACGATCAAAACTGACACTTATAAAATGTCTATTGTGTACCAGCTAGAACCTATGAGGTAGGTGCCATTAAAATTCATTTTGCAGGTGAGAAAATGAAGTCATGGGCTGGTTAAGTGACTTACCCAAGGTCACCCAGCCAATAAATTACAGAGCTGGAACTCAAATCCAGCAATTTGGCTCCCGAATCACTCCTTTGTTGGTAGTACTGTGGTTTTCAATACAAGGTTTCCTGGCTCAACAGGAGACCACACCCCCAGCTTTTCCTTTATTCTTTTGTTGAGAGCCATGCTATCCTCAAACTGTAAGATCATCCTGAGTGTCAGAATCACAGGCACGCACCATCACACTTCACTTCTGGCTTCAGAGTCTATGTCCTAATTGCCACTGTGTATTGCCTCTCTCAGATTTCACCAGAGACCTCCATTCCAGCTAATGGCTCTGCACTAGATGTCACCTGACTACCTTGTCCAGATGGAAAAGATACAACCTTAGTAAGCTAGGAGTAACTTAGTAAGCCTACAAATAGACAGCTGGTTGTATTTGCAAAGATGTATCAAGGAACCATAACATACTCAGCAAAGGAGCAACATATTTTTGAGCAACAAAGAAATATTTGCTCTATGGGGGGGGGGCGGGAAATGCAGGGAGCCGAGGGCAGTTTAGACTCTAGGAGAAACTCTGCTGTGGCTGGGGGAAACTGGGCAAGAAAAGCCCTCGACCTTACTGGCCTCCTTCTTCCCTGCACAGGGGGTTTTGTGCTCCTGGACGGGGAGACCTTTGAGGTGAAGGGGACGTGGGAGAGGCCTGGGGGTGCCGCACCCATGGGCTATGACTTCTGGTACCAGCCTCGACACAATGTCATGATCAGCACCGAATGGGCACCTCCTAATGTCTTAAAAGATGGCTTCAATCCAGCTCATGTGGAGGCAGGTGAGAACCACCCCAGGGTCTGGCAGGAGCCTTGGGCCCATGTCCTCTGTTTCTTTTCCCAAATACCCCTCTAGACCTACAGCCTTCTTTCCCCCCTCCTATAGATACAGACTGTTGGAGTAATGGTAGATTTGGTTGTGTCCTCTGAACCCATTTTCCAACCCTCTGCCCTAGTCTTTGCCCTCTGGCCCTGATTCTGAGACTAGTCTTGGGTCTCATCCTCACTCCAGGACTATATGGAAGCAGCATCCACGTGTGGGACTGGCAGCGCCATGAGATCATCCAGACCCTGCCTATGAAGGATGGGCTCATTCCCCTGGAGGTCCGCTTCCTGCACAACCCAGACGCTGCCCAGGGTTTTGTGGGCTGTGCCCTCAGCTCCACCATCCAGCACTTCTACAAGAATGAGGTGACTTATGCCCCTCCCAGCAGGCTCAGCACCTGTGCCCAGGCTTCAGGGCCCATGCTCCCTGGTTCTACCAGCTCAGGCTTCTCCAGGAACAAAAACAAGGCCACATGCCCTTCTCTTGGTGCCAGACTCATCTGAGTCTGTTTTTTGTT
This sequence comes from Dipodomys merriami, assembly GCF_024711535.1. NCBI lineage: Eukaryota > Metazoa > Chordata > Mammalia > Rodentia > Heteromyidae > Dipodomys > Dipodomys merriami. Next base: position 1,339,101 of record NW_027206535.1, on the reverse strand, counting down.
GCCACAATGAAATATCACAGACGTGGGAATAAAGAATAGAGGCTCATGAGTCTAGAGGTTGAAAAATCCAAGGTTGAGGAGGGGTATCTGGTAAGAGCTTTCTTACTAGTGGTGATTTGTGTGTGTGTGTGTGTTTATGTGTGTGTATACGTGCACATGCATACATCTGCATGCACATACACACAGGCACATGATCCTGAGGCTTGAACTCAGGGTCTGAACTCCATCCCTGAGCTTTTGTGCTCAAGGACAGTACTCGACCACTTGAGATACAGCTCCATTTTTGGAAAGAGTCTCATAGACTTTTTTTCCTTGGGCTGGCTTTGAACCGTGATCCTCAGATCTCAGCCTTTTGAGTAGCTAGGATTACAGATGTGAGCCACCAGCACTTGGGCTAGTCCTGAGACAGCATAGGACACCACCTGGTGACAGTGGCATGTATAAGAGAAAAATTAGCCTTTATAACAAACCCATGCAGGAAATAACCCATTAACCATCCCCCAGAGATGGGGGACCATCTCTCTGCCAAAGGCCATTTGGATACTTATAATGATCAATACAGGAAGACAGCCAACAAGCACAGGAGAAACCTTACATGTCTACCTAGTGGACCAAATGCTTTGGAGGGGCTTATATGGCCTTGCAATGAGGATTACATTTCAACATGAGTACACTTGAAGCCAGGTTTGAGCAAAAAAGCCAGGTGATGGCATGAAGCCCTGAGTCTAATACTGTCACACGAGAAAAGCACACTTGAAGCCCAACTGACCATATTATTAGGCTGATTCACAAACAATTTAGTGATCTTGTATGTCAGGTACTTCTGACAAGAAGCGCCAGCCATGTCATGGGGAAGCAGTCACTTTCCTGCCTTAAGGAAGGAGACCCTACTGGCAAGAAGACCCTGCTTCTACAGGCTTCTTCCTAGCTCCTGACTGATGGGTGCCTCTCTCTGCCTCCTAACCCCACCCTCCACTCTCTGCTGTAGGGAGGTACTTGGTCAGTGGAGAAGGTGATTCAGGTGCCGCCCAAGAAAGTGAAGGGCTGGCTGCTGCCAGAAATGCCAGGTGAGTGCTTAGGAGGGGTGGAATCAGAAGCTTGATTCCAGCCTGGGAAGCAAGAGGTCTTTAAGCACCTGAACCCACTTTCCCAGGCTTGATTACCGACATCTTGGTGTCACTGGATGACCGCTTCCTCTACTTCAGCAACTGGCTGCACGGGGATGTGCGGCAGTATGACATCTCCAACCCCCGCCAGCCCCGCCTCGCGGGACAGGTAGGGACTGAGCCAGAAAAGGGGAGGAGGGAGGAGTCTGCGATGGAAAGAGGGCTGTGAAGGAGCTGGAGGAGGATGAGGGAGGAACATGTAAAGCATAACTGTAGGCCAAGGGAAGAACCAGGCTCAGGATGGTGGAAGCCAGGGGGGACAAAGGGATGTGTGTAAGAGTGAAGGGCCCTCCCAGAGGCAAGCTGCTTCCTACCATGTCTGTGCCTCTCATGATGGTCCCCCACTTTGTCCCTTGCAACCCCCCCCACATCCAGATCTTCCTTGGGGGCAGCATTGTTAAGGGAGGCCCTGTGCAAGTGCTAGAGGATCCGGAACTGAAGTGCCAGCCAGAGCCACTGGTGGTCAAGGTGAGGACTGTCCCCTTTGCAGGCCCCCCTTGCCTCCACTGCTCCAGGAGGAAGTAGGGCACCTGGGAGCATGTGTTGGGGATGTGGGTGCTGCTTGCAGTTCCCTCCTCAGATCTGGGTGCTACCTTGTGGTCTAACCCTTGGTTTCGCCCAGGGAAAACGGGTGCCTGGAGGCCCTCAGATGATCCAGCTTAGCCTGGACGGCAAGCGTCTCTACCTCACCACATCCCTGTACAGTGCGTGGGACAAGCAGTTTTACCCCGACCTCATCAGGTGAGAGGTTCACCTCTCCCACCGTCCTTTCCCAGAGGCTTCCTGAAGACTCCTGTCTCCAGGAACCCACCCTGTATAACTCAGCATCCTTTACCCCCTTCCTTTTTCTACCAGGGAAGGCTCTGTGATGCTGCAGATTGATGTAGACACAGTAAATGGAGGCCTGAAGCTGAACCCCAATTTCCTGGTGGACTTTGGGAAGGAGCCCCTGGGCCCAGCCTTAGCCCATGAACTCCGCTACCCAGGTGGTGACTGCACCTCTGACATTTGGATCTGAAGTCTGACCTTGGAGCCTCTTCTTCTACATCCTCAGCCTCCACTGGAGGATGAGCTTGGCTTCACTCTGCTTGCTCTTGAACCTGACCTGGGGCAGTGTGCCCCACCAAAGCCAACAGAGACGTTCCAAACATGTCAAATGCCATCTCCCTTCCTGACCACTGTTGCTCATTGCTCACTGTGCTGTTTTTACACAAGCTCTCAGAAGCACTGGGAAATAAACTACTCTCAGATTGTCTTGTCTCTGGGGACACCTGACTCCTCTTCTGCTCACCCATCCTTTCCTGAATGGAGGGACCTGGAGAGGATTCCAAGGGAGTCAGTGATGATTACTTCACACCAGGGATGCTAATGACACCTCAATTAAGATTGGGGATCATATAGAACTTAATAATTTGAAGTGTGATTGCCACAAGGAGACCTGAGGACAGAGAATGTCAATTAGTATTTCTACCCTATTTTAAAACTCATGCTTATTATTATAAAGGTGATGTACAGAGGTTTTACAATTACATAAATCAGATAGTGAGTACATTTCTTCTTCTTCTTTTTTTTTTTTTTTTGGTCGGTCGTGGGACTTGAACTCTGGGCCTGGGCACTGTCCCTGAGCTCTTCAGCTCAAGGAGAGCACTCTACCACTTGGAGATAAGAGTCTCATGAACTTTCCTGCCCAGGGTGGCTTTGAACTGCAATCCTCAGATCTCAGCCTCCTGAGTAGCTAGGATTACAGGCGTGAGCCATCAGCACCCAGCTATGACTACATTTTCTTTTTTTTTGGGGGGGGGAGGTCCAGTTGTGGGGTCTGAACGCTGGGCCTGGGTGCTGTCCCTCAGCTCTTCAGCTCAAGGCTAGCGCTCTACCACTTGAGCCACAGCGCCACTTCTGGCTTTTTTCTTTTTGCTTATGTGGTGCTGAGGAATCGAACCCAGGGCCTCATGCATGCAAGGCAAGCACTCTACCACTGAGCCACCTTCCCAGCCCCGACTACACTTCTTTTTGGACAATTGTCACCCCTTCCCTTGCTCTCTCCCTGTTTTTCCCTCCTAGCTCACTCACAAGTTGTATAGCTCATTTTCAACATAGTGTCTAGTGAGCACCACTGCTGCATTTGTTGGCCCTTTGTCCCTCCATTTCTGTGCATGCATTCTTTTAATGGAACTAAAATCTTAACACCTCTAAAGGAATACAATGTGAATCTTCACACACACCCTGGACCTCTCATGTAGGTAGTTTAAATGATTTCTACCATGAGTGAGACTGCTGGGAGAACTTTCTATTGTTTCTATCTCCCACTTGGAATACAGGAACATGACCCTGCAGGAGGTCTGGGAACACCAAGGTAAACAGCCTAACATGGACATGGTAGTTTTGCCTTCACCTGTACAGTGCTTTAGAACCTTGCCTAAATCAGGCATTCAAACTTGACTCTGGGGTATGGAGGTGCGGTTCAGGTGGTAGAGTGCCGGCCAATGAGAGAAATCTCAGAAAAAAACCAAATCCAAAACAAAACAAAAAACCAACTAAACACAACTCTGTTCTCTCTGCTATCCTCTTCTTTCTCTCTATCTCTATCTTTCTTTTTTCTTTCCTTTCTTTCTTTCTCTCTTTCTCTCTCCTCACTTTTTTTCTTTTTAGCAGTACTGGAGTTTGAACTAAAGGCCTTACATCTGTTAGACAGGCACTAGAGTGAACTGCTCCATTTGTACCTTTCTTTATATGTTGGTTATTTTATTGAGATAGAGTCTTCCCTATGCCCCTGGGCATAGAGGAGTGAGTAGGTACCTGCCAGTATTGACATTTGAACTCAGAGCCTTTCTCTCACTTGCCTTTTTCATTCAAGGCTGACACTCTACCACTTGACTCATACCTCCACTTGCAGCCTTGTGCTGTTTATTCTGAAGATAAGAGTCTTATGGACTTTTATGCCCAAGCTGTCTTCAAATTGTGATCCTCAGATCTTAGCCTCCTGAGTATCTAGGATTACAAGAATAAGCTCCAGGGGCTGGGAAGGTGGCTCAGTGGTAGAGTGCTTGCTTTGCATGCATGAGGCCCTGGATTCGATTCCTCAGCACCACATAAGCAAAAAGAAAAAAAGTCAGAAGTGGCGCTGTGGCTCAAGTGGTAGAGTGCTAGCCTTGAGCTGAAGAGTTGAGGGACAGCGCCTAGGCCCAGAGTTCAGGCCCCACGACCGGACCCCCCCCCCCCAAAAAAAAAAAAAAGAATGAGCTCCAGCACTCAGCTCAGGGAAACTATTGGAGACAATTGGGTTACAGCTAAAAACACATGATATATCTGACAAAAGATACATATTCTGCTTCCAGAATGCATGGAAAACTCTCAAAACTCAACAGCAGAAAATTAAACACTAGTGGGCTGAAAATGTGGCTTAGTGGTAGAGTGCTTACCCAGCATTCACGAAGCCCTGGGTTCAGTTCCTCAGTACCACATAAACAGAAAATGCTGGAAGTGGCTCTGTGGCTAAAGTGGTAGAGTGCTAGCCTTGAGCAAAAGAAGCTCAAGGACAGTGCCCAGGTCCAAAGTTCAAGTCCCAGGACTGGCCAAAAAACAAAAACAAAACAGAAGGAGGGAGAGCATGTTAGGCAATATTCCATGCTGGGGGGGGGGGGGAGGAGGGAGGATTACAGAGAGGGAGGGAGAGAGAGAGAGAGAGAGAGAGAGAGAGAGAGAGAGAGGGGCTGTACTTATATCTCTGGTCCAGCACATGCTTAGCATGTGTACAGCTCTGGGTCCAATCCCCCTAGCATCAAAGAGATGATGATGATGATGATAATGATGATGATGATGATGATGATATGAAATAGCAACAATGTATAGAAATGAGATCATTCATACATTGTTGGTGAAAATGTTAAAAAGAAACAATCACTCTAAAAAGTAGGGATTTTTTTTTTTGCCAGTTCTGGGGCTTGAACTCAGGGCCTGGACACTGTCTCTGAGCTTCTTTTGCTAAAGGCTGGCATCTACCACTTGAGCCACAGTGCCATCTCCAGCTTTTTCTGTTTATGTGGTACTGAAGAATCAAACTCAGGGCTTCATGCATGCTAGGCAAGCACTCTACCACTAAGCCATATTCCCAAACCTAAAAATTGATTTGAACTGAGAGAGAGTGAAAGGGTGACGTTGTCCAAAAAGAAATATACTCATTACCTAACTTATATAACTGTGACCCTCTCTATATCACCTTTATAATAGCAATGAAAGGGCTAGGAATGTGGCTTAGTGGTAAAGTTCATATAAAAACTACCATACTAGGGGCTGGGAAGGTGGCTCAGTGGTAGAGCGCTTGCCTTGCATGCCTGAGGCCCTGGGTTCAATTCCCCAGCACCACATAAGCAAAAAGAAAAAAGCCGGAAGTGGAGCTATGGCTCAAGTGGTAGAGCGCTAGCCTTGAGCTGAAGAGCTGAGGGACAGCGCCCAGGCCCAGAGTTCAAGCCCCACGACCGGACCCAAAAAAAAAAAAAAAAAAAAAAAAAAAACTACCATACTAGAGCTGGGAAGGTGGCTCAGTGGTAGAGCGCTTGCCTTGCATGCATGAGGCCCTGGGTTCAATTCCTCAGCACCACATAAACAAAAAAAGAAAAAAGAAAAAAGCTGGAAGTGGCACTGTGGCTCAAGTGGTAGAGCGCTAGCCTTGAGCTGAAGAGCTGAGGGACAGCACCCAGGCCCAGAGTTCAGGCCCCATGACCGGCCCCAAAAAAACCCCAAAACTACCATACCATTTATAAAGCTTTTTTATTTAAGGTACTAGGGTTTAAACTCAGGGCCTTGTACTTGCTACACAAGTGCTCTACCATTGAAGCCATACCCCCAGGCCCATTTTTATAATACCCTTGAAACGAGAGAGTCATAGAATAAGAGAACAAGGGTAGTGGTTGTCAGGAGCTCAGGATGGGAGTGGTGTGGGACGTGAATAAGTCTTTTAAAGGATAGCAGAGGGGAAACTTCTGTGTGATAACTAAAGAGTTGGTTACACAAGTCTACAATAGAATTACACAGGATTAAATACATATACCCACAATGAGAGCTTATAAAAGTGGTAAAATCTAAGTTCAGTAGACTAAATCAACTTCCTGATTGTACTATTATACTAAGGTTACATAATATGTACCACTGGTAGAAACAGGGTAAAAGGCACATGAGATCACTCTGTATAAATTCCTGCAACTGTATATGAGTCTATTATCTCCAAATATAAAGTAACACATATGACAATTAGAAGAAGTATCCATTGGCCAAAAATGGAACAACTAGATATAAAAAAGAGTAATATACAAAGAGATTGCAATACATAAATATGTTAAAATCCTAAACTGTGATAACACTCACACAGAACTCTCATTAATCATCTTTGGAAGATGTTAGGATATCATCTCATTATTCTGAAAAAAATAGAACATAAAGAAAAAAACTCGGGCTGGGAAGGTGGCTCAGTGGTAGAGTGCTTGCCTTGCATGCTCAAGGCCCTGGGTTCGATTCCTCAGTACCACGTAAGCAAAAAGAAAAAGCCGGAAGTGGCGCTGTGGCTCAAGTGGTAGAGTGCTAGCCTTGAGCTGAAGAGCTGAGGGACAGCGCCCAGGCCCAGAGTTCAGGCCCCACGACCAGACCCAAAAAAAAAAAAAAAAAAAAAAGAAAAAAACTCAAGGCCAGGTGCTGGTGGCTCACACCTGTAATCCTAACTACTCAGGAGGCTGAGATCTGAGGATTGCAGTTCAAAGCTAATGCAGGAAACTCTGTGAAACTCTTTTTTTTTTTTGGGTCTGGTCGCCGGCTGAACTCTGGGCCTGGGCACTGTCCCTCAGCTCTTCAGCTCAAGGCTAGCACTCTACCAGTTTTTTTGTTTGTTTGTTTTCTGCTTATGTGGTGCTGAGGAATCGAACCCAGGGCCTCAAGCGTGCAAGGCAAGCGCTCTACCACTGAGCCACCTTCCCAGATCCACTCTGTGAGGCTCTTATCTCCAACTAACCACCAAAAGAAGCCAGCATTGAAGCTGTGGTTCATGTGGTAGAGTGCTCGCCTTGAGCTAAAGAGCTGAGGGACAGCACCCAGTCCCAGAGTTCAAGCCCCATGACCAAAAAAAAAAAAAAAAAAGTTTGCCTTTGGCCAGATGCTGGTAGCTAGGGCCTGTAATCCTCAAGAGACTGAAATCTCAGGATCATGGTTCAAAGCACAGGCAGACAAATCTGAGAGATCCTTATCTCCAATTAACAAGCAAAAAACCAGAAGTGGAGGTTTGGCTCAAGGGACAGAGCACCAGCCCTGAAGGAAAAGGCTAGATGAGAGGGCAGGGCACTGAGTTCAAGCCCTGATATTGGAACAAACAACAAAGAATGCCATAACAACTAAAACCTATAGATTAGCCTGCCTACCTCATGCTCTGGCCCATAGAATTGATTTAGGACTTCCTTTTGTTCTGTAACTACAAAAGTTCAAGCCACCTCTTCTATATTGGAGCCTGTCATTGAAGGTCAATTTAAATCTTTGTTCCCAGGCCAAGATTCCACTGATGAATGACTCAGAATAAACTTCTAATTTTTCCTTAAAAATCCATAAAACAGCCATTATTTTACATTGCCAGATATGATAATAAAAATACAGAATGTAGGAAATTCCATGGAGCAAATCATCTGTTTTCTGAACATATAAATAGAGAAAGTCAGATTACAGATTTGAAAGATTTAAGAAACAGATGAACAAAACCTAAATGCAACATGTAAACTTTGTTGATCCCAATTTCAAATTACTGGAAAAGAAATTCATCTTTCAAGAAAAGCGGGAAAAATTGAACACTGTATGTAGGATGATATTAAGATTTTATTTTTAATATATTTAAGTGTGATAATCACATAGGGTTATATAAAAAGAGAGCTTTTTTTTTTTTTTTTTTTTTTTGTCGGTCGTGGGGCTTGAACTCCGGGCCTGGGCGCTGTCCTTCAGCTCTTCAGCTCAAGGCGAGCGCTCTACCACTTGAGCTACAGCGCCACTTCCGGTTTTCTGGTGGTTTATTTGAGATAGGAGTCTCACTGTCTCTCCTGCCCGGGCTGGCTTTGAACCGTGATCCTCAGATCTCAGCCTCCTGAGTAGCTAGGATTACAGGCGTGAGCCACCAGCGCCCGGCTAAAAGAGAGCTTTTTTAAACTTTGGCAGTACTGGGATTTTGAACTCAGGCTCTCAAGTTTGCTAGGCAAGCACTGTAACACTTAAGCCACACCTCCAACCCTTTTGTCTTGATTATTTTTCAGATAGAGTCTCATGTTTTAGTCTAGGGCCATACTCCTCGAAAGCTGGGATTTAAACAGAGAGCCAAATGCCTAGATTTTAAACCTTTTTAAAAAATAAAATAAGTAAAAAACTGTCTCTATATATCCCATAGCATGTATATCTTAAATGTATACAATAAAATTTATACTTTTAAAAAAACTCCGTAATGGGGCTGGGAAGGTGGCTCAGTGGTAGAGCGCTTGCCTTGCATGAATGAGGCCCTGGATTCGATTCCTCAGCACCACATAAGCAAAAAGAAAGAAAAAAGAAAAAAGCCAGAAGTGGTATTGTGGCTCAAGTGGTAAAGCGCTAGCCTTGAGCTGAAGAGCTGAAGGACAATGCCCAGGCCCAGAGTTCAGGCCCCACGACTGGACCCAAAAAACAAACAAACAAACAAACAAAAAAACAACTCCGTAATGCCAGGCACTGGTGGCTCATGCCTAAAATCTCAGCTACTCAGGAGTTTAAGATCTGAGGATCATGATTCAAAGCCAGCCCAGACAGGAAAGTCCATGAGACTCTTATCTCCAATAAACAAAACTAAAAAGCCAGAAATAGCACTGTGGCTCAAGTGGTAGAGTGCTAGTCCTGAGCAGGCTCAGGGACAGAGACCAGGCCCTGAGTTCAAGCCTTACAACCAACAACAACAAGAAAAAAATCCAGGGCTGGGAAAGTGGTTCAATGGTAGAGCGCTTGCCTTGCACACATGAGGCCCTGGGTTTGATCCCTCAGCACCACATAAGCAAAAAGAAAAAAGCCAGAAGTGGTGCTGTGTCTCAAGTGGTAGAGGGCTAGCCTTGAGCTGAAGAGCTGAGGAACAGCGCCCAGGCCCAGAATTCAGGCCCCATGACCGGACCCCCCAAAAAAATCCATAATAAAAACTTCAAACAGAAACTCTGTTCACCTTCATGCAGATCCTGGTCTCATCTCTGTCCGGCCTACATCATAAAGACAGACACTCCAAAACCAAGAGATGCTCTCCTCACTGTAGTCATCCACAATCTATGTAAGGTCTGCTTTGCCCACCCCACCATCTCTTTCTGCTGCACCACAAACAACACCCTCAATATACCAGCACCAGGCTAGACAAACAAGAGTAACAGAGCTGATCCTGCTACTAACAAAGACTCTCCTGTTAGCACCATGGCCAGCTCTACAAGTTGGCCTGTGAAGCCATGGGGAAGGTTCTAGAGTGTGCCAAGTTTAGGATCATCCTAAGAACTTGAGAGAGAATTTGGAGAACTGCAGCCCATCCAGCAGTGGTCCTGTAATCATGAATGGCCCTCTTACATGCTGTCATCCAGCTAGTATTGAAAGAAAGAAGGCTTTAGGTAACTGTTCATCCTGGGGATGACGAACTCCTTCCTCCTCTTTGCAAACCTGCCTCCCTTCCTCCCTACTTTGCATCTTCCAAGTATTCGTTTGACCAGCTGCATGCTCTAACTATCCTCTCCTGGCCATCTTTCTGGAATGCTATTAGGAATCTTGACCCTGATCCACTGGTTTTAATGGCTAGCAGTCTCTACTCTGAACACTACCTGACCTTCAGGAACACATACAAATTATCCTGTGTACTGTTAGGTGTAACTATATGTATGATAGAGTAGGATACTGGAGATCAAACCCAGGGCTGCATACATGCTAGGCAAGTGTTCTAGCATTGAGATAATTCCCTATCCCTTGCCCCCACTGGTGTGTAGGTGTGGGTGTGCACATGTGAGTGAGAGTGTGCACAAGTACCGGGGCTTGAACTCGGGATTACATGCTCTCACTAGCCTTTTTTGCTCCAAGTTGTGCTCTGCCACTTGAATCACACCTCCACTTGTGGATTAGAGATGAGTCTTTCAGAATTGTCTCACAGACTGGCTTCAGATCACAATTCTCAGATCTCAAGCTTCCGAGAAGGAAGGATTACAGGCATGTGCCACTGGTGCCCAGCTCCATTTTAGGATTAAACTCAACCACCACGGCAACAAAAATCTTGTGTTTGTAAGAACATGGAAATGAGTATAGGAGGATAATTTCCTAAACATATTATCTCTGAAGGGCTGAGAATGTGGCTTAAGTCCTGGGTTCAATTCCTCAGTACCACAGAAATAGATAAAGCTGGAAGTGGTACTATGGTTCAAGTGGTAGAGTGCTAGCCTTGAATAAAAGAAGCTCAGGGAAGGCTGGGAAGGTGGCTCAGTGGTAGAGTGCTTGCCTTGCATGCATGAGGCCCTGGGTTTGATTCCTCAGCACCACACAAGCAGAAAAAGCCGGAAGTGGAACTGTGGCTCAAGTGGTAGAATACTAGGAACAGTGCCCAGACCCAGAGTTCAGGCTCCACAACCGGCCAAAAAAAAAGAAGAAGAAAAGAAAAAAGAAACAGGGCTGGGAAGATGGCTCAGTGGTAGAGCACTTGCCTTGCATGCATGAGGCCCTGGGTTCGATTCCTCAGCATCACATAAGCAAAAAGATAAAAGCTAGAAGTGGTGCTATGGCTCAAGTGGCAGAGCGCTAGCCTTGAGCTGAAGAGCTGAGGGACAGTGCCCAGGCCTAGAGTTCAAGCCACAGGACTGGCAAAAAACAAAAAACAAAACAAAACAAAATTTTATCTCTGCAGAGTTAGGAGTTTCTGTTGAAACTTTATCAATTGTTCTAAAAGCAATGTGAAAATGTAAATTCATAGAGTTCCAACGATCTAGTGCTGTGTCACAAAGCCACCTCAAAATTGCCTCCCTTAGGCTGGAAATGTGGCTTAGTGGTAGAATGCTTGCCTAGCAGGCATGAAGCCCTGGGTTTCATTCCTCAGAACCACATAAATGGAAAAAGCTGGAAGTGGTACTGTGGCTCAAGTGGTAGAGTGCTAGCCTTAAGCATAGAGAGGCTCAGGGACAGTGCCCAGGCCCTGAGTTCAAGCCCCAGGACTGGCAAAAAAAAAAAAAAAAATTGACTCACTTAAAGCAATGACATTCTTTTTAGCTCATACATCTGTAGGTTGGACAGGGTTCAGTGGGACCAGCTGGCCTTTGTTCAGCTCGCCGTGGGGCAGTGTAAAGGCTAGAGGAGTAACTGTCTGCTGGCTCTCTCGCTCACATGTCTGCCCACCCCTGCTGCCTGTCACGTGCAGCCTCCGCTGGGACTATGGTCAGAACATGGACACATGGCCTTTTCATGTGACAGCTTGGCTCCCTCACACCATCGTGGCCGGGCTCCAAAGGGGCTAGTTTACTCACCCAGAGCAAAGAGGAAGTTCTATTGACATTTTCACCCAGACTTGCAGAATCATTCTCAGACATTCCATTCACAGAGGCATGCAATGTCTTGAATAGGAAATTGCCTCCCATTTGGTTTCCAGCTGGTGGCACTTTGGGGAAGATTCTAGAAACCTTGGGGCCTAGCTTTGGGAGGTAGGTCATTACTCCCTGTTTGGCCCCTTCTTTCTGCTCTCTGTCATGTGTTCCTAATAATATCTCTAAGTTCATCAATATTTTCCTTCATTTTTGTTCAATAACTTGTCAATATAAGAAGGCATTGTACAGTAGTGCCAAGGAAAAAATTCTGAATCTAGATGGCCTAAATTATGATTCCAGCTCCATGGCCTACTCATTGTGTAGCCTTGGGCTAATTATCAACCTCAATGCCTCTATCTCTGCATCTGTAAAATGGGGGTAATCATAGCATGCCTCTGATACAGTTGCCATGAGATAATAGGTAATACCCATGAGCCCTCTGCCCATTCTCAGAACATAGGAAGTGCTACATAAAATATTTGTCATTATTGTGATGATGTATTCATTTATTCTTTTTTTTTTTTTTTTCCTGGCTGGTCCTAGGACTTGAACTCAAAGCTTGTGAGCTGTCCCTGAGCTTCTTTTGCTCTAGGCTAGCACCCTACCACTTGAGCCACAGCGCCACCTCTTGCCTATTCTGAGTAGTTTATTGGAGATAAAAGACACAGGTTTTCTTGCCTGGGCTGGCTCCGAACAATTCTCAAATCTCAGCCTCCAAGTAGCTAGGATTACAGGCATGAGCCACTGGCACCCAGCTTTATTCATTTATTTTTTATTTATTTATGATGGTACTAGAGTTTGAACCCAGAACCTCACGCTTGCTAGACAGGTGCTATACCACTTTAGCCACACAGCCCTTTTTTATGCTAGACAGAGTAGCTTCCTACCCAGGTGCTCACCTGGCAAGATCTACCTATTTCAGTCTTCCTGTCACTGCTGGGATGGCATGGGTGTACCACTGTATCCAGTTCTCTATTGGGAAAGGGGTCTGCTGAATTTTCTTCCAGGCAGGGCTTGAACTACAATTCTCCCAGTCTCAGCCTTCCATGTAGCTCAGATTACAGACACAAGCCAGCCCAGCACTTGGCCATATTTTCTTTTCAATTCTTAGGGTTATGCGCAACTTATTTATTTTTATGTCTCTCAGTTTGTGGTATGATACCTGGCATCAATGATAGCCTTTCCCCATTCAACTTTTACTTCTAGAGTGTTGCCAAAATAATCTGTGATACTCTCTCCTCTTAATAAAACTTTGAATCATTCCCTGTTCCCTAGAAATCTGGTTTTATTATTATTACTATTATTTTTTAGTGGAATTGAACTCAAAGCCTCTCTCATTGAACTAGCACTCTATCACTCGAACTATACCTCCAGTCCCAGCCCTGTGTTTTTGTTGGTTATTTGGAAGATAGAATCCAGTGGGCTTTTCTACCTGGGCTGGCTTTGAACCATGATCCTCCAGATCTCAGCCTCCAGAATTACTAGGATTATAGTGTAAGCCACCAAAGGAGCCATTTGTTCCTTGCAAATCTTTCAGCAGAAAAACTTACCCAAAACTCTATTTGCAAAGTGTTCGATATTCCCATTTACACCAAACATTGGTGTAAATTTTCCATTACTTTCTCCCCATATTTGTACATAAGCCATCCAAATGCATCTACATGCAGTCTAGGACATGTTGGAAAGAACAGTCTCTGGAAACTACCTGTCTTGAATTCCTGACTCTGGCACCTTCTACATAGTCATCTACTACTTATGTCACAGGACACAAGGCCCTTTCTCTCTGAATCTTAGCTTACCTATTTGTACCATGGAGACAGTAATGTTACCTACTTCAGAAAGTTGCTGTGAGCATGACATAGGTGTTCAAAGATAGGAAGCAGCTAACCAGGAGTGATGGTGAGATACAAAGAAAACTTCAACTGGAGGATGGGATCACAAGTCTTCTGAGAGAAAACACTGACCTGTAATTACAACTTGTCAACCCACAGGTGACCTCAGCCCTATAGACTGGACCTAGGGAAAGGCATTCCTCACAGATAATCTCAATAAGTGCTCACAACTGCAAAGGTGAATGCTGATGTTCTCCAGAGACAACTGCTTTCAGTCTATGGAGAATGTATTTATAAGAGGCACTTAAAATGTTTCAGTTGTTAGGAACTGACTAAAAGCAAGAGAAAAGCCTGGCATCTCTGCCTCCATTATTCTAATCTATTCCTTCTATAGTCACTTTGCAATCACCTTTGGGGCTCCAAGAAAGACAGGACTGACCGATAGTAAGGAACGGCAGACCCTTGTAAGACAGATCATCCCAGACTGAATGACAACTATGGAGGGGGAGGAATCATCTTACAGGAATCAGACTACAGCCCTCAAATGATGACAGCGGTAACAACTTCTATGTAACAACTCCTATGAAACCCTGGAGAACCAGAGCTGAGATAAAGACCAACCAGGACATATTGGTAACTGGGACTTTTTTTTTTTAATACCAGTCCTGGGGGTTGAACTTAGGGCCTAGATGCTGTCCCTTAGCTTTTTTGCTCAAGGCTAGCACTCTACCACTTGACACATAGCTCTACTTCTAGCTTTTTGGTGGTTAATTGGAGATGAGTCTTTTGGACTTTCCTGCCAGGGCTCTCTTCAAACCACGATCCTAGATCTTAGCCTCCTCCTGAATAAGTAGGATTATAACACCCACCTGTAACTGGGATTCTTAAACTATGCATACTTTTGTTCCCTTCCCCTAATTCTTCCTGTATCTAAAACTACCACTCATGAAGATAGCTGATGATGAACTGTTGTGTTCTGGTGGCATCATGCCATGTAAAAATCTCCATTCTCTGTCATATTCCTTTCCGAATAAATTTTCCTATCACTTTCATTATGTTTTGTGTCTTGCTTGAATTCTGTCACTGGACTCAGGGACTAACTTAGCTTTTTGCAGTTTAATTAGGGATAAAAGTATCACCAACTTCCCTGTCTGGGATGGCTTTGATCCTGGATAGCTAGATCTCAGCCTCTTGAGCAGCTAGGATGACAGGACATAAACCATCAGCACCTGGCTCTGTGAGATTTAACCAGCAACAAGTAGGAAGTAGAGGTGTGGCTCAAATGGTGAGCTGAAGATACCAAGCTAGAATTTGAAGGCCTGAGTTCAAGCCTTAGTATGGGTGCGTGTGCACGTGTGCACATGCGTGCATGCACACACAAACACACACACATACACACACACAGAACCATTCATTTTGTAAGAAAAAGTATTCTTTTCTGTCAAACTAAAGTGAGTTTGGTATTGTGACAGATATTTCCTGGAACTATTGAAAAGACCCCAGACTCCAGTATATGTTCACCCATTGAGCCCCCCATTGAGCCCTTTAAGGAAAACTGCTGCCCCTTCCCCTGCATACCTAAGAGAGCGAAGCAGGACACAGGCAAGTCATTACATGCCCTAAAGCCAGGCATTCCTGAAAAATAGCCGACCCTCCCGTCCCTTCCTGTAAAACTTAGCTATAATGGCAGGGTAGGTCAGGAGGTAATAAATCACTTGTCAAAATTAGGGAACGAACAGTTTCGGTGCATGACGACCAGCACAGACTTGCCGGGGCAAGTACCGACACGTCAGCTTTCCCCCAACCCCACCTGCCCCATCTGGCCAGCTTAACCTGACCAATCCCCACCCTGAGCGTAATTTGAAATTAACCAATCAATATTCTGTAACCAAGCATCTCGCTTCTGTAACCTTGCTTCTGCTGTCCATAAAAAGAGGGTGCTTTCAAGCACTCGGCGCGCAAGTCTCCCGATAGACTTTGTCGCCCCGGGTACCCGTGTAACCGGTTCCCAGACACTCAACCCGAACCTTGTGGATCTCGAGGTTGAGTGCACCTGGGAGCCGAGGCATGCCCGAATAAACCTCTTGCTGTTTGCATCCGCACAAGTGGTCTCGTTGTTCCTTGGGGAAGGGTCTCTTCAGATCGAAGGGCACCCCACGCCGACGGGGGTCTTTCATTCTGGGGGCTCGTCCGGGATAGAGACCCCCACCCAGGGACCACCGACCCATTTTCGGGAGGTAAGCTGGCCAGCGTCTGTGTATTGTCTGTGTATTGTCTGTGTATTGTCTGTGTGTTGCCTGTAAGCTGTCTGAAGTCTCGTGTGGCCAATTTCTGTGCGCTTGCGAATCTGGTGAGTTCGGCCGTTCTCGTCTGTATCAGGCGGACCCGTGGAGGAGCTGACGAGCTCGTACTCCCGACCGCGGTCCCCAGGAGACGTCCTGGGGGCTTCTGGGAGCCTGAAAAAGTGGCTCATCAGGGTGGCCTGAAATATTGGCCCGTCAGGGTGGCCTGAAATATTGGCCCGTCAGGGTGGCCTGAAATATTGGCCCGTCAGGGAGCCTGAAAAAGTGGCTCATCAGGGTGGCCTGAAAAAGTGGCCCATCTGGAACTCAGTCCTCTTTTAGACGCGTGATTTGCCTAGGAGACGAGAGATCCAGACTCTCAAAACAGTCTCCGCCTGGTTTTTGCCTTCGGCTGATTGTCGAAACCGCGCAGCGACAAAGTAACGTGACCAGTTATAACTGTAATGTTGTTTGTTGTAGAGTTTTGGTTGCTTGCATTGCTTCTGCCCTTGTGGTTTGTTTTTCTGTTGATCTGCTGTCTTTGCCTTCGCTGTGGAAAATTTGGGAGAGTGTGTTACTGTGAATAGTCTTGTGTTATTCCTTAAGTTAAACCTTAAGTTAAAACTACACAGGTCTCTATCAGGTTTTGCTTTCAGTTTATTAACAACAGCGCGCAGCGAAGCCAAGTGTTGTCTGTATTGTCGTTTGTATTGTTGTCTGTATTGTTTTTGTGTTCATTAACAGTTTTAAAATGGGACAAACTGTCGCGACACCACTTAACCTTACTTTACAGAACTGGAGGGATGTGCAAACATCAGCTCACAATCTTTCAGTAGAAGTTAAAAAAAGAAAATGGATAACTTTTTGTTCATCAGAATGGCCCACTTTCAACTGTGGCTGGCCACGTGAAGGAACCTTTAACCTAACCATTGCCTTACAGATCAAGGCCAAAGTTATGGACCCGGGACCACACGGACACCCAGACCAGGTCCCTTATATTGTTACTTGGGAAGCTCTTATTTTAGAACCTCCCCCGTGGATGAAACCCTACCCCCAAATCCCTACCCCCTTAACCCTTCCATCTGCCCCTCAGCTCTCTCCCCCACTCCTTCCCTCTCCAATTTCCCAACCTCAGCTCTCTCTCTCCTTCCCGGGGAGTTTAGCCATGGTCGGCCACTCCCATCTGAAGTCGCTTTTTCTGTTTGGCGCCTGTCTGTTTTTGTGTTTCTGTTTAGTGTTAATTGTTTCTGTTGTCTGTTTTGTTGTCCTTAAAGGGATGGGGCAGCAACTAACAACCCCCTTAAGTCTGACTATAGATCACTGGAAGTCACAGCCTGAGCCGAGATTGTCAGGTTTTGGGAACTTGCTTGTTTGTCAATTATGAAATTGCCACTGACCATCTGCAGGTGGCCTCAGTTAGATCTCAGCCTCGGGCCTTGGCTCGGGGGGTCTGAGCGTGGGGGAGAACCTGTCAGTCTGAGGGAAAGGCCGCTAGGGACTTCCTTCCCTTGCCCCAAGATGACTGGGAATTCGCCTCTGCCTTGGAAGACCCCCGGGTCAACGTCTGCAGGACTCTAAGAGAAAAATCCTCCGGAGGTGAGTAGGGGGGTTGAGTCCCCTGGTAAGTGAATGGTGGTGAGATGTCGCCCCATTCACTGAGACTTGATTTTGTCTTTGTGGCCACATGTTTGTCTTGTTAACTTTAGTGTGTTTGTTTTATGGGGTAGGAAAGTTCTGGGTGAGTGTGGCAGGCTCACCCAGCAGACTCTGGATTCAGCTTGCTGAGTGAGAACAGCACAGAGTTCCGGTAGGGATAAACTGGGGCCCATTAGTCCCCAACTCAGCCTTCAGTTCTTGTCTAATTCTGTTTTTAAAATTGGTACCAGTTTTAAATGTGGATCCTTGGTTTTTGTGTTTATCTATGTTTTTGTTATTTATTTATTTAAACATCTCTGAGGGAATAAAAGTTTCAGCTGGGCCTGGTCACAGACCTGCTATGCCCACCCTCCCCGCGAGGCATGGAGGGTTACTGGGCTAGTTTGGTTCCCTTCAAGCCTCAGGCTGCACCTTCTCCCAGTGGAGGCTGCTGGAGGACAGGTAAGGGCGTAGAAGGCTGTGTACCTGGATTGGACTTTTCAGCTAGTTCTGTCTAAAATTGGGTTAAAAAAAAAATCAGGCCAGTTTAGTCTTAGGTGACTCCCTCCCTCAGCCCTCCTCCAACTCAGAAGAGATTCAAAAGCCTTGCTAACAAGCAAGCTCTGTGAAAATGAAGCACAACAAAGGTACCTAGTTCTAAAAGAAATACTGTCTTAAATTTTTTGTTTAAAACCTTTAGAAAGTGTACGTACAACTGATTTTGATTCTTGCGCGCTTTAAGATCTGTGTGTTTTGTGTGTGTCTGTGAACGTGTTCAAAGATAAAAAAAAAAAATTGTCAGCATGCTGTAACAATTGGGTGATTTAAATTTAAATTTCAAAAGGTTATGAGGTTTGGACATTACCAAAAATTTTTTAAAAATCTTCACATTGTTTTAAATGGCTTTTTAAAAGGTTCTTTAACTTGCAAATTAAAAAAAATCTGGTATTTTAAAAACTAATGTTTTAAAATGCATAAGACTGTTTATACTGTAATCAAGTTATCTGGCTTAACAAAAATGCATTGGCAGTTCGGGATTTAATTCCCTTGGCTAAAATTTGGGATAAATATTAAAAATTTAAATGTAAAGGTTAGTTTAACACTGTCAAAGATGTTACCTGTTCTGTCTACCTAAAACTGTATTTCATTTGAGAACCAAGAGAAGAGACGGGGAAAAACTTAGAAACCAACCGAAGACCTAGAAACCAACCGAAGACCTATCTTTAGGGGTGAAGGGTGAACAAGCAGAAGTGCAGTTCAGCTGGTCATGCAGTGGGACAGGCCCTGGGAGGAGTCCAAGCATGATGAGGCAAACTGGCACAAACGCAGTTCATCTAACCCTAAAGAGTCAGATTGGGTGTGTGCCTGCCTATTCCATAGGAGGGGCCAAGTGGCCCATCGTTGTTCTGTCTCTTTTCCCTGCAGATAGGCACTGAAAACATGATGGTTAAAATAAATGATGTGATGATCTGATTAGTATTGCTAAAACTTTCCCTTGGATGTGTTAACATTAAAATTAGGAAGGCCTTAAAAAGAGGGTAAAAATTATTTGTATAATGTGGCTTACTTTCAATTATGTTCTACAATTAGGATGTTTTTAAAAGTTATAAAGATGTTAAATCTAGCTTTGTGGTATAGTAAAGGTGATTGTAATTCTTGCATTAAGGAAAATTGTCATTTGAGTTTAAAATTTTTAATGTGTGTCTGTTTTAAAACAAGCAGCCAAGAGACAATGAGTGACACTTGGCCTCAAGATTTCAAGGGATCTTTTCAAAATGCAAATGAAAACTAAAGTATAAAATATTAAAAATGATTAATAAGAGGCTTTAAAAATTAGGAATGGATTTTTTTGATATAAAGTTTATGACATTGGCCTCAATGTGCAAAAAAAAAAAAAAAAATAGGATTATCAAAATGATTGCTATTCTAGTTTGCTCTTATAGGTTTTTTAAGTTTCCAGCAAGCCCAAAGCAAAGCACAGAGGATTCTTACAGTTTGTCAGATGTAACTTTGACTCTTAATAAGTGTCAGGTAAGTGCATGCTTAAAAGCTACTTCTATGTTGACCACCTTGTTGCTTTTAATTGGAGTAAAATGGCCTTTTATAAGACTCAGTGATCTGCAAACTGGTTCAAAGCCAGCCCGGGCAGAAAAAGGTCCCTGTGAGACTGTCACCTCTACTCAGCCAGCAGAGTGCTGAAAGAGCAAGCAGAAATGCTTTGGGACTCACAGTGGCAGAGTACTAGCCCTGGACTGAAGAGTTAAGGGACAGCATTCAAGCCCCGAGTCTGGGACTCAAAGTGGCAGAGTGCTAGCCTTGAGCTGTAGAGCTGAGGGACAGTGCTCAGGCCCTGAGTTCAAGTCCAGCAACCAGCTAAGGAAAATGCCAATGAGGCATTTATCCCAATGTAGAGAAGACACTCCTGGGACAAAAGCAATGGTGGAGCATCCAGAGGCAGTAAGCCACTGCTTGGATGGCAGAAATGTCAGATCCTAGAGTCATTTGTGTGTGGCCCTTCAAAACTGGTCAGAGCCGGGAGGTCATAGGAAGATAGTTTGGAAGCATGCCTAATGTTCATGACTACCTTGTAAGGGACAGGAACTTGCCAGTCCTCGGTGATAGTAAAAAGCTAATGTTATAAAATGTGGGGGGTAGTTTAAATCTTAACCCCTTTATGTGCCAAAAGCTCTAATTGGCGGTAATATTGAGCTGACACCAGTTACATGAAATTCATCTTCTCAGGAAAAAGTTTGTAAACCTGAGAGTGTGTTTCTATTGATATCTGTCTAAAGGCCTGCAAAGGTAACTCAGGCATTGTGTTAGGGTTACTAGAGATCACATTCCTAAGTCATCCAGAAAGATGCTTTTACAAACCAGAGTGCTAAACAAGCTATACTGCTATAGCTGGAGAAAAGGTCTGTGCAGTTGTCAAAAGTTAAATATTGTTCTTAATGACTTCTAACCCTGATGGCCTCTTTGTAAGGTTATAGGCTCCTGGCTAGGTAAGATCAACGCCCCTAAAGTCAGCTTGAAGAAGTTACAGAAGATGGACCTTCGCCCTTCTAGCCCCATTTTAAGATCAAGAGTCCAGAGTCAGTTTTGGAAAAATGAGGCAAAATAGATAAAATAATTTTTAATAAGGGCATAAAAAATAGTGTTAACTGTTGTAGGTGTGCAAGGTGTGGAGACTGCATTTGTCAGAGATGGTTACAAGACTAAGCCTTCTGTGTCTATTTACAAAAATATCTGGTTAGTAAAAAGTTGTGATTTTGGTAAATTGTCCTGAGCTATTGTTTAAAAGATCTTAAAAACCAGCAGGATCAAAGCCTGCCAAGCCTAGGCAATGTATCTTTAACCAGTCTGTGTAGGAATTTACAGCCCAGCATGAGGTGTGACGACAGTCCCTTGGAGCCACTGAGAGACCCTGCTGTTCCGGTTGCTGCTGCTGCTGCTGTACACCGTAATGGGTAAAGGCCTGACAGTCACCTGGAGGAACTCCTGCTTGATTCCATCACCTGAGTCGGCTTCCTGGTTGAAAGCTGCTAAATCTAAGATCTTGTGGGACATTCTTTTGGGTGATATCCAGAAACCCTCTCTTCCCACAGTGGATATTGGGGACAAGGATATCACTGGCTTGCTTGTTTTAGGCACTTCAGTGCATAGTAACTGGAAATCCACTTTATGTTCACAGCCTAGTTTGACTCTGATATGGTAATAACCTGAGTGTGTTATCAATAGAGGTAATACTCTTAGCCTTAAAATCTAGCAAGCTTCTGCATCACGGTGGTGCCTTAAGGCTGTTCTAAGATAAAGGTTCCGCAAGCCAAAGGAAAAATTGGGCAGTTTTAAACTACAGCCACAAAGATGGTCAAGGGATTGTAAAAAAGAGGGTGGTAATGAAAGCCTTGGGAAAGGAATTGTAAAGACAGAAGGAAGTAAAGAAAGCCTTGGAAAGAGAATTGGGGAAATTTGAAAAGTAAGGATTGTCTTTAAGACAAACCTCAGAAAGTTTAAGTATGTCGCAAATGGTATGAGTATGTCTTAAAATTGGAGCTTACAAGTACAGCTGGTATAAAATTGATACACGGAGTCAGGACCCTAGACAAACTCAAAGAAAGATTAGACAAAAGACAGCAAGAGTCAGCATCCCAACAAGGCTGGTACGAAGGATTATGGAACCGGTCCCCAAGGTTCACTACCTTAATATCCTCCTTAATGGGACCGCTAATACTACTCTTGTTAACCCTCACCTTAGGCCCTTGCATCATAAATCGCTTAATGCAATTTGTAAAGGACCGCCTATCGGTCGTACAGGCCCTAGTATTAACCCAACAATATCATCAACTTAAATTAACGGAGGGATCTCCAGTTGAATGAAGGATTTCATTCAGGCAAAAAGAAAATGGGGGAATGAAAAGACCCCAGACTCCAGTATATGTTCACCCATTGAGCCCCCCATTGAGCCCTTTAAGGAAAACTGCTGCCCCTTCCCCTGCATACCTAAGAGAGCGAAGCAGGACACAGGCAAGTCATTACATGCCCTAAAGCCAGGCATTCCTGAAAAATAGCCGACCCTCCCGTCCCTTCCTGTAAAACTTAGCTATAATGGCAGGGTAGGTCAGGAGGTAATAAATCACTTGTCAAAATTAGGGAACGAACAGTTTCGGTGCATGACGACCAGCACAGACTTGCCGGGGCAAGTACCGACACGTCAGCTTTCCCCCAACCCCACCTGCCCCATCTGGCCAGCTTAACCTGACCAATCCCCACCCTGAGCGTAATTTGAAATTAACCAATCAATATTCTGTAACCAAGCATCTCGCTTCTGTAACCTTGCTTCTGCTGTCCATAAAAAGAGGGTGCTTTCAAGCACTCGGCGCGCAAGTCTCCCGATAGACTTTGTCGCCCCGGGTACCCGTGTAACCGGTTCCCAGACACTCAACCCGAACCTTGTGGATCTCGAGGTTGAGTGCACCTGGGAGCCGAGGCATGCCCGAATAAACCTCTTGCTGTTTGCATCCGCACAAGTGGTCTCGTTGTTCCTTGGGGAAGGGTCTCTTCAGATCGAAGGGCACCCCACGCCGACGGGGGTCTTTCACTATTCCCTTTATTTACTTCAATTGTATCTGTTATCTGTACTGATTGTTACAAGCTGGCCATGTTAGGGAGCTAAATCTTGTGTTGAAAAAGTTAAAATAATACACTATAATTGCTAAGTGGGGGGAAAAAAAGAAGTAAACCTTTGACAGAAATTAAAGAATGGCTCCCTTTCTAACCTTGGTAATCAATTGTACTTAGACTGTGAGCCTAACTTCTTGACAAGGAGGGAGTTTGGATTGGCATAAAAGCCTAGGAAACTGCCCTGCACAGTGTGCCTGCCTAGCTCTCGGTAGAGTAATGGCATTGCACCATTTTGTGCAAAAGGAAATTGCCTACATCTCTTGTGTGCCTCTTCATTTCTGACACTGGAGGGTAGTGCATTTCTAACAGTTTAGTAATCTTGCTCAAGTTATAGACCTTTGATCTTGCTAGTACAAGATCAAACTCCCATATAGTGAGTGTGGTTCATGGTTCAAGAGCCTGTCAACCTGGAGTCCACGACCACTCTGAAATCACACACAAAATGTGCTCTTCTTGTTCAGTTTTCACAGAAGAGATCCATCGTTTTCACCTACTTTATGACCTTTAAAAATAAAAGTCTTAACTAAGAAGGTTAAGAACTCATGGCCTGGCCAGGTGATAGCTGAAGGACCTTCTAGGGGTAGGTGATTTTGCTAAAGCTTCCACCTTGAGATCTTCCTTTTGGTCAGCCTCCCTGAAATTCTTATCATGCCTGCATTTCCATGCAAGCATCTTTTGCTTGGAAACTGAGAAGCTCAGGGAACACCACCCCCATGCCCCATCGCCCCCCCCCCCCCGTGACAAGTTCAAGGGCACTTCCAGCACGTGCCCCCCCTCCATGGGAGACCCCCAAAATTCCAAGATTCAGAAACAAGGCAGAAATGTGGGGTGCCAATATGTTAGCAACTCTTTGGGAGGAAATAAAGTACACCCGGAAACCAATTCTCGGGGGGGGGGGCACTTTAGCTTAATGCAGTACAACTGCGGAGGTCGGAGGCCTCCCCTCTTGGAGGGCTGGGCCAGTGAAGGCATTTGCAGACCGCGCGTGGAGGGGGCAGAAGGGGGGAGCAGAGGGGGGGCAGAGTGGGGGGACCCGGCATGGTTCACTTGTTTTACCTCCGAAGAGTTTTAGTTCATAATGAACGTCCATCATTCCGGCCCGTGATTGTCTATTGTTTCTTTCAGCAGGTCTGACATCCGAAGGCAAAAACAAAAACAAAAACCGGAAACGACAACAAAAAAGGCGAGAAAGCTCCCCAGGGAAGCCGAGCCCAGCACCCCTGGGCCCTCGTCCTCCCGCGGTCCCTTTAAGAACCTCTCGGGGGACCGTCGTCAGTCCCACACGGACCCCAGCTCTAACCGAAGCCCTAGCCCGACTTCCCCCTCTTGACTCCAAGAAGACCAACTTTGGATTTTCCCTCCCGTGCTGACCAATCAGCTGCTGTTGCCAGGCAGACTTTAGCGGCCGCCCGTGCGAGTCTCCCGCGCCTTCTCATCTCCGGGTGGCTGCAACGACCAATGAGCGAGCAGGCCGGCCGTGTATCCGGGCAGACCCTGGCTCTCACAACCATTCAGAAAAAGGAAAATAAAGCAACGCACGAGCCCGCCGCCGAGCCCGGACGGCAGGGCTGGGCTGGAGTGAAGGTGGCTGCGAGGTAGTTTCTCTTTTTCTCCCTTCTCCTTGATTGTTGCTCTTGTCGGAAGTCGGTTGTCCAGAGGTAGGGGTGGGGGTGGGGGGGCACACAGGAGTTGGGAGGAGAGCAAGAAAATAAATTATTAATAATAATAATAGATTTGGGCTGTATTTTCAACAGCTTCTTCACCCGTGTGCACGTGCCTCCCCCTCCCCATTCCCCTACCGAGATTCCTACACCTCATTCCAGGCGCTCTGCGCTTCCTCCCCCTCCACTTTGCAGCAACGGGGGTGGTGGTGATTGAATGGGGAAGGGGGCCAAGGAGGGAGGTCAGGGCGCACATCAAGATGGGATGTTGGGGTGATGACGTAGGAGCAGTCGCGCAGAACTTGGGCCCAGTTTGGAGGTGGCTCTGTGTGTGTGTGTGTGTGTGTGTGTGTGTGTGTGTGTGTGTGTGTGTGTGTGTGTGTGTGTGTGTGTGTGTGTGTGTGTGTGTGTGTGTGTGTGTGTGTGTGTGTGTGGTGGCTGTGTGGAGGTGGCTGTGTGTGTGGAGGTGGCTCTGTGTGTGTGTGTGTGTGTGTGTGTGTGTACCGAATATGTTCATATCCCTTCTGACCTCCCAGGCCAAAATAAATAAATAATCTACGGTTAAGGAGTATATTAAGAGAATTGGAGAACTTTATTTTGTCTGGTAGAGAAGGACAGGGTCAAGGAAGGGGAAATTTCTTTCTAATGTAGATTCCCCAACCCCCTTATTTCTTCCTTTGGAAGACTACAGAAAGGGGACAGGTAGAAAAGAGAGGGCAGAGATGGCTTTGGGTTTACATGGGCCTGGCAAAGTAGTGGGCTAATTTCTAAGTTTTGGAGAAGGCAAAGAGTAAGTGAGGAGGGAAACCCCACTAGGGAAATCTGGCAGTTTTACTTCTGTTTTTTGCCTTTCTTGGGGTCTTCAGAGGAAGGGACAGCTGATGTGAGTTAAATCTTAATACCCTCTCCCCTCTCAGCTGTAGCTTTCATATAGGAATGGCAGAAGATGAGCCTGATGCTAAGAGCCCTAAGACTGGGGCAAGGCCCCCCCAAGGTGGTACAGATGCTGGGGAACCTACCACACTTCTTCAAAGGCTCCGGGGTACTATTTCGTAAGTATTCATTCCCATCTCCAAATCCTATTCCAGACCCCTCTGGAGACAGATTGCCTCCCATCAGGTAAGTACTGGGGTACGAGAACACTCTGCTATGCTGGCAATTCTTGAGCTCCTCTAGGCACTTAAGTCCTTTCCCCAAGTTGGGAGGGAAAAAAAAAAAACCAACAAACAGAAAACAGATACAGGGATGGGAAAACCTCATGACCTCTAGCTTTCTCTTCTTCTCTACAGCAAAGCCGTGCAGAACAAAGTAGAGGGAATTCTGGTAAGCACATTGGGATGAGGGCAATCTAGAGAGATCATTGGTGGGATGAGGGCAGTGGGATGGGATGGGTAAATGAAAGGTTCATGTAGGAGAGCCAGTGTGGTCCACCTCAGCAGAAGGTAATTGGCTTTGCACATTGCTGCCAGTTTGACAGTGAGCATCTCACATCATCTGTCATCCTTCTCTGACCTCTCATTTAGAAGGCCTGAAGAGAGAAAATCAGAGCTGTTCCCTTTCTTTCCATGATAGTCCATAAGGGTTCCATAAGCCACAGTGAGCACTTTGCCTCAAGTCATTTGAGTTCCCTCTGACATAGTCTGACAACCTATGAATCATCAGGACGTAGATGATAAGGATCAAGAAAACATGGATTTGGTCTTTCTGCATCTTATTATTTCTCTCCTCTTCCTTCTTACCTCAGCAAGATGTACAGAAATTCTCGGACAATGACAAGCTCTATCTCTACCTTCAGCTACCTTCAGGGCCCAGCACTGGAGACAAAAGGTTGGTTTGGTGGCAGAGTTTTAAAAGTCAGAGGCTCTGATTCTTAGAGACAGTCCCATTGTGAAGGGGCAGGAAGAGTAGGAAAACACATAGCTGCTATCTATGACCAAGAAAAAGGCCCCTAGCTGAGCGCTGGTAGTTCACACCTCTAATCTTAACTACATAGGAGGCTGAGAGCTAAGGATCTCTGTTCAAAGCCAGCCAGGTCAAGAAAAATCTAGAAGATGCTTATCTCTAATTAACCACCAGAAGTGGAGCTGTGGCTTAAGTGGGAGAGTGGCAGCCTTGAGTGAAATAGCTAAAGGACAACACGCAGATCCTGAGTTCAAGATCCACTACCCTTGCCCAGCAGGGAAAGATGGATTCCAGGTGGACTAATTTGGTTCAGTATTACTGAAATAGTAGTTGGGGAAGAACCAGGACAACTGTTGGCCTTTTGCTAATGCTTGTCTCTATAACTTCTCTTGCAGCTCAGAGCCAAGTACACTCAGCAATGAAGAGTATATGTATGCCTACAGGTGGATCCGCAACCACCTGGAAGAGCACACGGACACCTGTCTGCCAAAACAGAGCGTTTATGATGCTTATCGGTGGGTGGAGGGGGTGGGCATAGGACTAATCCTGCAAAGCCCCCTACCTTGCTAGAGTCTGACTTCTTGAATGATTCCCCTACACTTGATCTCTAGGGACTCTCATAACCCACCCATAGCCTCCTCCTCTGAGTATCTTGCAATCTGCCCCTCACTCACTCAGGAAGTATTGTGAGAGTCTTGCCTGTTGCCGCCCACTCAGCACAGCCAACTTCGGCAAAATCATCAGAGAGATCTTTCCTGACATCAAGGCCCGAAGACTTGGTGGCCGGGGCCAATCTAAATATCCTTGACTGGAGAGGTTGGGACCTGAAGACCTGGGGAGGAAATCATAGGATGTGGAGGGCCAGGTGAAAATGGCTTAATTTGTCCTTTAAGGGGCCTGGAGTGCCCCAGTGTTAGCTGCTCCTTAACTTGGCATCAGATATTGCTACAGTGGTATACGAAGGAAAACCTTGGTGTCTATGCCACCCTTGCCTGGACTTGACCTAAAGGGTTCAGAAAGTGTAAGTAACAACTCCATTCTTCTTTCCAGGCTTTTTAGAATGCTGGGAATTGAACCCGGGGCCTTGCACATGCTAAGCAAGTACACTCCACTTGGGCTCTCAGCCCTTTTGTTTTTGTCTTTGAGACAAGGTCTTGCTACTTTTGCCTAGGCAGGCTTCAAATTCAAGATCCTCTTGCCTCTGCCTCCTGGGTAACTTGAGATTACAGGTATACACCATGATACCTGGCTTTAGAACATGTATGGAGGGCTGACAAAGTCTAGGTCATTTGTACATTGCTTCTGGGTATCCTTCTGATTCCTCTATAGCTGAAGGAAAGGGAAAAAGAGTTTGTGGATTTCTGGGTTGGGATGGTCTCAGTCTGGTCTCAGCTTTGGTCAGTAGAAGCGTCAGGGGAAGGGTTCTGTCGTTTGTAATGTGATTGGGCATCTTTTGCCACTACAGCCAGAAATGGGCCCAGAAGTAACCCCAGCACCTCCGGATGAGTTGGTAGAGGCCGCCTGTGCCCTGACCTGTGACTGGGCAGAGCGGATCCTGAAACGGTCCTTCAGTTCCATTGTTGAAGTCGCCCGCTACCTGCTCCAGCAGCACCTCATCTCTGCCCGATCTGTACATGCCCATGTGCTTAAGGCCATGGGACTGACTGGTGAGTGGACCTTCTCATGTATGTGAAATTCTCAACCACTTGCAACTTTTTTTTTTTTTTTTGCTGGTTGTGGGGCTTGAACTCAGGGCCTGAGCGCTTTCCCTGAGCCTCTTTGTACTCAAGGCTAGTGCTCTACCACTTGAGCCACAGTGCCACTTCCGGTTTTGGGTGGTTAATTGGAGATTAGAGTCTCACTGGGACTTTTCTGCCCTGGCTAGCTTCAAACTGTGATCCTCAGATCTTGGCCTCGAAGTGGCTAGGATTACAGGCATGAGCCACCAGCATTTGGCACAACTTTTTTTTTTTTAAATGAGTCTTATTATGTTGCCCAGGCTACTCTCCAACTCCTGCACTCAATTGATCCTCCCACCTCAGCCCCCTTAAGAAGCTAGGACTAGCCGGGCGCTGGTGGCTCACGCCTGTAATCCTAGCTACTCAGGAGGCTGAGATCTGAGGATCGCGGTTCAAAGCCAGCCCGGGCAGGAGAGACCGTGAGACTCCTATCTCCAATAAACTACCAGAAAACCGGAAGTGGCACTGTAGCACAAGTGGTAGAGCGCTCGCCTTGAGCTGAAGAGCTGAGGGACAGCGCCCAGGCCCAGAGTTCAAGCCCCACGACCGACCAAAAAAAAAAAAAAAAAAAAAAGAAGCTAGGACTACAGGCAGGCACCATGACATGCCTGGTTTCACATTCTTGTATACCAGAATGGACACTTCAGCTTTTTTTTTTTGGCGGGGGGGGGGGGGGGCGTCCGGTCATGGGGCCTGAACTCTGGGCCTGGGTGCTGTCCCTCAGCTCTTCAGCTCAAGGCTAGCGCTCTACCACTTGAGCACCACTTCCAGCTTTTTTTTTTTGCTTATGTGGTGCTGAGGAATTGAACCCAGGGCCTCAGGCTTATTCAAGGCAAGCGCTCTACCACTGAGCCACCTTCCCAGCCCTGACACTTCAGTTTTAAAGTCCATCTTGTATATCAGAATGGACACTTCAGATTGCCTTCTATTCCTAGAGTCCCTTTGTAGACATGCTTTGACAACCTGCTTTGCCCTGTCTCCTCAGGGCAAAGTCTTCTCATTCTTCAGTATTATTCTCACCCTCATTCTATTACCTTTTCTACACCTCTGGCAGAAGAGGATGAACCCGCCCCTAGGGAAAGGTATTCTAAATCCAAGAATGGAGCAGAGAATCTGGAAGGTGGAGTCCATAAGAAACCTGAAAGGCCAGCTCAGGTAAGGAACTTGATGCCTCTAACTTTTTCCCTGGTGAGCCCCCTACTTTTTCTCTTCTGGTGCCTCAAATGCCTACATTTCTTTCCACATTCATTCCTTTTTTTTTTTTGCCAGTCCTCAGGGCCTGGATGCTGCCCTTGAGCTTCTTTTGCTCTAGGCTAGCACTCTACCACTTGAACCACACCACCACTTCCAGCTTTTTCTGTTTATGTGGTACTGAGGAATTGAACCCAGGGCTTCATGCATGCCAGGCAAAGCACTCTACCACCAAGCCATGTTCCCAGCCTCCACGTTCATTCTTTGAACCCTACTGTGATCATCTCTTTTGCTTTTTAGCCTCCTAAGGAACTGGAAGCCCGGGCAGGGGCTAGCCCTCCAGTGCGTGGTGATCGGAAGAAGAGTGTAATTGAGAGCTCGGCCTCAGCACCCAGTAACCCACAGGTCAATGCCCTAGTAGCCCGGCTGCCTCTGCTCCTTCCCCGGGCCCCTCGAGCACTGATTCCACCAATTCAAGTCTCTTCACCCATCCTGGCCCCCAAGATTTCTTCAAGCACACTGAAAGTGGCTACACTACCTCTGCCCAGTAGGGCTGGAGGACCCCAAGCAGCGGTACCCATCATTAACATGTTCTTACCAACTGTTCCTGCTTTGCCTGGGCCTGGACCTGGACCTCAGTCTGGGCCAGGCCCAGGGCGAGCCCCAGCTGGGGGACTTACTCAGTCTCAGGGAACAGAGAACAGAGAGGTAGGCATAGGTGGTAACCCACGACCCCATGACAAGGCTGTCAAGAGGACAGCTGAAGTACCAGTAAGTGAGGCCAGTGGGCAGGACCCAGCAGTTAAAGCAGCAAAGCAGGATACAGAGGATACAGTAAGTGATGCCAAAAGAAAACGTGGGCGCCCTCGAAAGAAGTCTGGTGGAAGTGGGGAAAGACATTCCACCCCTGAGAAGTCAGCAGCTGCCATGGACTCTGCCCAGGCCTCAAGGTTATCATGGGAGAAGTGGAGTTCAGGAGGGAAAAGCAACTCAGCTGGAGAGTCAGAGATGCCAGGGCCAGCAGGAGAGGCTGTGCAAGGGGCAGCGCTTGCCCTTGGTCAGGAAGATGTTGCTGGTTCCAAAGGAGGAAGGGCCCCCAGTTTGCAGCAAGCCAAAGAAACAGAAGATAAAATTGCTCTTGTTCCCCCAAAAGTGAGTGTAATCAAGGGCAGCAGAAGCCACAAGGAGGTTCTTCAGTTTGTAAAAGGAGAGGCAGACACTGCAGTGCAGGGAAAAGGCTTCAAGGGGCATGTCCTTCAAAGATCCTTAACCCATGAGCGGAAAGATCCTAAAGCAACACCCCCCTGATAGACCTGTGGGGAAGAGTGGCTAGATCTACATATTAACTACCTGATCGCCTGCTAGAGGCCTTTCTCTGCACTTGCTTCTTACTTGGCTATTTCCCTAAGGGAATCCATTGTCCTCTGCATAGACAGCTGAGTCACCCAGTGTTACATAGAGCCTGGTGGCTGCTTTTAACCTTTCTAGCTCAATACTTTGACTTTCATATAACACAAATCTGTAGTGGCCTTCTGGTCTGGATCCCTTTGCTCTCCTCTGGGAAGGCAAGGGTAAGTATGATGAATGTATAGCTAAGGATCTCCTGATTTTCAACCATAACCTAACTCAGACTCATTTATCGGCTCATGTAACTGAAAGTCTAGAGGTAGTGCTGGCTCTAGGCGAAATTAGACCTGGCAAAATCAGTATGTTTCCTTCCAAAAACCTGATTTTTGGTCTCACTGCTCCACCTAATGTAAACCATCTTAAGCCCTGGTCACCTCATAGCTGCCAGCATGCCTAAGATTACATGTTTGCCCATTTATGACCAATTGGAAAGAGAGGGTATCATTGTGCCAGATATCCTAGCAAAAGACTCACTCTGATTAAGCCAGCCTGGTCACATGTCCACCCCTGACCAATTAGTGTGGCAAGGAGGATGGTAAGCAGCTATGCTTATGCCACACCTTCAGGGGAAAAGGGTAGAATCAGCCTCCTTGAGATCAGATTCCACAGATGAAAACTGGGCCAGGGGTTTCTGGGAGGCAGCTAACAGCCTTCAACAACTACCAGGTGCATGCATTTTAAGCTTGGTAAGTCTAGATCAGCTAGACCTACAGCCTTTTCCCTTCAGTCTTGGCATTTCCCTTAACGCAGCTATAGCTTCTTTCCACTTGATCTGGCCTCAGAAGAGAGAGAAGGAAGTCATTCTCCTTTGGAGACTTTCTTCATCCTCACCTATTAACACATACTTTTTTTTCCCACCTACATCTCAGAAACAGACCTTTTTTTTCTTCTCTTTTTCTGAACTTACACGTTCTTCTCACTCCCTATCCCCCAGTCTGTTGCCCCTTTCACCAAGTAGAGTGAGATTACTTCCTAGTTATTTCATTAAATTCATTCTGTATCCACCAGGTGTCAGTCTCTTGTCATCCATGTGTCAGGCTGAATCTGTGGGGTTTAGGCTGCTTGTACAGAAAGAGGTGGTCCTTCATGTCAGGGAGCTCAGGTGGGAAGGAGATCCAGATCCTCTGGGTATGTCCATGGGAAAAGCAGTAAACCAGCCCTTATTTATTGAGGACCTCCTTTGTCCTCTAAGTAAGAGAGCATCTGTCAGGGAGTCTCGGCTCTTCCCAAGAAATACAGATTTTTCTTTCTTTCAGGGAGATGGCATTCATTTGTGTTTCCACCATAAAATCCCCAGATTTTTAAAAAAATTATAACGTGATATTTGATATCTATAAAGAATATATGTAACATGAATAAATTATGATATGTAACAATAAAATGAGTACCTATGACCCATCACTCATATATATATATATATATAAGCATTAGAAATACTATGTTTATATCCCTGCCCCACCCTAGACCCCCCTTTTAGAGGTAACCACTGTCCTTAATTTATGTTTATAAATCACTTGTTATATGTATTTCAACCATATGTATAATATTTTTTAAGAATGTATTTAGTTTTTTAGCTTTACAAGTGTTACATTTCATCCTTTGACATTTGCTTTCATGCACTTAACATTGTTTCTAAAATTCATCCCTGTTGCAAAATTGTGATTCATTTTCATCTGTATAATATTCCATTAAGTACATAAAGCACAACTTTACCATACCTGTCAATGGATATTTGAGCTGTTTCTACTTTGTGCTATTATATAATGCTGCTATGAACATTCTTGTACATGTTAGTGCCTTTGTAGCAGAATTTCTAAAAGAGTTCTAAGATGGTCCTTTTGGTCTGTAAACCTCTAAGTTGGGGACTGTCAAATTTTGTCTTATTCTCTAGTAAAGTTTACAACAGACTGAAATGAACTATTCTTGAACTTTTGGTAAAACCTTGTAAAGCTATGCAAGTCTTAGGTTTCTTTGTGGGAATAATTGGTACAATTTCTTTAGTAACTATAGATAGTTTAGACTTGAGTCTAAACTTGAGTCAGTTTAGACAGTGATTTTTCCAATATTCTTGTGCTTTTCATGTCTTTTAAAAAATTTAACAGGAAGTTCTAATATTCTAGTAGTCAGATCCTTTTCATTTCTATTGTTTAACCTGTGCCGCCTTTTCCCCTTAATCAATTTGCTAGAAATTTGTGGGGAGTTTTGTTTGTTGTCAGTTGTAGGGCTTGAACTCTGGGCCTAGGCACTGTCCATCAGCTCTTCAGCTCAAGGTGAGTGGTCTACCACTTGAGTCACAGAGCCACTTCCAGTTTTCTGGTGGTTTATTGGAGATAAGAGTCTCATAGACGTTCCTGAGCCACTGGCACCTGGCCTTGAGCCAGTTTTTGATTGGTTAATTGGAGATAAGAGTCTCAATTGGAGTTTTCTGCCCCGTGGGCTTCAAAGTGTGACCCTCAGATCCCAGCCTCCTGAGTAGCTAGGATAACAGGGGTGAGCCACCAGCGCTTGGAGACTTAGGCTTTTATCTTGTTAAAAATGTTTTGGCGGGGGGGGGGGGGGGGGGGGCGGCTGGGAAGGTGGCTCAGTGGTAGAGCGCTTTCCTTGCATGCATGAGGCCCTGGGTTCGATTCCTCAGTACCACATAAGCAAAAAGAAAAAAGCTGTTAGTGGCATGTTTTGGCGGGGGGCTGGGAAGGTGGTTCAAGTGGTAAGAGCACTAGCCTTGAGCTGAAGAGCTGAGGGACAGCACCTAGGCCCAGAGTTCAAGCCCCATGACTGACCAAAAAATTTTTTTTTAATTTGTTGGGATTATTTTATATTCTGTAAGTTATTTTGGAAGTCTAAATCTGTTTTAATGCTTTCTGC
The DNA here is from genome assembly GCF_024711535.1 of Dipodomys merriami. Lineage (NCBI taxonomy): Eukaryota > Metazoa > Chordata > Mammalia > Rodentia > Heteromyidae > Dipodomys > Dipodomys merriami. The sequence goes on along the minus strand of NW_027206535.1, from coordinate 1,305,669 downwards.
TGACGTTTGCCTATAGTAACTTGTTTCCTTGTTTGTTGTCTTCTGTGTGTGTGCGTGTGTGCGTGCGTGCGTGCATGTGTGTGTGTGTGCCACTCCTGGGACTTGAATTTAAGGCCAGGGTGCTGTCCCTGAGTTTTTTTGCTCAAAGTTAGCACTCTATCACTTAAGCCACAGCTCCACTTTAGGCTTGTTGGTGGTTAATCAGAGATATGAGTCTCATAGACTTTCCTGTCTGAGCTGGTTTCAAACTGTGATCCTCAGATCTCAGCCTCCTGAGTAGCTAGGATGCCAGGAGTGAGCCACCAGTGCCTACCTACATTTTATCTTAGGGTTTTGAACACATACTGTGTTTAATGTTGTGGGAACCCAAGGGCCCAAATTAGGGTGTTTTCCTCTAGAAAGAATTTGTACTGGGGCTGGGAAGGTGGCCCAGTGGTAGAGTGCTTGCCTTGCATGCATGAGGCCCTGGGTTCGATTCCTCAGCACCGCATAAGCAAAAAGCCGGAAGTGGCACTGTGGCTCAAGTGGTAGAGCGCTAGCCTTGAGCTGAAGAGCTGAGGGACAGGGCCCAGGCCCAGAGTTCACGCCCCACAACCGGACCCAAAAAAAAAAGAATTTGTACTTAAGTTTCACCAGGTTGTGCCCCTTACTTGGGATTGTTTCAGCCTCTTCCTAGAGTACAGGGTTAAGCCAGGCACTAGCTCTCCTAGTTATTCAGGAGGCTGAAATCTGGCCAGCTACCCTAGAAGTTTGCTAGACACTATCTCCAAAATAACCAGCAAAAACAGGGCTGGAGGCATAGCTCAAATAGTAGAGTACCATCCTGGAAATCGTAAGGGACTGAGTTCAAACCCCAGTACCACTAAGGAAAAAAAAATACAGTCCAGGTTTAGAAGGCTGAGGGTATAGCTCACTGGCAGAGTGTTTGTCCAGCATGTCTGTGGCTCTGGGTTGGAGGTGAGGGTGAAAGTCCAGATTTAATTTAGGAGTCCCAAGTTTTTAACCCTTTACTTAGCTGATCCATGGTTTACAGAATTCACAACATTGATTTAGGCATTTGTCCTCAAGGCAAACCTGGTTCTACCACGTTGCTCATCTTTTGTGAAGCCTTCAGCTTAATGATACATATTTTTTTCTCTGTTAGTATTTTCCCTTTTTTAACTAGCTCAGCAAAGTGGTAACAATTATGCAATTGCTATAATTGACCCAGAAGGTACTTGTATTTTAATGGGAGAGTGCTCCATATTATTCATGCTGCTAGGAATCTATTAACAAAGTTATAACATTTTCTCCTTTGTTTTTCTAAATGTTTGGCACTTGCTTTACAGCAGCAGCTTCCTGAGATTCTGTCTTCAAACATTCTAGGTGGGAAGGTAGAGAAGTTAATGATGATCACACAGAGTATGAGTTCCATGCACCCAGGGCTGTGTAGGGCAGAGGAATAGCACTCAGGTGAAAAAGGTATCTTGCTGGTAGAGGTAAATAGGAGTTAGAAGGTCAAGTCTAGTTCATAAAGCAAAGGCAAAGATAAGCCCAGTGCTTGTGACTCATGCCTAATCTTACCTACTCAGAGGCTGAGATCTGAGGATTACAGTTCCAAGCCAGCCCAGGTAGGGAAGTTTGTGAGACTCTCATCTCCAATTAATCATCAAAAAGCCAGAAGTGAAGCTGTGGCTCACGTGGTAGAGAGCTAGCCTGGAGCAAAAAGAAGCTCAGAAAGCAGGCGGCTCATGCCTATAATTCTAGCGACTCAGGAGGCTGAAATCTGAGAATCACAGTTCAAAGCCAGCTCAGGCAGAAAAGTCCCTGTGAGAGTCTTATCTCTAATTAGCCACTGGAAAACCAGAACTGGTGCTGTGGTTCAAGTGGTAGAACGCTAGCTTTGAGTTAAAGAGCTCAGGGACAGAGCCCAGGCCCTGAGTTCAAGGCCCACAACTTCCAAAAAAAAAAAAAAAAAGGTAAAAAGAAGCTCAGACTGCACTAAGGCCCTGAAAAGCAAAAATAACATAGGCATATGGTGAAAAAGAGTAAGAGCTACTGTTTTGAGACTCTCAGAGAACTGTAAATGCAGGGACATCAATTTGAGCTGAGAAATCTGGGAAGGCTTTGTGGAAAACTTAAGGCTTGGAGGTAAAGTGAAATCTAGTAGAGCATTTTAGAAAATGGTGGGGATGTGGCATGGTATGGTAACCTAGGAGAGACATGATTAGGAGAGATATATAAGCACAATAGTGAGGGCTAGGAATGTGGTAGAGTGCTTGCCCTAGCATGCATGATGCCCTGGGTTTGATTCCTCACTACCACATACACAGAAAAAGCTGGAAGTGGCGCTGTGGCTCAAGTGGTAGAGTGCTATGCTAGCCTTGAGCAAAGGAAGCTCAAGCAGAGCACTGGTGGCTCACACCTGTAACCCTAAATACTCAGGAGGCTGAGATCTAAGGATGGCTGTTCAAAGCCAGTCTGAGCAGGAAAGCCCAAGAGACTCTTATCTCCAATTAACCATCAGAAAACCGGAAGGGGCGCTGTGGCTCAAGAGGTATAGCTCTAGCCTTGAGCTGAAGAGCATAAGGACAGCATCCATACCAACTTCAATCCCCACGACCGACCAAAAAACCCAAACAGACAATAGTGAGAAACTGGAAGAGCACCTAGCATTATAGTTATTTGTTGTCTGAAAGAAACTGAATTTTTTTTAAAAAGTGAGAAGTTGGTATTAGTGTATGGAGAACTGGAGTCTAGAGCTGTTGACATTATCCATGTAGGAGCAGATGAGGGACTGACCCTGATGCTGACATTAGAAATGATCAGCATAGGGAAAAAGAAATCACTGGTAATAAGATATATAGAAGCTACCTAGGAAATATCCTCACCATGACTGGGGATGGGACATCTCTATTCACTGGAATACCAGACCATTGGATGATTTTGAGATTTGTGTGGAATTTAAAGTAGTCTCATGCACCCTATTGTTAAAATGGAAGACGAAACAGGTTACTTCTGCATAGTTGAAACAACCTTCAGTTTATTAGATGAATAGCTGAATTTAAGATTGTGGAGGAGTACCTACTGCTTCCCCTCCCACATTCCTGACTTCTGCCCCTTCACAATCCCCAGGTCACTACTGCCTTCCATAGGGTCTTTTTTAATTGAAAGAGTGATGAGCTGGGGGGTTACAGTTACATAGGTAAGGCATTAAGTACGTGTAGAGCTCAAGGCTAGCTTTCTTTTTTTTTTTTTTTGGGGGGGGGGGTCCAGTCATGGGGCCTGAACTCTGGGCCTGGGCGCTGTCCCTCAACTATTCAGCTCAAGGCTAGCGCTCTACCACTTGAGCTACAGTGCCACTTCCATTTTTCTGGTGATTTATTGGAGATAAGGGTTTCACGAACTTTCCTGCCCTGGTTGGCTTTGAACGGTGATCGTCAGCTCTCAGCCTCCTGAGTAGCTAGAATTACAGGTGTGAGCCAAGCACCCGGCAACTCACAGGATTTTTTTTGGGGGGGGGGGTCTGGTTGTGGGACCTGAACTCTGGGCCTGGGCGCTGTCCCTCAGCTCTTCAGCTCAAGGCTAGCACTCTACCACTTGAGCCACAGTGCCAGTTTTGGCTTTTTTCTTTTTGCTTATGTGGTGCTGAGGAATCGAACCCAGGGCCTCAGGCATGCAAGGCAAGTGCTCTACTACTGAGCCACCTTCCCAGCCCCACTCACAGGATTTTTAAATACATGCTCACAGCAGCTTGTGATATAACAAAGAAAGAAATAGCTGAAGGGAGATTTTCTTATAGTTAAGAGCATGAATTCAAACGTTAGTTTTACCATTACCATATGATTTTGAACATTAGCCAGTTTAGCAAAGTTGCAAAACAGCATTTTTAAAAAGTGAAATAAGAATCTAAAATATCTGGGCTGGGAAGGTGGCTCAGTGGTAGAGCACTTGCCTTGCATGCCTGAGGCCCTGGGTTCGATTCCTCAGCACCACATAAGCAAAAAGAAAAAATGCCGGAAGTGGCGCTGTGGCTCAGGTGGTAGAGCGCTAGCCTTGAGCTGAAGAGCTAAGGGATAGTGCCCAGGCCCAGAGTTCAGGCCCCACGACCGGACCCAAAAAAAAAAAAAAAAAAAAAGAATCTAAAATATCAGGCTGGGAAGGTGGCTCAGTGGTAGAGTGCTTGCCTTGAATGCATGAGGCCCTGAGTTTGATTCCTCAGCACCACATAAGCAGAAAATGCCGGAAGTGGTGCTGTAGCTCAAAGTGGTAGAGCGCTAGCCTTGAGCCGAAGAGCTGAGGGACAGTTCCCAGGCCCAGAGTTCAGGCCCCACAACTGACAAAATAAATAAATTAATAATAATCTAAAATATCAAAGTGCATCACACATAGAGTATTTCATAAAATTCATTAAGACATGTTTATGTATCACTCTTCAGTGGTCATGATATAAAATATATCTCTTACTGTGGGCTGAAGTAAAACAATATGGAAAAGCAATTACTAACCATTCTGAAGCTCACTTTCTATTAAATGGGCTAAAGTTTCTTTCATGGACTTGTAAGGAAAAAACGGTTAACTCTCTTTTCATTTCACTGGGGAAAAAAGCTTGTAATATCTATGGTTAGGGAAGGACTTTATTTATTTTTTGTTGTTTTGTTTTAGTTTTGTAAATTGAACTCAGGGCCTTGCATAATAGACAGGCACTCTGCCACCGGGCCACCGACACATACCACCAGCCCTTTGTTTTTCATTTTACTCTTATTACAGGGTCCCATTAAGCTGCTCAGGCTGGCCTTAAACATGTAACTCCTGCCTCAGCCTCTTTAGTAGCTGTGATTATAGGTGCGGTATCACAGATGTGTACAACCATGTCTGGCTTTTATTTGGCCACAAAGGTGTTTAACATATAATTGTAGTTATGGCATGATATAAGTCCTATAATTTTATTAGTCTTCCAGTAAGCCAATTTCTTTCCCATATTTAATGAAATTATTTTTTGGGCCAGTCCTGGGGCTTGAACTCAGGGCTTTAGGCACTGTTCCTGAGCTTTTTTTTGCTTATGGCTAGAACTCTACCACTTGAGCCACAGTGCCCACTTCTGGCTTTTTTCTGTTTATGTGGTACTAAGGAATTGAACTCAGGATTTCAGGCATGCTAGGCAAGCACTCTACCACTAGGCCACATTCCTAGCCCTTTGATGAAATTTAAATAAGACAAATGTCATTATCTTATCCTGTTTGTACTTTCCTGCCCTCCTCACAATCAATGTGACACACACATACATACTTTTCCACCAAGACAAGAGGCTTCTTCACAGGCATATATGCTGGGAATATGGCTTAGTAGTAGCCTAGCATGCCTAGCATGCATGAAGCCCTGGGTTTGATTCCTCAGTACCACTTACACAGAAAAAGCCAGAAGTGAGGCTGTGGCTCAAGTGGTAGAGCACTAGCATTGAGCAACAGACAGGCTCAGGGACAGTACCCAGTCCCTGAGTTCAAGCCCCAGGACTGGAAAAAATAAAAAAAAATAAGTTCATGGGTTGAAGACTTTCATATAACACATGTTCTATTTTTATACATAATATGGGAAAAATAATAGTATTCCATTTTAGCCAAACACTTGTGGTTCATGCTGGGGTCCTAGCTATCCAAGAGGCTGAGATCTGAGGACCATGGTTGGAAGCCAGCCTGGGCAGAAAAGTCCATGAGACATCTCCAATTAACCACCAGAAACCAGAAGTGGAGCTGTGGCTCAAAGTGGTAGAGTCCTAGCTGTGAGCAAAAGAGCTCAGGGGTAACACCCAGACCCTGAGTTCAAACCTCATGACCAGGAAAAAAAAAAAAAATAACCAGAGCAAAAAGGGCTCTAGTGAGCTGGGAAGGTGGCTCAGTGGTAGAGTGCTTGCATGCATGAGGCCCTCGGTTCAATTCCTCAGTATCACATAAGCAGAAAAAGCCGGAAGTGGCGCTGTAGCTCAAGTGGTAGAGTGCTAGCCTTGAGCTGAAGAGCTGAGGGACAGCGCCCAGGCCCAGAGTTCAGGCCCCACAACTGGCAAAAAAAAAAGGGCTCTAGTGGTAGAGCACCTGCCTAAGTGCAAAGCTCTCAGTTCAAATCAATACCATTTAAAACAAACCCTGAGCACACCTATAATGGGATTATGCTACTTAAGAAGCAAAGGCAATAGGATCAAGAGTTCAAAGCTGGGCTGGGAAGGTGGCTCAGTGGTAGAGCGCTTGCCTTGCATGCCTGAGGCCCTGGTTCAATTCCTCAGCACCACATAAGCAAAAAGAAAAAAGCCGGAAGTGGTGCTGTGGCTCAAGTGGTAGAGCGCTAGCCTTGAGCTAAAGAGCTGAGGGACAGTGCCCAGGCCTAGAGTTCAGGCCCCACAACTGGACCAAAAAAAAAAAAAAAAAAAAAAAAAGAGTTCAAAGCCAGCCCAGGCAAAGTCAGTAAGACCCTATTTCAAAAACAAAATAAACTGGTAAATAAAATAAAATAAATAAACTGGGCTGGGAATATGGCTTAGTGATAGAGTGCTTGCCTGGCATGCATGAAGTCCTGGGTTCGATTCCTCAGAAGCAGAAAAAGCCAGAAGTGGCGCTGTGGCTCAAGTGGTAGAGCACTAGCCTTGAGCACAGAGAAGCTCAGGGACAGTGCCCGGGTCCTGAGTTCAAGCCCCAGGACTGCTCCCCACACTCCCCCACCCCCCAAAAAAAACATAAAATAAACCTAAAAGAAGCTACATGGGAGGCTGAGAACCAAGAGAATCCTGGTTTTAAGACCAGCAGGGGAAGAAAAGTTCATAAGACCCCTTTCAGTTCATAGCTGGGCACACACACCTGTCACATAAAACTATATGAAAGACTGAAACTTGGCAGGCTGCAGGGCCAGGCAAGCTGGGGCAGAAAAGTAATCAAGACAATGTCTCCACAGAGGAAAGCTGCATGTAGTGGCATAAATCTGTGATCTCAGAGATGATGGGAACTCTAAAGTAAGTGGATTGTGGCTCAGGTCTATCCTAATATAATCAATGAAAAATAGAGCTGGAGGCATGATTCAAGTTTAACAAGCACAAAACCTGAGTTTTAAATCCCAATCCCAATGCCATCAAAAAGGGGATTGGGGGTCGGGGTGGGCCCGGGAAGGTGTCTCAGTGGTAGAGTGCTTGTCTTGCATACATGGTGCCCTGGGTTAGATACCTCAGCACCACATAAGCAGAAAAAGCTGGAAGTGGTGCTGTGGCTCAAGTGGTAGAGCACTAGCCTTGAGCTGAAGAGCTGAGGGACAGCACCCAGGCCCAGAGTTCAGGCCCCATGACCAACAAAAAAATTTAAAAAAATAATGTCTAAAAAAAGGGGATTTGGGGAGTGTAGTTCAAGTGTTAGAGCATTTGCCTGGTATGAATAGACCCTGTGTTCAATGTCCTGTGTTCAATTCCCAGTACTGAAAAAAACAACAATATCTACCTACTATTGAAAGGTGGTCCCATCTCTTTCTACAATGTCTTAAAAGGTTAGTCTTAGCCAGGCACCGGTGGCTCACGCCTGTAATTCTGGCTACTCAGGAGGCTGAGATCTGAGAATCACAGTTCAAAGCCAACCCAGGCAGGAAAGTCTGTGAGACTCTTATCTCCAATAAACCACTAGAAAACCGGAAGTGGAGCTGTGGCTCAAGCAGTACAGCGCTCACCTTGAGCTGAAGAGCACAGGGACAGCGCCCAAGCCCAGAGTTCAAGCCCCATGACTGACTCCCCCCCCACCAAAAAAAAGGTTAGTCTTGTGGCCTTTGTGAATTCTACCCCTTAAGGGGATATGAGGCATTTTAGGCTAAAGCAAACATTTTTGCCTTGATACTCATGGAACAACTAGTTGGAAACTGGCCAAGAGCTGCTGATCCTAACAGGTGGACTGGTGATGCCTCACTGCAGATGTGATGACAAACTGAAACTGTCTCTGGCACCTGTTCTCTGCTTGTCTTTCACTACTATACTCCTGCTTCAACCTAGTGTACCTTTTTGCCTTGTACTTATGATTTGAATAAACTTCCAGTTCTATTCTTCTACAATCTTTTTGGCCTTCAGAATGTGCTCTCCTCTTTTATTATTCTGCTGTATAATATCCAATATTTTTTTAACTCATCTTTTTTTTTTTATTGTAAAGATACTATACAGAGGGTTACAGTTACATGAGTGAGGTAATGAGTACACTTCCTCTTGAACATTGTTACCCCCTCCATTGTTTTCCCCCTACCATCCCCTCCCTCCCGCCCTTCCCCGAGGTTCTTTTTTTTTTATTGTGTAATATCCAATATTTAATATCTACAATCTAAGTCACGATAGCCACAGTATTCTTTTTTTTTTTTTTTTAACCAGTACTGGTTGATCAAGGCTGGTGCTCCATCATTTGACTCATAGATCTACTTCCACATTTTTACTGATTAATTGGCTAGCCAAATCTGGGTTAAACTTGAACTGTGATCTTCAAATCTTAGCCTCCTGAGTAGGTAGGATTACGGGCATGAACCCCCTGGCACCTGGCTTTGATCTGTATTCTCTTGACGCTCACAAAACTTTGTGAGCTGTTAATATTACTGCATCCACTTTGCAAACACAGAAACTGACGTTCAAGCCTGGGGTGGATGATATGTGGTGGTAGCATCAGCTACTAAGTAGGTTAAGGTAAGGGAATCGGTTAAGTCCAGGAGTTCTAGACCAGCCTGGCCTCTAAACGGAAAGGAAAAAAACAACTTGAGTTTAAGAGGTTATATCAGTTATCAGGTTGGCAGTGGCAAAGAAGATGATGGCATCCAAGATCTGGATGCCAAATAACTACCCTCAGTGTAAAATATCATCAGATAAGATTCTGGGGGGGGGGGAATAGATGTTACTTAAATCCCTTAGCAAAGACACTGGGATAGAGGTTCTGAGGAGGAAGAAGTCTCTCAATTATCAGTGCGAATCAACAAATACGCAAAATCAAAACCAGAAGTTCAGTCTGTCTATTTATTTAGTCTTTTGCCGTGGTGGCTTTCGTTAGAAAGAAGGGATTTCCGTCCTTATCATTTCACTCACCTCTCCCAGCCAGGGAGTGACTTCGGAGGCAGAACCACGGCCGCTGAAATTGTAACATTCCGGAAGCGAGAAGAAACACAATCGTGGCATTGCCCTTAAAGATGAATAAGGAAAGAGCAGTAAGGGTGACGGTCTTCCTCACCCACCCTGGTCTTTCCCGTCTCCTTTTTGGCCCCTCCGGCATGGATCCCAGAGTCCGGTTTACTAAGGAAGTGAAGTAGGATTAGGGAGGAGGGAAAGTCCCCGGTTTCAATTACAGTAGCCTGTAACTGTAGCTGACTCAAAAGCCTCCTTTACACAGTATTTACATGTTTCTGTATTTATAGACCCTCTTTCCTAAGAGGGCGCCCATACCCGGCCACCTAATCCAGTTCCTTTCGCAGAACCACCTTCTCGGCTTCCTTAGTCGAGCAAATCCTCCCCCGCCTCAGGTCCGCCTCTCAAACATTGGCCCCGCCCACTCCCCGTAAGCCCCGCCCTTCCCTCTCCCTCCCGAGATTCCAACTATCCTTTCCCCGCCCCCTTTTCTATTTTTGAACAGGCACATTCTGGGCAGCTCATTTGACTCAGATTACTATAGGATCGGTGGGGGTCCTGAGCGTCGGGGAAGTAAGAAAGCAAATCCCGGGAAGAAAGGCTTGAGTTCCGGAAAACCTTACATCAAGACCTGCTGGAGAAATACTATTGTGATTATTATTATTATCAGTACATATTCTTTTGATCCTGACTGTGGAGCAGGGTTCAACTTCAGGCAGCATCAAGGCCCCTTCAGGCAGCGCCGTGGGCAGCCCCGCAGCCGGGGCCTGGTGCAGCCGCCGCGGCCGCTGTCAGGGAAGCGCAGGCGGCCAATGGAACCCGGGAGCGGCCGCTGCTGCTGAGGCGGCGGTGTCGGCAGCCCGACCCCGACCGCCTGCACCCCCTCCGCAGGGGTCCCCAGGAGGTAAGCGACTCCTGCCCCTTGAGTCACCTTTGCCCCGTGTGGTGGTGGTGGTGGGGCGCTCTCACCCTGTCCCGCAAAGCCTCCCTCCACCTGGGTTCGACCACAAAACTGCCCTGGGGGTGGCAGCTGCACCCTGCCCTCCACCCTTTGCTCTCGGGGCGGGGGTCCTCCTCTGCTTTTTGGATTCCTCGTCTGTTTAGCCCCTCCTTCGGCCCCGAGGATTCCCGTCCACCCCCCCCCCCGCACCTTCTTACCCTCATTGCCTCCGTCCCTAATTATTTTTCCCGTCGTGAACCCTTCCCACCTTAGATCCCTTCCAGAAGGTCCATCTTTGTTTGTCCTTTTCCGTCATCTGTGCTTCTGCCCCAAACATTTTCCATAGACTCCGCCTTTATCGCTTTTTCTATTTTGCCCCACTCCACCAAAATCTGTGCGCCCTCTGCACGGAGTTCCCGTTTTCTGGAACTAAAAGCTTGTAGCCCCCTTATCCTAGGCTGCTTCTGATGTCATTACCTCACCGTCTCCCACCCACCCAGCTCCTGGCTTCCAAGAATTGCCCATGCCTCTCTCCTTCATTGATCTCAGGCCCTTGTCATCATTTCCAAAGTACCATTTACATTCTACTTTGACCTTAACCCTCACCTTCTGTAGAGGGTTTTATGATCCCTGGAGCCATCTAGCTTCCTTTTCCCCCTTCTCAATCCCAGCCCTCTGAGGGTTCCTTCCCCTAAGAGAAAGATCCGACTTTGGATCCTTCCCATTTCCAACTTTGACACCTCCCCGTAGTTTCAAGGATTTTGCTGATCTTTGTGTCAATTGGTTCTGTTTTTCCTGTGGCTTTTATGTGTTCTTTGTCACACTCTTTATCTCCAAATACCACTTATTTCAGGATCAGCTAAACCTTGAACTAAGAAGAAAATGTGTTGGGAGGAGGGGGAGCCTCAGCTGTCTCAGGCTTTTCTGGACAAAAGGGTGTTTCTGGAGGATGGAGCAAGTTTTGAAGAAGTCCCTATCAGATTACACTTTGTTGACTACTCAGGAGCAGCCACTAGGAGGGATGAACAGGCCTGCATGGAAACTGAATGAGGTTGTGAGAAATTTTGTTTTGGATTATTTCGGGGTTGTGTTAAATAAATCCCAGAATAGAGTGTCTTCCCACCCCCTTTCAAGATGCAAGGGGAATCAGTTTACTGATTGAGGCTTACTAGAATAGTTTTGGTTGATTTCATAAGAGCTCAAGTTTAGGGTGGGGTAGATGGGGGTAAATGGGACAAAAAAAAATCAGACAATGGAAAGAGCTTGTACATTCAGAATCAGAACTCCTGGGTTCAGCATATAACTTCCTCACTTAACTTCTAGAATGGTCTTTTTGTAAAAATGGCCCACTCAATAAGCATCAATGCAGTAATAGGCTAATAGCAGGATGTGGGTTGGGAGAAGAATTCGGCTTGGTTTATTTGTTTATAAAACATTCTGGGTTCTCAGACAAAAGACATTTATTGCTAGTGGTTTTGTCATCCTGAGAATTTTCCTTCATCTCAGTCTTTCCAGTTTATAACCATGAGTGAAAGTTTGAAACACAAGCTCCTGACTTGCTTCTTTCGTCAACCCTGTGCATTAAGCTGCTGACCACCTGTGCCATTCCTCTTGCTCATAAATCCAGATTCTTTGGGGGTAGAAAGTGTTTGTGGAAAAGCTTTTTGAAGAAACTGGCTAGGAAAGAGAACTTGGGATTGGAAACTAGTTGTATTCCATCTCTCTTGGCCTGTGATTGTGAAGAGGACACATGAAGTTCCACTCATCTTCCAATTCTAGTCCCATCTGAAAGTAGTTATGCCACTTCATCTCACTTCTCCTTTTTCTATGCCCTAGTTAGCCAGAGTGCAGTCTGCTCATCATACCCTTTATAGAAGAAGCTTTACTCCTTAGAAGCATCGTAACCAGAAATATTTCCCCTAGTGTCTCTGCTTCCTTCTCAGCTAGGTTCACACCACATGAGAATATGTTCGTTGAACACTATCCAAAGGAACAAACTGAGATTTTCTTTCATTTGGGGAAGAGGTTTGGGAGGATCCTTCAGTAATTAGCATAGGATAAGAGAAGGCCTAGTCTAAGCACATTTGGAACTTGCAAAAGGGAGGAACAGTTCAGAGAAAGGTGAGCATATAGGTTGCTTCCGTTGCCATCTGTCAGTTTCATCAGGGGTTCTAAGAGCTGGCTTGGGCTGTCTGGCTGGAATCTACTTATACAAGCTTCACAGCCCTGCACAGAGTCCTTAACCTGATTCAATATTGACTTTACTACCTTGAGACCACTGCCTCCCTACCTACTGTAGCTTGGGAATGCCCTCTCCCCTAATGCTAGCACTTTTTGGGGCCTTGGGTAAGCCTTTGTCTGCTTCCTGGTGGGGCTTGAGCCTGCTTGACTGCTTAGCTTTGAGTAACTATAAGGAAAATGGAGGATTTTTTTTTCTCCACATTTACCATTGAAGCCAAAAAGGAAAGATGATTGAGACCTCTTTAAAGAAAGGTTTGAAGCAGAGCACTTGTAGCTCATGCTGTAATCTTAACTACTTAAAATGCTGAGGTCCAGAGGATCTCAGATAGAGACCAGCAAAAAGCCAGGGTAGAGTTATGGCTCAAGCAAGCTGAGCAAGCGTGAGACACTTAGATGAAAATACCATACTGGAGCTAGGTGCTGGTGGCTCATGCCTGAAATCCTAGCTACTCAGGAGGCTGAGATCTGAGGATTGCAGTTCAAAGCCAGCCCAGGCAGAAAAGTCCCTATAAGACTCTTATCTCCAATTAACCACCAGAAAATTGAAAGTGGTGCTGTGGCTCCAAGTGGTAGAACACTCGCCTTGAGCAAAAAAATTCAGGGACAGCACCCAGGCCCTGAGTTCAAGCCCCATGACCAAAAAACAACAACAAACCAATATACTGGCAGAGAGAGCGAGAGAAGGTTTTAATTAGACATTAAAACATTAAGAAATGAGAGGAACTTCTCAATAGCCAAACAAACAGCCTAAGGTGATATGGAATCTCTCTCTCTCTCTCTCTCTCTCTTTCTCTCTCTCCTCTCTTCCCTCTCTCCTCTCACCTCCCTCTCTGCCCCCGGCCTCCCCCCCCCCCCCCCCCCCGCCCTCTGTCCTGGGCCTTGAACTCTTAGGCACTGTCCCTGACCTTCTTTTCTTCTTTGCTCAAGGCTAGCACTCTACCACTTGAGCTACAGCACTATTTCTGGCTTTTTCCATTTATGTGCTACTGAGAAATTGAACACAGGGCTTCATGTGTACTAGGCAAGTACTCTACCACTAAGCCCCATTCCCAGCCCAGTGTTTGAGATTTCTTGACTCATTGGTACAAAAGTGGATTTAACTTTAGAGGTTTTATACCTGTTATTTATGCAATCATGTTATTTCTTCTTTTAGACACTTGTGTAAATTTAAATAATATATTTGAACTTTCTTTTCTTTTTTTTTTTTTTTTCCGGTCATGGGGCCTGAACTCTGGGCCTGGGCGCTGTCCCTCAGCTCTTCAGCTCAAGGCTAGCACTCTACCACTGGAGCCACAGCGCCACTACTGGCTTTTTCTGTTTATGTGGTGCTGAGGAATCGAACCCAGGGCCTCATGCTTGCAAGGCATGCACTCTACTGCTGAGCTACCTTCCCAGCCCCTGAACTTTCTTTTCTATTAACTGTACTGTGTGGTGGTGGGTGGGGAACAACGACTGAGGATTAGAACCCAGAGCCTCATTCATGGTAGGCGATTGCTCTACATTTACCTTCTGTCCCAGTCCTCTTTTTCATTAACTTTATTTTTTGTTTTTGTTCTTTTTGTCGGTTGTGGGGCTTGAACTCTAGGCCTGGGCACTGTCCCTGAACTTCTTCAGATCAAGGATAGCACTCTACCACTTGAGCCACAGCACCACTTCCAGCCTTTTCTGTTTATGTGGTGCTGAGTAATCGAACCCAGGGCCTCATGCATGCGAAGTAAGCACTCTACCACTGAGCCACCTTCCAAGCCCCATCTTTTTCATTAACTTTAAACAGTCTCAAATCCTCTCATGTTCTCTCTCCTCTCTTTCCTCTCTGTCCTCTCTTTCCTCTCTCTCCTTTCTCTCCACCCCTCTCCCCTGGGAAATAGGGTCTTCCTCTATAGCCCAGATTGACCTTGAACTCTACCTTAACTGGGTTTACAGCTATGCATTGCTACACACCTGGCTAACCATCTAGTCAGTACCCACCTAATAGGATAAAGATATTTGTACCTTCCCCCCCCTTTTTTTTTTTCACCTTTCATGATCCATCTCAAAGGACCTTTTAAATAGAAGAGAATTTAACTACATAGCCCAAATTGGCCTTGAACTCACTAGATAGCCTAGGTGAGGCCATATGGCGGTCTGCTATTCTCCCTCAGCCTCCAGAGTGCTTGGATCACAGGAAAATGCCATCATGCCTGGCTCAGGATGATCTCTTAAAGGTCATTCTATGAGCCAGCTGTAGTAGTACACTCTGGAGTCTGAGGCAGGAGACTTAGGAGTTCAAGGCCAGCCTGGGCTACATGGTGAGTTTGAGGTTAGCCTTGATTACATAGTAATGAACAGAGAGGGGGAGAGACCACTGTGTGAAAATATAGGAATGTATAAAAACATTGAGACTGATCTAAAACAATTCATATTTATCAAGTCCATAGAATAAAATTTGAAGAGAAGAATGGTGATTAACTAAGGCAGGGGTTTGATTTGGGACTCTTTGCCATCTTGTCTTGAGAAAGACCAGTTCAGTAAGTTGTTTAGTAGAAGGCAGTAGAAGGTTATTTGCCTAGAGTCTTTTGAGGATGAGGATCAGGAAGTTAGGTTAAGTGGTAGAATTCCCTTTTGCAGACATGTACTTAACTGCTCAGTCCCACAGAATACATATGTTCAGTCTCTAGCTGCTGCTCTCTCTCTGCTCTATAATAATCCCTGGTGCTGAGACTGGATTTCCTACCTTGCCTAGACCTAAGCCACAAGGCATAGTTGTGAACACTCCCTTGTTTCTTTTTTTTTTTGGTCGGTCATGGGACTTGAACTCTGGGCTTGGGCACTGTCCCTGTTCTCTTCAGCTCAAGGCGAGTGCTCTACTGCTTGAGCCACAGTGCCACTTCCGGTTTTCTAGTGGTTTATTGAAGATAAGAGGCTCATGGACTTTCCTGCCCAGGCTGGCTGCGATCCTCAGATCTCAGCCTCCTGAGTAGCTAGGATTACAGGCGTGAGCCACTGGCGCCCGGCTTCTTATTTTACCCTTCTTAGGAGCCAGCTGTTAGGCTAAGTCAAAGGAGGCTCCCTTCCCCCCACCCCCCACCCCCAGCTCCCCCTCTCATGCCATGTAGAAGGAGAGTTCCCCCAGGCTTCCCAGTTAAGTGTGGAGTTGTTTGGTCCTTGAGGACTATAGAAGTTGCTTCATGCTAATGGTTTGAATTTTCCTTTACTTTGTGTTTGCATGTGTGTATGTGTGTGTGTGTGTGTGTGTGTGTACACGTGTACACATGTACGAGTACTAGGGCTTAAACTTAAACTCGGTCTGGGCTCTGCTTTTCAGCTTTTCAGCTCAAGGCCAGTGCTCTACCACTTAAGCCACAGCGCTCCACTTCCAGCATTTTAGTGGTTTATTGAGGCTAAAAGTCTCATGGACTTTCCTGCTGGGGCTGGCTTGAAACTGCAATCCTTAGATCCCAGACTTCTGAGTATCTAGAATTACAAACATGATACACTGGTGCCCTTCTCTTATTCTTAACAATAAATGAATTGATGCTGAGGACCATGTCTAAGTTTTTTGGTTTGTTTTTGTGCCAGTACCAGGATTTAAACTCAGGGCCAAGGCACTGTCCCTTAGCTCTTTCGCTCAAGGCTGGCACTCTACCACGTGAGTCACAGCTCCAGTTCTTGCTTTTTGGTGGTTAATTGGAGATAAGAGTCTTATAGACATCCCTGTCTTTGATTTGGATTTGAACTGCAATCCTTAGATCTCAGCCTTCTGAGCAGCTAGAATTAAAGGAGTGAGCCACCACTGGCATATTTGTTGTTTTTCTTTTGTGGTGCTGAGGATCAAATCTAAGGCTAAGCAAACTTTTAAGTTTTGAACAGTGGACATCTTGAAGTTTTTGTTGACCTACCAGTCTCTGAAGTAGAGAAAAAGAGAAGGATGTGCCAAGTATAGAGATACTGAGAAAAAGAGTTGTTTATATAGGATGATTACAGCTAGCATATGAGTTTCTAAGCAGACCTAAAAGGTAAAGGTCCCAGTTGAATTAAAGTGGCCCTCTGAGGAGAGTGCCCTACAAAGAAAGGTGTGGCTGGGAATGATTAAAGCTTCCTTCTTCTTATTCCTGTGCAACACATAGTTGTGAGTAGAGACAGATTCACAGAGGCAGCCATGCTGGTTCTACCGCTCAGAGGACACTACCTAATTTTAGGAGAACATAGTAAAAGAGTTGTTACCTTCTTGCTAATACCAAGCCCAAACTGCATCAGAGAAATTAAATCCAGGAATGAACTTTTTTTTTCCAATTAAAAAAGTTATTATCATGAAGATCATGTGCCAGAGAGGTTACAGTTACAGAAGTCAGATTAAGAGTGCATTTCTTTTTGGACCATGTCACCCCTTCCCTCACTCTTTCCCAGTTTTCCCCTCTAATCCCCACCCACGAGTTGTGTAGTTCATTTTCAACATAGTGTCTAGTGAGTACCACTGCTGCATTTGTTCACCCTTTATTCCTCCATTTCTGTGTCCCCTCCTTTGCCCCCTCAAAGACAAACAAGACAGAAAGAAAACAAAAACAACAACAAAGAACAAACTCCTCTTGTTTTCATTTCCTAAAGTTCATTTTGATAAATATTATTTTATATGATCAGATGCACATAGACATTTCGCCTTTGTGTTCCTCTCCTAAGAGGAAGAGTATCCTCCTTTGGTCTCACTGTGAGTGAGGAATGAACTTCTTGCTAAACATGTAAACTTAAAAAAGAATTGATTGGTGGTAGTTGGGTTTGAACTGAAAGTAGTATCATGCTTACTGAGCATATACTCTACTACTTAAGCCACACCCCATCCCAGCCCCAAACTTTTTTTTTTTTTTTTTTTTTTGTGGGTCTTGAGGATTGAACTCTGTCCCTGAGCTCTTCAGCTCAAGGCTAACTCTCTACCACTTGAGCCATAGTGCCACTTCCAATTTTCTTGTGGTTAATTGGAGATGAGTCTCACAGACTTTTCTGCCTGGGTTTGCTTTGAACTGCGATCCTCAGATCTCAGCTTCCTGAGTAGCTTGGATTACAGGTGTGAGCTACCAGTGCCCAGCTTGTTGTTTTGTTTTGTTTTGTTTTTTTTGGATCCGGTCGTGGAGCTTGAACTCTGGGCCTGGGCGCTGTCCCTCAGCTCTTCAGCTCAAGGCTAGTGCTCTACCACTTGAGCCACAGTGCTACTTCTGGCTTTTTTTTTCTTTTTGCTTATGTGGTGCTGAGGAATCGAACCCAGGGCCTCATGCATGCAAGGCAAGCGTTCTACCACTGAGCCATCTTCTCAGCCCCTTGTTTTGTTTTTTAATAGACTGTTTTGTTCATCTCTGAGGAACATAAGAGTTTTCCATCTTTTTTTTCTATGAAGTAATCATCTTGATACCTAACATTTCCATTTTTTGAGAAAGAGACACTAGAAGGGTAGTGGTAGAAAATAGGGGTTTCCAGAGTAACGCAAAGAATCTATGTGCCTACTCAAAGTATAGGCATCCTGAGTCACCAGCACCAAAAGTGGTGTCACTGATCTTGGAAATCACCTACATTCCAGCTTTATCTTGCTTATCTCCCCTTGGTCACGTTCTGAAGTGAATCTTATTTTTATTTTATTTTTTATTTCAGCTTCTTGAGTAGTGATTACAGTTATGATTCACCCGTGTATCTTTTTTTTTTTGGGGGGGGGTCTGGTTGTGAGTCCCTCTAGAGAGTTCTGAGTAATGATTTTTTGTGCCTCCTTGTCTTTAAAAATTCTAGGACTAGGGGCTGGGAAAGTGGCTCAGTGGTAGAGCGCTTGCCTTGAATGCCTGAGGCCCTGGGTGTGATTCCTTAGCACCACATAAGCAAAAAGAAAAAAGCCAGAAGTGGCGCTGTGGCTCAAGTGGTAGAATCCTATCCTTGAGCAAAAGAAGCTCTGGGACAGTGCCTGGGCCCTGAGTTCAAGCCCCAGGTCCATCCTACACACAAAAACAAACAGAACTTCTAGATTTACAAGTCTTAACCTGATTTCTTTTTGCCTCTAGTACGTGGAGTATGTGATGACATTGGGTCAGGAGAAAGCTATCATCATAAATGTTTTAAAAGAGTTGGCTGGGTGTCAGTGACTCACACCTGTAATCCTAGCTACTCTGGAGGCAGAGATCTGAGAATTGCTGTTCAAAGCCAACCCGGGCAGGAAAGTCCAGGCAGGAAAGTCCATGAGACTCTTTTATCTCTTAATAAACCACCAGAAAACCAAAACTGGTGCTGTGGCTCAAGTGGTAGAGTACTAGCCTTGAGCTAAGAGCTGAGGGACAGCACCCAGGCCCAGAGTTCAAGCCCCATGACCAAAATCAAAACAAAAAAAAAACTAAAAGAGTTATAAGTGGTGCCAGGCTCTGGAAGCTGATGCCTGTAGTCCTGCCTACTCAGGAGGCTGAGATATGAGGATTATGATTCAAAGCCAGCCTGGGCAGGAAAGTCTGTGAGGCTCTTATCTCCAACAAACCACTAGAAAACTGGAAATGGAGCTGTAGTTCAAATTAGTAGAGCTCTAGCTTTGAGCAGAAAAGCTCAGGGACAGCACCCAGGCCCTGAGTTCAAGTCCCATGACTGACCAAAAAAAAGGTACAAGTGGGAGAGAGTGAGGGAAGGGGCGACATTGTCCAAAAATCAATACACTTTTGCCAGGGACTGGTAGCTTACACCTATTGTCCTAGCTCCTCAGGGGTCTGAGATCTGAGTATTACAGTTCAAAGCCAGCCTGGCCAGGAAAGTACTGAGACTCTTATCTGCAATTAACCACCAGAAAATTGGAAGTGGCGCAGTGACTCAAAATAATACAGTGCTAGCCTTGAGCACAAAGAGGCTCAGGAATAGTGCCCAGACCCTGAGTTCAAGCCCAATGACTGACCAAAAAAAAAAAAAAGGAAATACTCTTTACCTGACTTTTTTTTTTTTTTTTTGGTCGGCTGTGGGGCTCGAACTCTGGGCCTGGGCACTGTCCCTCAGCTCTTCAGCTCAAGGCAAGCGCTCTACCACTTGAGCTACAGCGCCACTTCCGGTTTTCTGTGGTTTATTGGAGATAGGAGTCTCACGGTCTCTCCTGCCCGGGTTGGCTTTGAACCGCGATCCTCAGATCTCAGCCTCCTGAGTAGCTAGGATTACAGGCGTGAGCCACCAGCGCCTGGCTTCTTTACCTGACTTAAGTAACTATAACCTCTCTGTACATTACCTTTATGGTACATTTTTTATTTATTTATTTTTTGTTGGTCTTGGGCCTTGAATTCAGGGCCTAGGCGCTGTCCCTAAGTACTTTTGTTCAAGGCTACTGCTATATCACTTTGAGCCACAGCACCCACTTCTGGTTTTTGAGTGGTTAATTGGAGATAAGAGTTTCCTGGAGGGCTGGGAAGGTGGCTCAGTGGTAGAGCACTTGCCTTGTATGCCTGAGGCTCTGGGTTGGATTCCTCAGCACCACATAAGCAAAAAGAAAAAAAAAAAACATAAGTGGTGCTGTGGCTCAAGTGGTAGAGCGCTAGCCTTGAGCTGAAGAGCTGAGGGACAGTGCCCAGGCCCAGAGTTCAGGCCCCACAACCAGACCCCCCCCAAAAAAAAAAAAAAAAAAAAGAGTCTCCTGGAGGCCTGGCGCCACTAGACTCCTTAGACTCTTATCTCCAGTTAATCACCAGAAAACCGAAGTGGTGCTGTGGCTTATTGTGGTAGAGCACTTGCTTTGATGTGAAGAGCTAAGGGACAGCACCCAGACCCAGAGTTCAAGCCCCATGACAAAAAAAAAAAAAAAAAAGCAGGACGCTGGTGTCTCAAGCCTGTAATCCTAGCTGCTCAGGAGGATAAGATCTGAGGATCACAGTTCAAAGCCAACTTAAGCAGGAAAGTCTGTGAGACTCATCTCTACTCAGAAAACTGGAAGTGGCTCTGTGGCTCAAGTGGTAGAGCACTAGCCTTGAGCTGAAGAGCTGAAGGACAGTGTCCAGGCCCAGAATTCAAGCCCCACGACCAACAACAACAACAACGAAAAAAGAATCTCAGGGACTTTCCTGCCCAGGCTGGCTTTGAACCACAATTCTCAGATCTCAGCCTCCTGAGTAGCTAGGATTATAGATGTGAGGCACCAGCGCCCAGCTAAAAAATTATTTTAAAAGAGTTATAAGTAACTAGCTTCTCTTTTCTTTCTTTTTTTTTTTTAATTTTTTTGGGGGGGGGTCCGGTCTGGGTCTGGGCGCTGTCCCTTAGCTCTTCAGCTCAAGGCTAGCGCTCTACCACTTGAGCCACAGCACCACTTCCGGCTTTTTTCTTTTTGCTTATGTGGTGCTGTGGAATCAAACCCAGGGCCTCAGGCATGCAAGGCAAGCACTCTACCACTGAGCCACCTTCCCAGCCCCTCTTTTCTTTCTTGCTTGCTAGCTTATTCCCCCTAAATCTGATACTAAGTTTTGAACTCAGGGCCTTGCTCCCACTTGGCTTTTTTTTTTTTTTTTTGTCAGTCCTGGGGCTTGAACTCTGGGCCTGGGCGCTGTCCCTCAGCTCTTCAGCTCAAGGCTAGTGCTCTACCACTTGAGCCACAGCGCCACTTCTGGTGTTCTGGTGGTTTATTGGAGACAAGAGTGCCATGGCCTTCCTTCCCAGACTGGCTTTGAACCTCAATCCTCAGATCTCTGCCTCCTGAGTAGCTAGGATTACAGGTGTGAGCCACCAGGGTCCAGCCCACTTGGCTTTTTGACTCACAAAAATTTGAGCCACTCCACCACTTGAGCCATGCCGCCACTTCCACTCTTTTTTTTTTTTTTTTTTCGGTCGTGGGGCTTGAACTCTGGGCCTGGGCGCTGTCCCTCAGCTCTTCAGCTCAAAGCGAGCGCTCTACCACTTGAGCTACAGCGCCACTTCCGGTTTTCTGGTGGTTTATTGGAGATAAGAGTCTCACGGTCTCTCCTGCCCGGGCTGGCTTTGAACCGCGATCCTCAGATCTCAGCCTCCTGAGTAGCTAGGATTACAGGCATGAGCCACCAGCGCCCAGCTCACTTCCACTCTTTTTGAGGGTTATTGGAGATAAGAGTATTGCAGATTTGTCTGCCCGGGCTGGTTCTGAACTGCAATTTTCAGAATTTAGGCTTCTAAATAGATAGGATTATGTGCATGAGTTACTGGCACCTGGAATAATTCACTTCTCTTATAAAATAATATAAGTATGTGCACACACACATTTACTGTTGACTGACCTTGTGGGTAGTTAGGATTCAACTAGCAGTGTGTGTGTGTGTGTGTGTGTGTGTGTGTGTGTGTGTGTGTGTGTGTGTGTGTGTGTGTGTGTGTGTGTGTGTGTGTGTGTGTGTGTGTGTGTGTGTGTGTGTGTGTGTGTTATTGGGATTGAAACTCAGGTCTACATGCCTGCTAGACAAGTACTGTACCACATGAGCTATACTACTAGCCCTTTTTTGCTTTAGCTATTTTGGGGTAGCATTGGCTGCATCTTTGCCTGAAGCCAGCCTGGGACCATAGTCCTCCTACCTTTGCCTCCTATACCTGGGATCACAGTTTTGAATGACCATGTCTGGCCTATTTATTGAGATGAGGGTCTCACCAACTTTGTTGTTTTTTTCTGGCTTCAAATTGTTTTTCTCCTAATCACTGCCTCTTGAACATCTGGTACAGGTATATGCCAGGCTTCAACTAGCATTTGCGTTCCACTGTGTGCCAGGGACTGTGCTAAATCCTTGCAGTGACATGAACTTATTGCTTTTACACAGTAACAGTGAGAAGTAGTTTATTTTCCCTGTTGGCAGTTGAGCAAATGGAAACTCAGAAGACACATGGCTTGCATAACTTTACATATTATAGAAAGGATTTTGAACCCTAGCATAGTTGTTACCAAGTCCAGGGTTCTTTGCACCATCCTTCAGTTGTCACCACACTGAAGAAGAGCTATGAAGCCAGACAGAATTTGTACAGCTTTTTCCCCCCTCCTGGGGCTTACACTCTGGGCCTGGGCACTGTCCCTGAGCTCTTTTTGCTCAAGGCTAACACTCTACCACTCTAGCCACGGCGCTACTTTCAGCTTTTTCTGTGATTAATTAGAAATAAGAGTCTTACAGACTTTCCTTCCCAGCTGTCTTTGAACCTTGATCCTCAGATCTCAGCTTCCTGAGTAGCTAGGATTACAGGCGTGAGCCACACACGCCTGGCTTATACAGCTTTTGAAGGATTGGGGATGGTGGCTTTAGAGCTGTTTTCTTTTCCTTTTTCTTTTCTTTTTTTTTTTGGGGGGGGGGGGTCCGGTTGTGGGGCCTGAACTCTGGCCTGGGCGCTGTCCCTCAGCTCTTCAGCTCAAGGCTAGCTTTCTACCACTTGAGCCACAGTGCCACTTTCGGCTTTTTTCTTATGTGGTGCTGAAGAATCAAACCCAGGGCCTCAGGCATGCAAGGCAAGCGCTCTACCACTGAGCCACCTTCCCAGCCCTTCCTTTTTCTTTCTTTCTTTTTTTTTTTTTGGTCAGTCATGGGAATTGAACTCTAGGCCTGAGCGCTGTCCCTGTGCTCTTCAGCTCAAAGCAAGTTCTCTACCGCTTGAGCCACAGCTCCACTTTCAGTTTTTTGTGGTTTTTATTGAAGATAGGAGGGGGGTGGGAAGGTGGCTCAGTGGTAGAACTCTTGCCTTGCATGCCTGAGGCCCTGGGTTCGATTCCTCAGCACCACATAAGCAAAAAAAGGGAAAAAGCCGGAAGTGGCACAAGTGGTAGAAAGCTAGCCTTGAGCTGAAGAGCTGAGGGACAGCGCCCAGGCCAAGAGTTCAGGCCCCACAACCGGACCCCCCCACAAAAAAAAAAAAAAGAGTCTCATGGACTTTCCTGCCCAGGATGGCTTTGAACTGTGATCCTCAGATCTCAGCCTCCTGATAGCTAAGATTACAGCTATAAGCCACCAGCGCCCAGCAGAGCTGTTTTCTTATAAGCAAAGTCTAGTATAGTATTTGTTGGCCCTTATTTACTGGGAACTTTGAGTTTAAAGACAAAAGGTAAGAGTATCTAACTAGAAAAATATATCAAGACTTTAATTCTAAGTAAAGATGAGATGCCTAGGACCTGAGTGTGGAATGTATATGAATAGGAAATTAAATTTGAATAAAAAATGAAAAGGGTTAATGCAAACATTTGAAGGGAGATACATGATGAGGAAGAGGTATAAAGAAATTTACAGAGGGGTTGGAAAGGTGGCTCAGTGGTAGAGTGCTTGCCTTGCGTGCAGCACTGAGGCCCTGGGTTCGATTCCTCAGCACCACATAAGCAGAAAAAGCCGGAAGTGGCGCTGTGCCTCAAGTGGTAGAGCGCTAGCCTTGAGCTGAAGAGCTGAGGGACAGCGCCCAGACCCAGAGTTCAGGCCCTACAACCTACCAAAAAAAAAAAAAAAAGAAATAAAAAGAAAAAAAGAATTTACAGAGTTAAAGACAGGGAATAAGAGAAGAATTGCTTCCCAGTATACCTGTGATATTTATGTTTGTAAAAACCTAACATAACATTTTGCAAGTACAAGCTGAGAAGTGGGGCCAAGGTGAGTAATTAATGCAGAGAGAAAAAAATAATAGGGTGATTGGAAGTGGATATAGTGATACAAGCTCCTGGGAGGAGATGACTTTTCCTATGATTTTGAAGGAGTCCAGGAAGACAGAAAGAGGAGATGCTGGGTAAGGTTTCATGACAAAGGGAAGACCTGTGGATGACACCATTAACCAGTATGTGTATGTTTCCCTTTCTGTTCCTTTCTCCCTCCATCCTGCTATAGCTTGGAAGCTCGAAGTCTGGCTGTAGCCATGGGAGACATGGTAGTGGAGCCTGCCCCCCTGAAGCCAACTTCTGAGCCTACTTCTAGCCCACCAGGGAATAATGGGGGCTCCTTGCTAAGCGTCATCACGGAGGGGGTCGGGGAACTATCAGTGATTGACCCTGAGGTGGCCCAGAAGGCCTGCCAAGAGGTGCTGGAAAAAGTCAAGCTTTTGCACGGAGGTGTGGCCATCTCCAGCAGAGGCACCCCACTGGAGTTGGTCAATGGAGATGGTGTGGACAGTGAGATCCGTTGCCTGGATGATCCACCTGCCCAGATCAGGGAAGAGGAAGATGAGATGGAAGCTGCTGTGGCCTCGGGAACAGCCAAAGGAGCAAGAAGGCGTCGGCAGAACAACTCAGCCAAACAGTCTTGGCTGCTGAGGCTGTTTGAGTCAAAACTGTTTGACATCTCTATGGCCATTTCATACTTGTATAACTCCAAGGAGCCTGGAGTGCAAGCCTACATTGGCAACCGGCTTTTTTGCTTTCGCAATGAAGATGTGGACTTCTATCTGCCCCAGCTGCTTAACATGTACATCCACATGGATGAGGATGTGGGTGATGCCATTAAGCCCTACATTGTCCACCGTTGTCGCCAGAGCATTAACTTTTCCCTCCAGTGTGCCCTATTGCTTGGGGCCTACTCTTCAGACATGCACATTTCCACTCAACGACACTCCCGTGGGACCAAGTTACGGAAGCTGATCCTCTCAGATGAGCTGAAGCCAGCTCACCGAAAGAGGGAGCTGCCCTCCTTGAGCCCAGCTCCTGATACAGGGCTGTCTCCCTCCAAAAGGACTCACCAGCGGTCTAAGTCAGATGCCACTGCCAGCATAAGTCTCAGCAGCAACCTGAAACGAACAGCCAGCAACCCTAAGGTGGAAAATGAGGATGAGGTAAAATTCGGGGATGGGACGGAGAGGCAGCGTGAGAGGACTGCATGAAGACAGGATGTCTTATGTAGGGTTATTCTGTCCTTTCTGTCCTTTCCTCTGTTTCATTTCACTGATGAACGCATGGAATGATAGAATGGAAAAAGACCTTAGAATTCATGTATTCCAACTGCCTCATTTTACAGAGGCAGAATCAAGACCTGCAGGGATAAAGTGACTTGCCTCAGGTCATATAGCTAATGGAAGGTTGATCCTTCTGATTCTGTCCAGAGTTGTTTTCACTAAACTTCACTGTCATTCCATTAACTACTTGCTGAGAATGGTAGGAGAGGGTTTCCACCATGGCTTAAGACTCAGGATAGCTATTAGGGCAGCCATCAGCGGGAGGGGAAAGGGGCTGTGGTGTTTGTGTGTACTGCAGGAGGGGAGATGTTAAATAGAATGTCAGCATCATTTTCCTGGTCACTCCTCATAATCCTTTTCCTTTTCCCTGAATACTTCTTGTTAACATAGAGTAAGGTTCATACCTTGTCACCGAAGCATCTGCAGAATATTCTACCTGCCTGCCTTCATTTGGGAGAAGCACAAAGGGAAGGAACAAGCAGTCTTAGCAGAGTAAAGCTAGTGCCTGGTGAAGGATCTAAGGCTGAGGAACAGGACACTGCAGCAGCAGTTAGGGAAATAAGCACATCTATAGGTTATAGCCACCTTCCTCCATATCTAGACAGCAGGGAAAATGGCCCAATGGACAGGCAAGTTTGGTAACCTGGTATCCCAGCCAGACAGTGGTGCTGTTTCTCTTCTCTTGATTCTCCATTGACCAGGCTTATCAGCCCAACTTAGAAAAGAAGGGAGAAAAAAAACGAGAAACTTGCACTGTTCGAAAATGTGTATGGCCATGGTCCTGGCCTCAGCCTCTGGGACACAACCCATCCACATTTTTGATATAATGGGATTTCTTTCAAGTAGAGGGAAGTCAGAGTGAAACTCAGGGCCTCATGCTTGCTGAGCAAGGGCTATACCCCTTGAGCCAAGCCACCAGCCCCCTTTTACATTGGTTACTTTCCAGATAGTAACTTCTTATGCCTAGGCCCAAATTCAGGCTTCTTATCTGGGCTCTCCTAAGTTAATGGGGATGACAGGTACACACCATTGTGTGTCCACATGAAGTCTCAATAACTTTTCTTTTTGTCCAGACTAGTCCATGATGCCTTGATCTCCACCTCTCAAGTGGCTAAGATTACAGGCTTGAGCTACCTTGCCTGGCCTAGAAATGTGTTTTAGTATTGTAATTGAATAATGGTAAAGTGTTCATTTTTATTGAGCACTTACTAGGTGTCAGGCATTATGTCAAGTGCCTTACATTTAATCCTTATAACCTTAATATATATTTTACCAGTGAAGAAACTAAGACACATTGAGGTTAATTTCCCCAATGTGTCTCAACTGGTAAATATCAGACCAGGACCCAAACCCACATCTTGTCTTCATAATCATTCAACTGAGCTGCCTTCATTATTTCTCACCATCTACTTGCTTAGATCCCAGCTGTCAGAGGCCATTGGGGAAGAAAGACCCGGCTATAGCTATCTACCCTTTCATATCCATGCACAGACAAAGCCCAAGCTGTTTCAGGAACCACAATGGGTGGCTCTTTTTCATTTCTGTTTGAGATTAGCAGCTGAATCCAGGATCCATGAAGGAAGAATGTTGCAGAGCAAGAAAAATCTAGATTCTGGTGGATCTAATAGCACATAGTGTTTGATAACTGTCTCATCCAAGATTTTAAGCCTGTGGCAGAATGAATGTGAGCAACTAGAAGTGAGTTCCTTGGTGCCTCTTGTCAGGTGTGACTTTTTGCTATATCCATTTTTTAGTCCTCATTTTAGGACCAGAAATCTTAAGAAACCTTTAGGCCATAGGCTTTCTCTTGCCCTCTGCTGGGCTGGGGTTCCTCTTCTTTACCTCTAACGTCTGCTCCAGGATTATGGATGACAGGCAGGTATTCTCTGAGTATTTAAAGCTCTGGGGCCAGCCAGGTGCTAGTGGCTCACATCTGTAATCCTAGCTACTCAGGAGGTGGAGATCTGAGGATCACGGTTCAAAGTCTGCCTGGCAGAAAAGTCCATGAGACTCTGATCTCCAAGAAACTACTCAGAAAAAGCCAGAAGTGGCACTGTGGCTCAAATGGTAAAGCATTAGCCTTGAGCACAAAGAGGCTCTGGGACAGCACCCAGGCCCTGGGTTCAAGCCCCAGGACCAGCAAAAAAAAAAAAGCTCTAGGGGAGGGTTCTGCAACTGGCTGCCACTCTTCCCCAACCCAGCTCCTTGTCCAGGAAAAGATGAAGATTACAAGTCTCTAGGCCCTCCTGGATTGTCTGATATTGGCAGAATGAGACACCTGAATCCACTATGGCTCTTCAGGAAATAGGAGAGTATAAGAGAGACAGAAATGTGAATATCACCAGGCTTGTAAGCACTGGAGTCTTCCTTTGGGGTCTCTCCCAAACCCTTTTTCCATTTTGAGGATATCTATACCAAGACCTTTGTCCTCTAGATACCAAAGAACTGGTTTTCCTTCTTTTACTTTTCTCCCCTGTCATGCAACATTCATTCACCAACAACTGACCTTGTACAGTGTACAAAAACAAACCCTGTTGAAAAGACAGCAGAAAATAGAGGACAAAATACTGTTCCTCCCTGTAGTAACTGATAAGGTGATATGAAAACCATGGATATAGGGAGGTTAGTTTGTGACTCTTGAAAAGTTTTCTGCTCATAGCCATTACAAACACGAAGCATAGAATTTCCTTTTTTTGTTGGTTTTCTTTTTTTTTTTTGGTCCTGTCATGGGGCCTGAACTCTGGGCATGGGCGCTGTCCCTTAGCTCTTCAGCTCAAGGCTAGCACTCTACTACTTGAGCCACAGCGCCACTTCCGGCTTTTGTTTTTTTCTGCTTATGTGGTGCTGAGGAATCGAACCCAGAGCTTCATGCATGCAAGGCAAATGCTCTACCACTGAGCCACCTTCCCAGCCCACAAAGCATAGAATTTTCTGAAGCCTGAGTAGACTTTCAGGAAAGTAGAGTCTCTCGGTGAGCCCTGGTGCCATGCTCTCCATGTCTGCTCTCCTTTTGGGTCCTGAGTTTCATCCTGTGCTTCTACCACAGTAGGTTGCTCCTGCGACTCGGGTGGCAGCACAGTGAAGAGGGAAGAGCTGCTCTACTTTTCTTCTAGGCTGGAGTCTCCCTGCTCAGCTCTTTTCTGCCTAGATCTCACAGAGGGTTCCATTTTCTTTCCTTCCTGAGGAATCTTTGATTACACTCTTCCCACACACGATGAGACGTCTCTAGTACTGAGCTCTCCCATTTCCCACTATTCTCCTTCAAACTTGCCTCTTTAAAGCAGTTTTTTTAATCAGCCACTTCGGGGCTCTCTGTTCAGGCAGCCTTCCTTTCCATTTGTAGCCAAATGACAAATATTTTGGCATAAAGTGGGGTTGCAGGGAGTGGTTTAGGCACCACCTCCGCCCTTTCCCGCATAAGGACACCAGATCAATTTTGTCTTTTCAGGAGTGCAACCTTTGTACAGAGAAATCTGCTGCATGTCACACTAGAGGCCCAGTGGGCCTTCCAGCCTGATATGGTGTGATGTCAGCTTCTTGGCCTCAGCTTTATTCCCTGCAGCTGACTCAGTATGAGTGACTCAAGCCTAGGGAGTAGGAGGAGAGGGCCAGCTCATACTATACCTCCTTCCCCGTAAGGCTATTAATGAGTCCACTGAGACCTTTCTGTGAGAGAATCGGCCAGAGCATTGCTCATAGAGCCAATGTCCTGCCTGCTGTTCCTTCTCTAGACAGATCAAGTGTAGAAATTGAACTACTATGTTGATGTTGTCATCAATTCTGGTACCTTCACTGCCTGCATGCTCTCTCACACTTCTACTGAAGTAGAAGAGTTGTTGCCTTAGGAGAGTGTTTCCAGGTGTGGCTTTTCCCTACAAACGCTCTTCAACCCAAATTTTCCAAGTCAAATCCCAACTATAGGACCTCCAGTTAGAATAGAATTTAAAACATGAACCTGAATTAAGCTGATACTTGAGATGCTGGTTGTAGACTAAATCTCAGTGTCCATGGGTTTCTTGCCCTGGGAGCTTTCAGGACTTTGCCTTTTCTGTCCAGGCCCCCCTCCTCCTGCCGTTTGTGTGCATGTACTACCCCTGCACCCTTCCCTGGTAGACCTTGTTGGACAGAACCCAAGATGGCCCTGCACTTTGAGTGCTACTGCAGAACTACTGAATGAGAGTTCACGTACCATCCCTGTCCTCAGTTTTGTTCACTGATACCAGCTAAGAAACAGGAATGGGGTGATGCTTAGATTGTACCCCTGGGCTAGGACTAGGACAGCTACTGCCCAGCTAATAATCAGCTTTCTCCAGTGAATTTAGGTAAAAGTGTCCAATTTAAGTAAGAAAAACTTGTAATATGCCCAATGTCAAGTGAAATAGCCTGTCAGGAAGCTTTAGAAGGTTTGATGGATGTAAAATTGAGCTAGTCTTACTTCCTCTAGCATCCAACCCAGAGCCTCTATGTTCATGGGTCTTGTATGCCCTTGGCACATAGGCTCAAGTTGGGATTAGGCTTCCCAGGGTGATCCAGAAGCTGATTGGAGAAGAGGTAAATGTACTTGGCAAAGAAAGTTTAGCTCTTCCTGAGATTTCAAAAGAATTCTAGTATGGGGTCATGCTGCTTATGGAGTCCAGTCTCCTCTCAGTGATCTTCATGAAGAAGGGGTTGGCTGAGAGCACGTGAGTAACTATAGAGGAAGAACAGGGAAGCTTAGCAGTATAGTTACTGCCAAAAGGGCCTGACTTTAGGGTTTAGTCCCCAAAATAAGACTCATTTAGGCAAGAATAGATAAGAATAAAGTAAAAAGGAGAGGCTGCCTTGTCTCTTCGGCCTTTTTGACTGGAGTTCTGAACTGTCCTTTCAACATCCCACAAATGTCTGGAATTGGGCAAGTGGGATTTCTGGGTTTATGTGTCTTTCACTAAATTAGAACAGCACAAGAGAAGTAGTTATGGTCCAAGTTGGAGCTAAATTCTTTGCCTTTGTCTCTTTCCCTTCCCTCCCTGCCCCCTCTTCCTCCCTTTGCCCTCTGGCCCTTTCCCAGGAGCTCTCCTCCAGCACCGAGAGTATTGATAATTCATTCAGTTCCGTAAGTGGGGCCAGACTGGGACTGGGGTGGCAGGCTCCCCCCATGGCCGCATTTCCTCTCCGTCCCAGGTCTTCTGAGCCTCCAGGCAGAGGCTAGAGTTCAAAGACCCCTTTAATTCCTGGGAGATAGGCTTCTCCCTTTCAGCCCTCCCAGACCTGTAGGCATCTACAGGAGCCCAGGCAGACAGGCTGGGTTGATCCTTCTCTCAGAGACAGCTGGGCTGGATGCTGTGCTGTTCCATGCCAGCTCCTGGGTCTCGGGAACAAACAGCTGGGAAAGAGGTAGAAATCACTCCTGGATTAGAGCCAAAGACTGCTTGGCAGAACCCCCTGGGTCTTATTGCTCCCACCCAGAACTCTTCCCCATGGCTTCCGTCATTGGACCACAGAGTATTCAGCCAGTCTTCTAAATGGTAGACCCTGTGCTGCTTGGGAGCAACTCCAAAAGCAAACAGGACCTGACCGGAAGAAGGTTTTGTTTTTGTTTTTTGTTTTTTTTACTTCCCCACAACTGGTGTTCCTTTTTAACTTTCACCACATTTCTTCCAGGTCTGAATTCTTCCCTTTTCCCAGTTTACTGCCCAGGGTATTCTTTAATCCCCATTCTCCTTTCTTATTCCCTCTGGACTAACTCCTGACCCTCTAGACCCACAGTGTCTTGGACCTTATTGCTGGATAAAGACGTGAGAGGAAATGCTGGACCCTCTGGGAGTTTAAATGATTTTTTTCTATTTAAAAAAATTTTTTTTTCTATTTTATTTTTCTATTTTTTTTTCTATTTTATTTGTCTACCCAATCAGTTTTCAATGTTCTGTGCTGCTCCCCTTTCAGTCATGATTGTTATCTCCTCCCATGTGGCAGAGCCTCTCTCTAGAGGCCTGGGGTCACATTTCCAACGTTGTCCTGTAACTTAGGGGTCACATTTCCAAACATGTTGCTGTAACTTAGGGGTCACATTTCTGACATACTCATGTAACATAGAGGCCCCCATCTCAAATGCTGATTTGAGAATGGAAAGGAATTCTGCCCTTTATAATATGAGATGGCTATGAATTAGTTGGGCTGGAAGGTCCTTGGGATGGTGACTGGTTGCCACCTGAATGGATGGATGAAGGCTCAGATATTTCAGATAGTTCTCTCTCTTTCTCCTTCCCTCTCTTGCTCTCTGTCTCTTTCTGTCTTTGTGTGAGGCTTGAACCCAAGGCTTCAGTCTTTTCTACTAAGCCCCCAGGATATTTCCAGGGTTCAAAGAAGTCCACTACTATTATCTTTCTTTATCTCTCTTCTCCCTATCCCCTAAATTTCTAATTCTGACACTCTTTCATTGCTTACTGCCAGCCCCTCTTTTCCTGTCATGAGAGGCTGACAGAGTTGCTGTTTCTTTCCACTACCCTGGCTCTGTCCTATATACACAAGTGGACATGGTATACTGCTCAGTTTTCAAAAGAAGTCCCTTACCCGCCCCGCAGTTAAGGTAGAAAATCTCTATCAGAAAAGTAAGCAAGGCACATCCAGAAAGAGAAAGAAAAGTCTGGTGAGTACAATGCTATTCCTGTAAAAGGAGGAGATATTTTGCTTATGTAGCTGAGGGGAGATAGGTTGGGAAGTTGAGTGGCTATCTTGATAAAATGCCCCTTGGAATAGAAGAACTTGGACTACAGAGCCCTTCTTCATGTCTAGCTAAGTCCAACTTTTTCCCCATCCTGTCTTCTCAGACTGACTTTGCCCTTTCGGGGGATGACTGAAGTGCTTAGCATAAGCAGCCTCACAATAGGGAGCTAAAATGGGAGCCTAGTTGCTGAGAGGTAGGGGAGGAGGACCCAAGGAGGAATTACTAGAGACAGTCTTCAGGGCCATCAAGACTAAAAATAGGCCACTGTTTTCTCCATTCATTTATCCATTCCTCCCTCCCTCTGCTTTTTCTTTTCTCCTTCACCATTCCCTCATTAATGTAGTTTTCTCATCCTGTGCATGTGCATTGATCTCGTGTTAAGAGAATGTGGGATGGTTGTGGAGTACCATGGAAGGCACCTAAAGTCACTTGGATGAAGAACACCTTCCTTCTTTGGAAGGAGAATATAGATGTGGAGCTTTCTTTCCTAATTTGTGGGCCCTGACAAAGCCCTTCAACAGGGATCCAGACCAAGGACTCAGATGAGGAGACAATCCTATCCTGAGACGAGTGAAGGCGTACTTCTCTCTGAGGACCTGTTGTCCCCTTGCCTGTCTTAAAGCCTTAGGACAGTCCTTGAGGACCTCAAGTTTAACAGACAAGGAGTGTATATCCCTTGGATTTTCCAAGGAGTAAAACTGCAAAGAAGGAATGCTCTACTTGTTCTCAATTCAAGCCGAGAGGGTTGGGTTAGCTCCTTCCCCAGAATTCTCTAGATACTAGAGGCCCTGGTCTACTTGGCCAGGAGTCATTGAAGAGGGTGGGCTACTTTTTTCAATATCTGTTGGGTTTGTTGTTGTTGTTGTTGTTGTTTTAACCCATCTTTTTTTTTTTTTTTTGTCTTAATCTTCTCAATAGCCTGTCCGACTGGCTCCTGAGCGAGAATTCATCAAGTCCCTAATGGCAATTGGCAAACGGCTGGCCACTCTCCCCACCAAAGAGCAGAAAACCCAGCGGCTGATCTCAGAGCTCTCCCTGCTCAACCATAAGCTCCCTGCCCGAGTCTGGCTACCCACCGCTGGCTTTGACCACCACGTGGTCCGCGTGCCCCACACACAGGCTGTTGTCCTCAATTCCAAGGACAAGGTAGGTAGATTCTGACTCAGACCTTATCACTGATTTCACTGTTCACCCATGATTGCTAAAGTTTATGTATATGCCCCAAGAATGGCCTACCAACATCTTAGATGCCCTTCATAGTTCATGGTACATGTGTCAACCATGACTGTATTCCGTCACTGTTGTGATGCTGAGAGCCCTCCTTCCTTATTTCTTAGACTTTGCTTTTCTGAGCCATCAAGCCTAATCTTTCAGCTTCCCTCTTAACTATATCTTAGAAGAAGCACTCTCCACCCTTTCCTTACCTTCATTTTGATAGTTCTTCCTCAGTTCTTCTGAAGCTCTCAGGCTATCTAGATACAGCTACTATGAAGGTAGAGAAATGTTTTGTTTCTAAGACGTTTTCTGAACAGTGTAGGCAGAGAGGAAAAAAGGATGCCCATCACTGGAGAAAAGTAACTGAATGTGCTGATTAGAATGACTACATCATTCCAATTCTTCTTTCATAGGTAGTATTAAAGATTAGAGTCCTTCTTGGGACTGTGCCAAGTTTTGTCCCATCTTTACGTCCCCAGCAGCTTCTAGGGCCCTGTCTTTAGGACAGGCCCACAGTTGTAATTTCTAGTTGGAATAGTTTGGTCCAATTGCAAAATCAGGTCATTTGAAGCCCAGCTGGAAAGCTTGTTTTTTTTTTTTTTCCTCTCACCCAAATACTTTATTTCTTTTTGCTTATGTGGTGCTGAGGAATCGAACCCAGGGCCTCAGGCATGCAAGGCAAGCGCTCTACCACTGAGCCACCTTCCCAGCATCACCCAAATACTTTATATAGGTGATCATATATGACAAGTTCCTGCCTTACTATGGTGTTCATGTATGAAGGTAGATGAGGCTTAGAGTTAGGAAGGGGCAATGGGAAGAACTGTGTTAACAGAATTGAGATTTAGGACGTGGTGATAGAAGCCAGGCATTAATGGTGCTGGTAGCTCACACCTGTAATCCAAGCAACTCTGGGGGCTGAGATCTGAGGACACGGGTTCGAAGCCAGCCCAGGCAGGAAAGTGTGTGAGAGTCTTATCTCCAGTTAACCACTAAATAACCACTAAATAAGCTGTGGCTTAAAGTGATAGAGCACTAGCCTTGAGCAAAAGAGCTCAGCGACAGCACCCAGACCCCATGACCAACAAAAAAAGAAAGAGGGCTGGGAAGGTGGCTCAGTGGTAGTGTTTGCCTTGCATGCATGAGGCCCTGGGTTCAATTCCTCAGCACCACATAAGAAAAAAAGCTGGAAGTGGCACTGTGGCTCAAGTGGTAGAGTGCTAGCCTTGAGCTGAAGAGCTGAGGGACCGTGCCCAGACCCAGAGTTCAGGCTCCACAACTGACAAAAAAAAAAAAAAAGAAAAGTGGTGGTAGAGGT
Source organism: Dipodomys merriami (assembly GCF_024711535.1). Classification (NCBI taxonomy): domain Eukaryota; kingdom Metazoa; phylum Chordata; class Mammalia; order Rodentia; family Heteromyidae; genus Dipodomys; species Dipodomys merriami. The sequence continues at coordinate 1,271,339 of NW_027206535.1, read as the reverse complement.
AAGTTGCAAATACTGTTCTTACCTCCTCCACTAGGCTCCCTACCTGATCTATGTGGAAGTCCTTGAATGTGAAAACTTCGACACTACCAGTGTCCCTGCCCGGATCCCCGAGAACAGAATTCGGAGCACACGATCTGTAGAGAATCTGCCTGAATGTGGTATCACCCATGAGCAGCGGGCTGGCAGCTTCAGCACCGTGCCCAACTATGACAATGACGACGAAGCCTGGTCAGTGGATGACATAGGCGAGCTACAAGTCGAGGTGAGGGAGCTCCACGGTGGTGATACCAGGGCACATCCCCTGTTCTTCAGGAGCTTTCAAGACATTGGAGATCAGACAGTCTCCTCCCTGGTGGGGGAGCCAAGAGCCCAAATGAGTGGTATAGATGTGAGAGGGACAATCTCTGAGCAGCTGATCTGGGTTAGATTCATGTGGAGCTTGTTCTCCTGAAGAAAGAATTCAAGTTAAAGATAAGGAAGAACTTGTAGACTCAGGAGAGTGAGAAATTTCATGAACTTATTTATTGAACACTTGCTAAATAAAGCTGTTTTAAGCTAGCATATACTGGCAAGCCATGCTTTCTTTCACAAAGTATTTTTTATATTGGACATGGTGGCACATGCCTGTAATCCCAGCATGCAGAAAGCTGAGGCAGGAAGATCATGAATTTAAGGCCAGTTTGGGCTTCATAGCAAGACCACTTTGTCTCAAAAAAAAAAAAAAATACTGAAGGAATTTCTGTGTGCCACACCTGAGTGCTATGTGCCAGTGAATAAGACTTGGCCTCTGCTAAGTAAGTTGGTGGCTCACGCCTGTAATGCTAGCTACTCAGGAGGCTGAGATCTGAGGATTGCAGTTTGAAGCCAGCCTGGGCAGTAATATCCGTAAGACTCTTACCTCCAGTAAACTACTTAGAAAAAGCTGGAAGTGGTGCTATGGCTCAAGTGGCAGAGCTCTAGCCTTGAGCACAAAGAAGCTCAGGGACAGCACCCAGGCCCAGAATTAAACCTCAGGACTGGCAAAAAAAAAAAAAAAGACTTGGTCTCTACCTTCAAGAAGTTTATGACCTAGTAGGAGAGAGAACAAGACAGTGCAGAAGATGGGACATTACAGGACCATCCAAGGGTGAAGATAGTCCTTTATTTGGAGTCAAAAGATTTCCTAGAAGACTTAGCGCTAGTGGCTCATACCTGTATTCCTAGCCACTCAGGAGGCTGAGATCTGAGGATCATAGTTGAAAGATAGCCTGGGCAGGAAAGTCCATGAGACTCTTATCTCCAGTTAACTAACCAGAAAACTAGAACTGGTACTGTGGCTCAAGTGGTAGAACGCTAGCTTTTAGCAAAAGAGCTCAAGGACAGTGCAGAGGCCCTGAGTTCAAGCCCCATGACCACCACCAGCAACAACAAAAAAAATTAGCTAGAGGAAGTGATCTCTTGGTGATGCATGAAGCATGGTAGGAATTAGCTGGACAAAGCTTTGGGGCATGGGGCTGGGAAGGTGGCTCAGTGGTAGAGTGCTCGCCTTGTATGCATGAGACCCTGGGTTCAATTCCTCAGCACACATAAGCAGAAAACGCGGGAAGTGGTGCTGTGGCTCAAGTGGTAGAGAGTTCAGGCCCCACTACAGACAAAAAAAAAGCTTTGGGACAAAGGACCTGTATACAAAGACTGGAAGATAAGACAGTACCTGGCCCCTGATAAGAACTGAAAGAAGCCGGGCGCTGGTGGCTCATACCTGTAATCCTAGCTACTCAGGAGGCTGAGATCTGAGGATCGCGGTTCAAAGCCAGCCCGGGCAGGAGAGACCGTGAGACTCCTATCTCTAATAAACCACCAGAAAACCGGAAGTGGCGCTGTAGCTCAAGTGGTAGAGCGCTCGCCTTGAACTGAAGAGCCGAGGGACAGTGCCCAGGCCCAGAGTTCGAGCCCCACGGCCGACCAAAAAAAAAAAAACTGAAAGAAAATTTGCATGCTGTGGGAGTGAGGTGAGAATCCCTGAGTAAGGAGGCTGGAGAGGTTGCTGTGAATCATGGTGTAGGAAGGTTGCCATGAGTCATGGTATAGGGAGGATCTTGTTAGCTGTGGAAACTTAAATTTTATTCTGGATTATAGGGAACCAGAGCAGGATTTTATACAGGGCCTTAGCTGGTTGCCAGTGGCTCTAATCCTTGCTACTCCAGAAGCTGAGATCTGCAGATCATGCTTGGAAGCCATCCTGGGCAGGAAAATCCATGAAAAGCTTATCTCCAATTAACCAGCAAAAAGCCAGAAGTGCAACTGTGGCTTAAGTGGTAGAGCACCAGCCTTGAGCAAAAAAGTTCAGGGACAGTGCCCAGGCCCTGAATTCAGACCTTAGGACCAGTGCACATACATACACACACGAATCTCTAAATCTCTGTGTTTGAGTTTTCAATTCAGGTAGAGAAATTAGACATAGATATTTAAGAAGAAAAATTACAGAAGATATATGTATAAGGTGGTGTACATTAGGTAACAGTGGAGTAAAGAGAGAAGTGAGGGGATAAGATCGGTTTAGATTGAACTGCTCAGAGAAACCTAGTCTAGAAGAATTCTAAACCACAGGGAAGAATGAACCCTTAACCTTGAGGGCCTCTCACTCAAGATGAGGCTGAGAATTCAGGTTATGATCTTTGGCAGTGGTTTGCAAACTTTAGTATGTTGGGAGTCTCTGGAGAACTTTTGAAAAATTCAGACTTCCAATTTTCATTCTCAGTCATGCTAATTCAGATGGATGGCAGGACCTAGAATTATGCATTCCAGCAAGCTGCTCTGTCAGTTCTGAGACAGGTAGTTCACACTTTGAGAAACACTGCTGTGGGGTCCATGAGCATGCCCAGGCAGCTCAAGCTGCAAGTGGTTAGAATGGCACGGAACCATGGGAGGCTTACTCAACAGTCTGGAAGGGAGGGGTGAACATGCCGTGGTGATGGCAGGCAGAGTGACAGAGCTCTATGCTTAGTACCTCTGACCAGCACTCCCCTGCTCTCCCCAGCTCCCTGAAGTGCACACCAACAGCTGTGACAACATCTCCCAGTTCTCCGTGGACAGCATCACCAGCCAGGAGAGCAAGGAACCTGTGTTCATTGCAGCAGGGGATATCCGGTATGGCCAGATCACATCGCGCCTCCTTTTTTATCCCTTCCTAAGCCACCGCTTCGTCCCCTTCCTCTCTTGTCTTTCAGCCTGTCTTTCTCTTTTCTCTACTTTGTCCTTGTCCTGAGGCCACCTGACTTAGGGCAGCGAAGACATTACTGAAGAAGGCTGAGACAGTACTGAAACAGCTACAGGAAGAAATGAAATGTTAAGAGGGACTCTAAAGGGCGGGAATAGCCAAGAAAGGAATTCAAGCAGTGTTTCTCAAAGTGGGAGTCTGGCACAGTGATAGACTGCTTGTCTAACATGTGCAAGGCCCCAGGTTTGTCTTTAACACCACCACCAAAAGTAAATGAAGCCAACAACACACAAAAAAAGTGAGGTCCCAAAGTGGGACCTCAGAATCAGGTGGGAGGGAGGAGATTCTGGAGTCACATCCATTCTAAATCAATATTTGGGTAGGGGAATAGAGAGGACCAGATACCCCAAATTTTTATTTTATTTCCAGTAACTGTGTTTCAACTCAGGGTCTCTGGTCAAGTAGAGATGGAATCTCACAGATTTTTCTGCCTTGGCTAGTTTCAAATCATGATCCTCCAGGTCTCAGCCTCCTGAATAGCTAAGATTACCAGCATGAGCCACTAGTGCCCAAGTTAGCAAAATGGTGCTGCAGATTAAGCTTTTCCTTCCATGCATCTCTCTCTCTCTCAGCATAGGTTTCTATCTATGTGCTTAGAGTCCAGGACTAGTGCAGAGAATGCCAGCGTAGACAGGGCCTGAAGCTCTGGGGTAACTTCTCTAAACAAATGTGTTTTCTTCCTACTAGACGGCGCCTTTCAGAACAGCTAGCTCATACCCCCACAGCCTTCAAACGAGACCCAGAAGACCCTTCTGCCGTTGCCCTCAAAGAGCCTTGGCAGGAAAAAGTACGGTGAGTGGGAGTAAGGAGTGGTCTCTCTACTCTCAGAATTCCTAAGCGGTTTCAGGAACCTATCAGCCTCCAAAAGGTCCATCAGACTTCCAGGCAGCCTGAGTCCTCACTCTATCCAGTGATACTTTCTTTCTTCTTTCTTCACAGGCGGATCAGAGAAGGCTCCCCCTATGGCCATCTCCCCAATTGGCGGCTCCTGTCAGTCATTGTCAAGTGTGGGGATGACCTTCGGCAGGAACTGCTGGCCTTCCAGGTGTTGAAGCAACTGCAGGTAAGGAAAAGAAGGGCCTCAGCCCAACTCGAGCCCACCTGAATGACCACATAGATCCTCTTTCCCCCCACCCCCTCCTCCTCTTCTTCTTCTTGTCAGTCATGGGGCTTGAACTCTAGGCTTGAACACTGTCCTTCAACTCTTCAGCTCAAGGCTAGTGCTCTGCCACTTTAGCTACTGCGCCACTTCTGGTTTTCTGAGTGGTTTATTGGAGATAAGAGTCTCAGGGACTTTCCTGCATGGCTGATTTTGAACCACGATTCTCAGATCTCAGCCTCCTGAGTAGCTAGGATTACAGGTGTGAGCCACCAGCGCCCAATTCTTTTTTTTTTTTTTTTTGGTCAGTCGTGGGGGTTGAACTCTGGGCCTGGGCACTGTCCCTGCGCTCTTCAGCTCAAGGCAAGCGCTCTACTGCTTAAGCCACAGTGCCACTTCCGGTTTTCTAGAGGCTTATTGGAGATAAGAGTCTCATGGAGTTTCCTGCCCGGGCTGGCTTTGAACTGTGATCCTCAGATCTCAGCCTCCTGAGTAGCTAGGCGTGAGCCACCGGTGCCCAGCTCGCCCAACTCTTTTTTTCTTCTTATACTGAGGATTAAACTCAAAGCCTTGGCACTTGACAAACTTCTAGTCCCCACATTTACTGGGGACCAGCTTCTGCCCAGGTCTCAACTAGAAACAGACTAAAAAGCAAATTGTCTTTCTCCTAGGTCAGTTTCCTGAGAAACCATAATAGTTCTATGGCGGCCTCTCCTGGTGCTTTTGTAAATTGCACTACCCTTTTCTGACCACTGAAGACAGGGGCTTTGCCCTTAAAATCAGAACTTCTGAAATGGGTGGTGGGTTCCAGTGTGGAGAAATTGATTTCCTGATTCCCATGAATCACTTGGTCACTTACAAGCAGATTCACCTGTTTAATATAGTTCTTTAAATTATTATCTTTTTTTCTTCTTTTTCTGTTGAGAAAGACTCTTGCTATATAACCCAGGCCGGCCTAAAACTTGAGATTCTCCTGCCTCAGCCTACTTAGGGCTGGGCTCTTAGGCATGTGTTATTATGCCAAGCTTAAACATGTTCATTTTCTAACCCTAAATCCTTTTCTGTCTTTTATGATCCTGTAGTTTTGATCTCAGAACATCATACTTCTTTTTTTTAAGGGGGGGGGTTTACAGTCTTGGGGCCTGAACTCTGGGCCTGGGCGCTGTCCCTCAGCTCTTCAGCTCAAGGCTAGAGCTCTACCACTTGAGCCACAGCACCACTTCTGGCTTTTTTCTTTTTGCTTATGTGGTGCTGAGGATGCATAAGGGCCTCATGCATGCAAGGCAAGCACTCTACCACTGATCCACCTTCCCAGCCCGAGAACATCATACTTCTTAAGTGGTTGCTCTGCCACTCCTTCATCCCTTTTTGCTTTAGTAAGTTTTTAGACAGGGTCTCAAGAGGTTTTGAAACCAAGTGTTTTGAACTCCATGCCTAGAGTCACGGAGTCCCACATTAAGTCCAGCCACTTACCCTCATACACCAAATAAAGAGACATATACCAAACATGAGATAGAGAGCTATTATAAAGAGATAGAGAGCAGAGATGTATTACATGAGAGACAGAGGAAGACAGCACTTAGTATATCTTCATCTGTCTTGGTGTGTGTGTGTGTGTGCGCGTGTGTACACATGCACACATGCAGAGATTGTTATCTCATGTTAAATAGGAAGAATTGGAGCAGGGAGTAAAAAGGTCAGCATAGTTAAAGCAGAACCAAGTCACAGGTATTTGATTAACCATTAATTTAGTATTTTTCTCTAAAGTCTAGTAGTCTGTCTTCTCTCTTCAAGATGATTAGAAGAGGGCTGGGAAGGTGGCTCAGTGGTAGAGTGCTTGCCTTGCATACATGAGGCCCTGGGTTCGATTTCTCAGCACCACATAAGCAAAAAGAAAAAAGCTGGAAGTGGCACTGTGGCTCATGTGGCAGAGTGCTAGCCTTGAGCTGAAGAGCTGAGGGACAGCGCCCAGGCCCAGAGTTCAGGCCCCAAGACCGGACCCCCCAAAAAAAAAAAAAAAAAAAAAAGATGATTAGAAGCCGGCATTGCCTGCTTGAGAGGCACTTTGCTTTTTATCACAAGATGCTTATTGTTCTTCCTGGAGCCCAGGGTAAATATATAGCTCAGGAGGCTGAGATCTGAAGATGACAGTTCAAAGCCAGCCAGGTCAGAAAAGTAATTGAGACTCTTATCTCCAATTAACCAGCACAAAGCCACAAGTGGAGGTATGGTTCAAGTGGTAGAACACCAGCCTTAAGTGAAAAAAGCAAAGCAAGAGTTTGAGACCTGAGTTGCCTTCCTCCCCCCCGAACCCCCCCAAGTACCTTTTAGGTTTCACCCAAAGCTGGCCTTTAACCTTAATCCTCATACCAATAGCTTCCTTTATAGCTGGGATGACATCCACATTCCACCATGTCCAACTTTTTTTTTTTTTAATTTTATTTTATTTGTGAACATACTGTACAGAGGGGTTACAATTACATGGGCAGGATAATGTGTACATTTCTTACCAAGCATTGCAGCCTCCTCCTTTTGTTTACCCTTCACGTCCCTTCCCTTCACGTCCCTTCAACTTTTTTGTTGAAATGGGGTCTCACTAACATTTTACCTGGGCTGGTTTTAGTCTACCATCCTCCTGATCTCTACCTCCCAAGAAGCTGGGAGGCACCATACCTGGATTTTTTTTTTTTCCTTTTTGGAAGTCATGGGGCTTGAACTCTGGGCTTGGGCGCTGTCCCTCAGCTCTTCAGCTCAAGGCTAGTGCTCTACCGCATGAGCCACATCATCACTTCCGGTTTTCTAGTGGTTATTGGAGATAAGAGTCTCACAGACTTTCCTGCCTGGGCTGGCTTTGAACCGCGATCCTCAGATCTCAGCCTCCTGAGTAGCTAGGATTACAGGCATGAGCCACTGACGACTGGCTGGATTTTTATTTTGTTTATTTATTCAAGCTCTAATCATTTGGTCTAGATTGACCTCAAACTGAGTATTTTCCTGCCTCTTCCTCCCAAATGCTGGATTACAGGCATGTCCTACCATATCTGGTTCCTGTTTTGTTTAATGATAGTACCAACCTCCCTGTGTATAAGATGATAGGTATTTTCTGGACTTTCTATCTATATGAAAGCTTTTCTTGCATTTCTCTACATGTAGTTTCCTGCCTTTGAGAAGCCCTTGTCTTTCTTTCGAAGCTTCCGGCCCTCAGTAGACCACTCACTTGATGGCCTAGAATCCAAAGTGACAAAGGAAAGAAAGTTAGGAAAGAGGGGAGGGAGATACAGCTTGCTTTTCTGGCTTAGAGAGAGCTGAGAGTCTCGGTACTTTTGTGTCTCCTCACAGTCCATTTGGGAACAGGAGCGAGTGCCCCTTTGGATCAAGCCATACAAGATTCTTGTGATTTCGGCCGACAGTGGCATGATTGAACCAGTGGTCAATGCTGTTTCCATCCACCAAGTGAAAAAACAGTCCCAGCTTTCCTTGCTTGATTACTTCCTACAAGAGCATGGCAGTTACACCACTGAGGCGTTCCTCAGTGCCCAGCGCAATTTTGTGCAAAGTTGTGCTGGCTACTGCTTGGTCTGCTACCTGCTGCAAGTCAAAGACAGGTGAGTGGCTTCTCCCTTCATCTTAATCTTTCCTGGGACCCCTCTGTCCCTTCAATTGCAGTCAACAATTGATGAACAAACTTTTTTTTGTTTTTGTCGGTCGTGGGGCTTAAACTTGGCTTGGACACTGTTCCTGCACTCTTCAGCTCAAGGCGAGCGCTCTACCGCTTGAGCCACAGCGCCACTTCTGGTTTTCTAGTGGTTTATTGGAGATAAAAAGTCTCACAGACTTTTCTGCCCTGGCTGGCTTTGAATCATGATCCTCAGATCTCAGCCTCCTGATTAGTTAGAATTACAGGCGTGAGCCACCAAGTGCCCGGCTACTGGCTGAAAAAAAAATTTTTTTTTTTTTTTTTAGAGAGACAAATGTATTTTCTTTCTTTTTTTTTCAAGAAATTGTACAAAGGAGTTTAATTTCAACAAGTCAGATTATGAATATAGTGCATCTTGGTCAATGTCCCCATTCCATTGTTCTCCCCCCCCCTTCCAATCCCACCTATACCTTAAATTATGTAATTCCATTTTACATGTGTATATTGAATATAATGACCATCTGCCCACCTTTCCTTTCTCTATTTATCTGTCCTACTTCCCAACAAAACATGTTTAAGGTTCCTGGTATTCATTTGTTAAACCATTTGTTAATTGTTCAGAAGAGTCATACCATTAGAATCTTCCTGAGTATAACCTTGTGTGTGTGTGTGTGTGTGTGTGTGTGTGTGTGTGTGTGTGTGTGTGTGTGTGTAACTAGCATAAGTTTTCATTTGTTTATAATTTAGATCTCACCTCCTCAAGTGAAAGAAAACATGTACCATTTGTACCATTTATCTCTCGGAGCCTAACTTATTTCACTTTACATATTTTTTTTTTTGAGGGCTATCCATTTCCCTGTGAATGACGCAGTATTATCTTTTCTTTTAAAATAAATTATCATCTTTAAAAGTAGTTGTACAAAGGAGTTGCCATTTAACAAAGCATTTTATAAATCAATTTCATTCCTAATAGATGTTATAAATTTTACTGTATGGGGCTGGGAAGGTGGCTCAGTGGTAGAGTGCTTGCCTTGCATGCATGAGGCCCTGGGCTCAATTCCTCAGCACCATATAAGCAGAAAAAGCTGGAAGTCGCGCTGCAGCTCAAGCAGTAGAGCACTAGCCTTGAGCTGAAGAGCTGAGAGACAGCGCCCAGACCCAGAGTTCAAGGCCCATGACTGCCAAAAAGGAAAAAGAAAAATTCTGCTGTGTATATATACCACATTTTCTTAATCCTCTCATCCATTGTCAGACATCAGGGTTGTCTCCATAATTTGGCTATAGTATAGCAATAAACACGAATATGCAAGTGTCTTTATGAAACCTTGACTTCTAATACTGAGTAGATACCCTAGAGTGGTATTGCTGGATCATAGAATAGTTCTATATTTAGTTATTTATTTATTTTTGAGGACCCTCCAAATCGCTGTAAAGTAGTTGCAGTAGTTTATATTCCCAACAGGATATTAGGGTTTCTTTTTCTTTTTGGTCAGTCGTGGGGCCTGAACTCTGGGCCTGGGTACTGCCCCCTTCAGCTCTTCAGCTCAAGGCTAGTACCCTTCCACTTGAGCCACAGTGCCACTTCCCGCTTTTTCTGCTTATGTGGTACTGAGGAATTGAACCAAGGCCTTCATGTATGTAAGGCAAGCACTCTACCAGTGAGCCACCTTCCCAGCCCAGGATATTAGGGTTTCGTTTCCCTTTTCCCCCATATCCCACTAGTATTTGTTGCTATTCACATATTCTGTTTTTGTCACTTGTGGGGCTTGAACTCAGGGCCTGGGCATTGTCCCTGATCTCTTTCAGTCAAGGCCAGTGCTCCGCCACTTTGAGCTACAGTGCCACTTCCCATTTTCTGGTGGTTAATTAGAGAAGAGTCTCACAGACTTTCCTCCCCAGGCTGTTTTTTTTTTTTGTTTTTTTTTTTTGTCTTTTCTTTTTTTGGTACTGGGGATCGAACCCAGGACGTTGCACTTGCTAGGCAAGCGCTTTGCCACTGAGCTACATCCCAGCCCCCCCAGGCTGGTTTTGAACCGCGATCTCAGCGTCCTGTAGCTGGGATTACAAGTGTAAGCCACTGACGCCTGTCTTCATTTCCTTTATGGCCAGACATTATAAACATTTCCTCCTGTGTATTGACCATTCTTACTTCTGACAGTGTGTATTTAGCACCTTGCCCATTAGTTGGAGTTTTGATTTTGAGGGAATTTAGTTCCTGGAGCTCTTTGTATATTCTGGATATCAGGCCCTTGTCAGATGTATAGCCCATTGTGTAGTTTGTCTTTTTAGCTTAGTTACTATGTCCTTTGCTGTACAGAAACTTTAGCCTGATGCAATGTCAATTCTCTCCAATTTTCTGAGTCCCTGGAATTCTACTAAAGAAGTTCCTATCTATGCCAGTAAATTCTAATGTTTCTCCTGCTCCTTCCTATACTAGTTTCAAGGTTTCAGGTCTTACATTGAGGTCTTTGATCCATTTTGAGTTGTTATTAGTCTAAGATGACAGGGATCCAGATCCAATTTCAGTTTTAAACTGACCCTGAAATGTCAGGATTTTGAATCCAGTGCCTAGAGAGCCTAGGACTTAGCACCAGGGTTGAGTAAATGGAGTCAAAGAAACTGGCATTAGTCAGGCCTCAAGGGATTTTCTTAAGTGTTTGGAAGGTGAAAGTCTATCCTTTGGGGAAGAAGAGCCAGGCAACTGAGTAAACTCAATAACTTTTTTTATTTAGCAGATTCCCAATCTTGAACTTAGTACTTTATGCTCTTGTTCGGCTCATTTGCTCACAATTGGTATTCTACCACTTAAGCCATGACTCTAACTCTGGCTTTTTTTGCTGGTTAAGTGGAGATGGAATCGCATACGTTTTTCCATGCATGTTGGCTTTGAACAACAGTCCTTAGGTCTCAGCCTCCTGGGTAGCTAGGGTTATGTCCTGAGCCACCAACTCAATAATAGGACTATGTCCTTTTTTTATTTTTTTCTTTTTCTGAGCCTGGGGCTTGAACTCAGGGCCTGGGTGCTGTTGCTTTTGTTCAAGGCATGTACTCTACCACTGGAACCACAGTGCCATTTCTAGCTTTTTTGAGTTTACTGGAGATAAGAGTTTCACAGACTTTCTTGCCTAGGCTGACTTCACGGCAGCTTAGTGTTATGTCTTGAGCCCCTAGCTCAATAAGCAAGCTGAGGAGCCGGGCGCTGGTGGCTCACACCTGTAATCCTAGCTACTCAGGAGCCTACGAGCTGAGGATCGCAGTTCAAAGACTGCCTGGGCAGGAAAGTCCATGAGACTCTTTTATCTCCAATTAACCACCAGAAAACCAGAAATGGCCCTGTGGCTCAAATGGTAGAGTACTTGCTTTGAGCTGAAGAGCTCAGGCATAGTACCCAAGCCCTGAGTTCAAGCCCCAGGACTAGCAAAAAAAAAAAAAAAGCAAGCTGGGTGCTAGTGGCTCATAACTATAATTAACCCTAGCAACTTAGGAGGCTGAGATCTGAGGATCACAGTTTGAAGTAAGCCTGCGCAGACAAACCCAAGAGACTTATCTCCAATTAAATACCAAAAAGGAAGGAGTGGAGCGATGGCTCAAGTAGTAGAGCGCTAGCCTTGAGCACAAAAGTTCAAGGGCAGCTCCCAGGCCATGAGTTCATGCCCCAGAACCAACACACACACACGCACACACACACACACACACACACACACATACACACACGCGTAGGACTATTCTTGGTTAGGCACCACAAAGCTGAGGAAAAAAATTATTGGAGTTGATCAACTCTAGGCTTCAATTTGTGAAAAATACATGCTGAGAGACCAGCCAGGTATGGTGGTACAAACCTATAATCCTAGCTATTTGAAATAGAGGTGGGAGGGTCATGGTTTGAGGCTAACCTGAGCATAAAAGTTCGCAAGACTCATCTAAACCAATGGATGTGAAGGCACAAGTAGGAGGATCACAACCTAGGCGACTAAGTCCAAGCTCAAAGTAAGACCCATCTCAAAAATAACCTATGCAAGTGCTGAGAGTGTGACTTAGTGGTAGAGTGCTTGTCTAGCATGCATGAAGCCCTGGGTTCAAGTCCTCAGTATTCACCTAAATAGAAAGGGCTGGAAGTGGCACTGTGGCTCAAGTGGTAGAGTCCCAGCCTTGAGCATAGAGACACTCGGAGACAGAGCCAAGGCCCTAAGTTGAAGCCCCAGGACTGGCCAAAAAAACAAAAAAGCTGGATGCACAGCTCAAGAGGTAGAGCATCTGCCTAGCAAGCATATACCACTGAATCACACCTGTAATCCTAGCATCTGAGGAGGCTGAGATCTGAGGATCATGGTTTGAAGCCAGCCTGGGCAGGAAAGTCTGTGAGACTTATCTCCAATTAGCTATACACACCACACACACACACACACACACACACACACACACACACACACACACACACACACACACACACACACACACACACACACACACACACACACACACACACACACACACACACACACACACACACACACACACACACGTGGTAGAGTGTCAATCTTCTGTCTCTCCTTAGTCTTGGAACACACACACACACACACACAGATAGATAAGTGGTAGAGTGTCAATCTTCTGTCTCTCCTTAGTCTTGGAACCTTGGACAAAAAAATTAACTTGCGGGGGGAAGGACTCAGGTAGGCCTTGTTCTCCTTCTACCACCCCCCTCCTCTTTTGGCAGATCAACTCCAGAAGGTAGCCTTCTGACACAGCTCTCAGACTAACAAAGCCTCTATTGACAGTGAGGAGATTGGTTATACTGAATAGGCCAGGCCTTACATGCTTAGCATGTTAATTGTTCTTTCCACTGGCCGTTCATGTGGGAATCACAAAGACCTGGGATTTATCTCCCTTTAACTCTTCTTTCCCTACAGATGGCCTGTAAGGCTTGGCTCCTGAGTTTTTAACCTAAGTGATTTAGAGCTTACTGCTTGAAATGCCTATACTGTTTTACATTTAAACACACTGAGCCTCCTTGCCTCTAATTATTGGTCCCTTTTGATGGAGCTTCTTCTGCAGTAGGCTGATAGGGATTACAAACAAAACATAGGTAAATCTGTCCTGTGTGGAGGCCACACACTTAGCAAAGTAATGTCTGTGATAGCTGGCTGGAACTCAGAGGCCTTTGCTTCAGGACTTGCTACTAGATCTGGTTCAGTCAGGGTGCTAGATATATGATTTCTGGGAAACTGGGATAATCTTAAACTATTTTTTATTAATCCCAATTTCAGATCCCACCGCCTTTAGTGGTTCTTTTTACACTTCCTTTCTTTCCACCACTAACTTTGGAGCCAGTTACAGGCAGGAAGGTAACATGGATGAGTACTCCCCTGCCTGTTAGCCCATGGCCAGTGTATTGCATCTTAAAGTCCCAGCCTTAGGTTTACTGTGTCTCCTCTCCTTCCTCAGGCACAATGGGAACATCCTTCTTGATGCAGAAGGCCACATCATCCACATCGACTTTGGCTTCATCCTGTCCAGCTCACCCCGAAACCTGGGCTTTGAAACATCAGCCTTTAAGCTGACCACAGAGTTTGTGGATGTGAGTCAGAAAGGAGGCTGTGCCTCCAGGATCACTGTCTTTCTCTCTCATGGGAAGAGAACTGGTGGATCTCCCTGAGATTTGGGAGGAACAGAACAGAAATGACAGTAAGTCAGGATGAGGCAAGATTTCCTGGGAGCTTCCTGCCCTTGTAGGGGAATGAGGAAATAAGAGTTGGCATGGTTGCTCCGAGAACTAGTTCTTTATTTTTTGGTCCATCATGAGGCTTGAACTCAGGGCTTGGGCTCTCTCCCTGAGCTTTTCTGCTCAAGGCTAGCACTCTACCACTTTGAACCACAGTTCCACTTCTGGTTTTCTGGTGGTGAATTACAAATAAGAGTCTCATGGACTCTCCTGCCTGGACTGGCTTTGCAATTCTCAGATCTCAGCCTCCTGGGTAGCTAGGATTACAGGCGTGAGCCGCCAGCACCTAGCTGAGGAAGTAGTGCTGAAGGCCCTTGGGACAAGGTCCATACCTACCAGAAGCATGTTTGTTCACACGACTTTCCCTTCCCAGGTAATGGGTGGCCTGAATGGTGACATGTTCAACTACTACAAGATGCTGATGCTGCAAGGGCTGATCGCCGCTCGCAAACACATGGATAAGGTGGTGCAGATCGTGGAGATCATGCAACAAGGTGCGGCTAGGGAGGGCTCAGGTCCCAGGGCGCCTCAGGATTCCACTCAGGTTGGGGCCCTTGAAGTTTAGGACTTCCAGAAAGTTGATTCCACTGTAAAATTCAAGGTTAACCGGAGGATTTCTGGCTCTGATCCAGTGCTCTGTTTTTCCTTTAGAACCTTGGCAGAGCTGGGTCTCGGGTGGGAGGAAGGAGACAGCAGAAAGGACTTCTTAGGCACCCTCAGGGAGAGCAGTCCGAGTTTCTGGTCCTTCTGACCACCCAGTCTAGCACTGGACATTTGGCTCCCGCTCCTGCATCATTTTGCCAATTCAGATTCCTCCCATTCTACTTTGACCTCTCATTGCCCTAGCCCAGCCACCCTGGTATGCAACCTGCCTTTTCATACTACTCACCTGTCCTGCCCCGAGTTTCTCCTTTTCATCTTTATGATTCAACTTCCTGGTTGCCTTCACACCTGTAGTTGTTTGATCAGGATGCCCTCTTCTACCCGCTTCTCTAGGCCCTCCTCCTCTTCCTCCCAAGGCTTCAGATGTACACCAGATCTGAACTGCCAGTCTCCTCCCCTCCACACCCCTACCCCACAGGTTGTCGCCGTTGCTCAGGAGCATCCCCGTCTGGCCCCGTGATGACGGTGGCCCAGGTCATCTGTGAGTGTCAGACATAGCGTAGACAGAGTCCTGCAACCAGATAAGTGTGCAGGGCCCATTTCCAGAGCCTCTTCCCAGCCTTCCTTCCCCATGGGCCCTAAGCCTCTGCTCCCTCAACTCTCCTTACTGGGGGAGAGATGGTGTGGGCTCCCATCCCTCCTCTGCCCATATGCCCTCACATGCAGAGGGGCTAAGGAGTATGGGGTGATGGGCTCCAGACAAGGGCGCCCACCAACTGCTGCTCTCTGCACCAGTGCAGTAGCACCCACACCGCGGACCTTTGGGAAAGGGAGGGCAGAGGTACTTCAAGATACCCCTGACTGCATTCCTGGTGGTGGCCGCTCTTGACTTTCCCTCTATCCATCTGTGATCCCTGTCCCCCGACCCCCAGGCTCTCAGCTGCCTTGCTTCCACGGCTCCAGCACCATTCGCAACCTTAAAGAGAGATTCCACATGAGCATGACTGAGGAGCAGCTCCAGCTGTTGGTAGAGCAGATGGTGGATGGCAGTATGCGGTCTATCACCACCAAACTCTATGATGGCTTCCAGTACCTCACCAACGGCATCATGTGACACTCTCCTTCTCAGGCCCAGCAGTAGTGGGGGGCATCTATGGCGCCCTCCCCGGGAGGGCCCTTGTCGAAGAAACCCCAAACCATGAAATCCCACCTACCCAACCATCCACCCAAGGGAAATAGAAGGCAAGAAATACAAAGGATCATGTGGTAACCGTGAGAGCTTGCCAAGGGGTGGGAGAGCCAGCCAAGGGGTCCAGACCTGCCGGGGTTCCTATGCGCCCTGCGGTGTCAGTATTACCACCTGACAAGACTCCAGGATCACTGCCCTCCAGAGAACAGAGGACGAATGAGGGGCGCCAGGGCCTTTCTTCTCACCAGGATAGGATCTGAGGCTCTTTTCCACAGGCCATCTTTAATCTTTTCTGGGCCCCAGCAAAGGGAGAAGAGTGGGTTCTTGGTACTTAGGATTTGATCCTATAGTTGGCCTTTGGCCATGCTGCTGCCCAACTCTCCTCTTCAGGGACTTGACCCCCAGCCAGAGTTCCCCTTGGTAGGTGGGCTCTGACATAGGTTCCTGAAGTTGCTGAGCTTCCCTGTCATGGCGGCGAGGAAGGGAATTACCACAATCCCTCCAGCATATTGAGGGGATTGGCCTAGCCATGAGGAATTCCTTCCCCTCATACCTTCCTTACACCAGGGAAATGGCTCTCGATTTTTTATTTTTAATTTTTGTCTGAAATAAAGTCCTTAGTTAGCCACCTGTGTCCTATCTGAGTTGTTCTCTTCTTGGGGGGGTGGGGACTACATCCAAGATACAAAAGGCGGCACACAGCACAGCGCAGGTGGAACGCTTGCTCTTCCCTGCGGAGGAGGGAGGAGGGAGGAGGGACTGCCCCGCTCCGCCTCTCTCACCCCCTCCCGGTCAAGTCCATTGTCCAAGTCATATACAAAGAGCAACCTGAGTGGGGATTAAACCACGAGCAGTTTTAATGGTCTGGTTTTCTCCCTCCTGTTTTCTCCCACTGTTAGTATTATTACAAGAATAAAGGATTCCTGAGAGCCTGTCTCCTCCTCTCCCTGGGCCCCCTTTGACAGGACTCATCCCCACCAACCTCCCCGCTGAACTTCTGGGGGAAAAAAGAAGTAAAAGGCACTGCAGGGTGGGGGCGTGAGTGCCAGGGTGCTGGGGCAGGACCTGGCCAGGAGAGCAAGATCCTAGTCTGCCCTGAAGGAATGGTGGAAGGCTGTGGCCAGCCCCCACCCCGCCCCCAGCCCCCCGCATCAGTCCTTCCTGTGCCTGATCGCAGACTTTACCAAGGTCCCATCCCCCATCCTCAGCCACACACTGAGGGTCTGCAGCAGGAACATAATTAGTGTTGAGTTCAGAAAGGAGGAATGGAAGGCTCATTTGACTAGGACCCCAGGGCCAAACCCGAGGGAGGGGAGGTTATAAATCACTATAATCCTCAAAAGCTTTTTTCCTTCAGGATTTGGAGAAACTGAACAAAATGTGAATGTTAAACAAATTCCCCAGCCCAGGGACTGGGTGGCAGCAGCAGTGAAACCCAGGCTCCTTGCCTGGGGGAGGGGGGGGGGAGGAGAGGGAAGGGCTGGTCAGTCCCAGCCTGGGGCCTAGTTCTCCCCACTGCCCCCCTGCCGAGCCCTGATGAACGCCATGCCATGCGTGCGGAAATGGGTCTTGAGGTTGAGCGGACTATCACAGCTCTTGCCACAGACCTTACAGGTGAGTGGGCCTCCAGGAGCAGGCAGGAGTGAGTCTCCACTCTCTAGGTCAGACCTTGTTGGGGGAGCAGCCTCTTCCTCCCCATCCTCCAGCCCCAGGGCACTGGCTCTACCCACACCCCGTTTCTTCTTGTGGCTGATGAATCGATGCCGGCTCAGGGAGCCTGGGGAGGCAAAGCACAAGCCACAGTCCAGGCACTGCTGGGCTCCACCATCCACCCTCAATCCCACCACGACGCTTTGCTCCACTGAGCCGCTGCTCCTATAGCGGAGTGGGCCGTGGCCACCTGACGCGGGGCCACCCCTGGGGGACTTGGCTGGCGGTGTTGTGCTGTCAGGCTCCTCACTGCAGGAGTCAGAAGACTGGCGGCGCTTCCTTCCTGGTCCCTGGAGAAGAATGGGAGACACTGGGCGTTACCACCAACCTCACTCTGGTCCCCTCACCCTGGCTTGCAGAGACCAGGGTCTGCACCTGCCAGTCTCCCACTCCGTGGTCTCAATATATACGGGGCCTCTGCCTACCTGGGCTCTGGCACCAGAACCTCGAGCCATGGTACTCCCTGACTGGACCCCAAGGGGCAGGCCGTGCCGGACCTGGACGTGTTTCTCCAGGATCAGGCGACTGCTGAAGGTGCGCTTTCCCTCTGTGCAATACCTAGAACGAGGGGAGAGGACAGAATAGCACCACACGTACAGCTCGAAGGCCAAGGCCCAGCACCTGAGGGGGGCCTCCTCAAGGAAGAGGCAGGCAGGAAGGTACTCTGGGTTCTTGGGTGGGAAAAGGAGTGGGAAGCAAAGGTTACCTGCATGGGTAAACTCGCTTGATTCCCTCGTGATTGACCCTGACATGGCGCCTCAGGCTGGGGGCAGAGCAGAAGGAGCGCTCACACAGGCGACAGGGGAACTTTTTCACTGACTAGGAGAGCGGAGGGTGAGAGATTTCAGAGCCAGGCTTCAGGAGCCAACCACGGGCTGCCTGGCCCAGCCCAGCCCAGCCGGGGTCCACTCACCTTGCCATGCTCCTTCTTCATGTGAGCCACGTACTCGTCACGCTCAGGGAACCAGGAGTGACAAAGGCCACAGGTCCAGCCTCCAGGTCCCCCACCCCCACCTTTGACACCTTTGCTTCCCAGTTCCCGCCTGGGCCGTTTGGTGGGGCGAGGGGGCGAGGGGGAGCTGGGCGGCTCTTCTTCGGAAGATGAAGACTCCTCAGTAGCAGGGGCTGCCCCTTCCCCAGTCACAGCCAGCTCCTCGGGCTCAGTCTTGGGAATGAGAAGGGCACCTCCACCCCCTTTCCCAGCGGTATCCTCCCCACCCCGTCCAGACGGATGGGTGTTCTGTGAAAGACACAAAGCAAGCGGCTGTTATGGGAAAGGAGGGACTGGCTTTGCCAGCTGGAAGGCTGTGCAGACATGGCAGACATGGCCTATGTCAACCAACCCGGCCAAGCATCCATTATCCCCTGGCTCTTGGAGCCTATACCTTGAGATGGTCCAGCATGGTCCGTTTTTGGGCAAAGAGCAATGGACAAGATGGGCATTTAAAAACACTGACGCGCTGGGGCATCAGGTGCTGGTCGAAGTGGGCAGAAAGGAGGGGTTTGTGAGTAAAGACTGTGTCACACATGGCGCACTTGTAGATCAGCCTGTGGGGCAGAAGGGACAGTGCGGACATCAGGATGGGAGCTCTGCTCCCGTCCCGCCCTCCCACCCACCCCTCTTCCCTAGGCTTTCTCCCCAGGTCTCACTTGGCTTGCTGCATGAGGAAGCTGGGATGCTGGGAGTAAAGGTGGGCATGGGCGCTGGGTCCAGACTTGAAGGCCATGGGGCAGATGGGGCACTTGTGGAAAACTTCGCAGTGCGATGCCTGGACATGAGACTTGATGGAGTTCACACCTCCAAACACCACTGCGCAGCTAGGGCACCTGGTGGAGGAAGCGGAAGGCGCCGTGATGAGGCAGGGCCACTCCGAAGCCCGTACCCCCACCCCATACTTAATCGCCTAGGCCGGGGTGGACTCCAAGAAAGGGTTCGACTCAGCAGTGGAGCATGAACAAAGTAGAAAGGGAAGAGCTAGAGACCCAGTCCCCTGCTCTCCCCTGGGGATCCCCAAGGGGAATGCCTGAAGGCAGGCGATGATGTCACAGGGCTGAGTCTGACAGCTAGCAGAGCTGGAGGGATAGAGAGGTGGACTTTGCTTGAGGTCATCTAAAAGGCTGCTGCTGAGACAAGAGGCCCTGAAGCTGTACAGGGGGGCGAGGGGCACAAGGTACCTGTATCCGACACGGCGAGAAAAGTGCAGACAGGCCTCCTGCAGGTGGGTTTGAAAATTGGCTTGCAGGAAGTTGCCTCCACACTCGGGACAGACGTGGGGGGGCCGGTTCTTATGCGTGCGTTGATGGGCACTGAAGCTGCAGCGGTTGGGGAGCATCATGGGGCAGGAGGGGCACACCTGTGGAGGGGATTAAGCAAGGTTAAATTGGTAAGGGTGCCCTAATCTCCGTCACGTCTCCCGACCAAGCCCCCAATGCCTTCCTAGAGCCTATCTTCGGTGTATGGCTGTCCCCTACCCCAGAGGAGGGCTGGGAAAGGCAACTCACGTTGCTGGTGGCCCCGGGGGCGGGGGGCCCCAGCTGCTGGAAATGGGCTGCCATGCCAGCCTTGTCCCGGCACTGCTCCTTGCACTCCAGACAGCGAAAGCATGTGTAAGTGGAGGTGGCAGGGACAACAGGCGGCTCTGTGGAGAGTGGCAGCACAGGGGCTTCAGTGGCAATGGCAGCAATGGCAGCGGCGGTGATGGCCCCCTCACCCTTGCCGAAGATGGGCAGGGCCAGAGGTCCAGGGACAGACGGCACAGCCACAGGCAGCAGGGGTGTGATATCCGGCTGCCCCACCATCTGATCGAGGGCTACAGGCCTCATGACTAAATGCGAGCACTGCATGACAAGCCCCTTGTCCTTGTGCTCGCGTGCGTGTAAGAGTAAGCTGCATTTGTTGAAGAAGACCAGACGGCGGGCACAGTGGTTGCAGGTGACCTCAATGCGCATGCTCCGGCGGTCATAGTGCCGTGCCAGGCTCTTCTCCAATGAGAAGGCATCCCCACACTCGAGGCAGCGGTAGCCTGTCGGCGGCAAGGCCAGTCCAGCCTCGGCTGGTGGACTCAGGTTTGGTCGGTAGGCCGGCAGCAGGTTCTTGCTGTTGAGGATTTTGTTGAAGGCTTCCACTAGGCTGGACTGAGTCCGTGAGATCACCGTGCCACTTGCCGGGCCTGGAGCAGGAACAGGCTTTGAAGGCTGCACCATCATCACAGAGGCACCATTTAACTTCTGTCCCCCTGTTCCCAGCCCTGCCCGCAAATCAACCTTGGGCAGAGCTTGGGGCACCAGGCCTAGCACATTCTTAATCATCTTAGGGCTGGTGGCAGTCCCCCCAGGCAAAACCACAGCTTTTCGAGCCACGCTAGCTGCCATGAGCATGGCAGTGCTGGCGTTCTGGATGGTGGCCACGGGCAACACAGTGCCTTTTAGCCTAGTGCCATCACCCAACTGTACACTCACCACCTTTGGACCCTCAGCGTTTGGGGCTACAGGGGACAACTTCAGTAGGCTAGCTTCAGCCAGGAAGGCCCCTTCAGCCAAGGGGACAGGAGGATCAGGGTCTGAGGGGATCCTGGTTACGGTTCTTGTGATATTGCCACAGGATGTTTTAATGGTCTTGATCCGCACTTTAAGGGGCCTAGAAGAGTTGGAGGAGGCAGGGGAGTCATTGCTGTCCTCGTCTGCAGCATCAGCGCCGCTGGAGGGGCTCTGCGGACTTCTTGGGGGTGATTTTTCCACTGGCTCCTCATCTTCTTCCTTCAAGGGCTTACAGCTGGGAACTTTAGGGGAAGCAGGTGGGCTCTGATGCCCTGGAGACTGCTTAAAGAAGGACACCCCAGCAACCTGAGGAGGTGAGGTGCTGGAAGGGACATCTGTGTCCTTGGCGCTATAGCCCCTCTGGGCTAGGCCCTGGGAATGACTAGGGCTGCAGCTTTCCTGTTTCAAGGTCCCTAGTGGTGGTGGGGAAGAATTAAGGGGCACCAGGACTGGGCTATTCTCTGGGGCTAGCTCAAAGGAAGAGGGGAACGGAGGTGGGCTCATGGCCCCAGCCTGAGAGGGTGAAGGTGCAGGAGGCAGGGGATCCGGGTGCTCGCCTGGTTCCGGTCCAAAATGAGCAAAGAGATCCAAGGGAGCTTTGCCTTCCAAAGTTTTTTCTTTCCAGCTATCCCCAGTGGGAGGAGCTGGAGAGTTGGGGGTTTCTGGGAGGGATGGCTCAGGCCCACCAAATCCATTTTGCATTAGACAAGGCCCCACAGTCCCTTCCTTAGTGGCCTCCCCAGGTGGGATCTCTTCCTCTCCTGAACCCCCAGCCAGAGTCTCAGGCTGCTCAGGACACACTGTGTTCTTGACAATGACGCTGACGGTAGAAGTGTCCTGTGGTGGCAGGCCGTGGTCAGAGGCTGGAACTTCAGAGTTATCTTCAAGAGCTGCTGCTGGTGCACCTTCAGCTTCACTTCCTACATTGGGTCCTGGCTTCCCTGAGCCCCCCGGCCCCTCATTTTCTTCAGATCCAGAATGGATGGCTTCATTCGCATCAATATCAGGGATATCAAAGGCAGCAAGAAGGTCATCAAAATCAGGGGTCTTCATGTCCCCCATATCGTCAGGCCCCAGACCTGATGAAAACAAGAGGAGAAAGGAGAAACTGAGATGCCTGGAATAGAGACCTTACACCTCTGCCTTCAGGATCTCCAAACTTAGCCCCTCCCTCTTGATACACCTTCACCATACCATAGGATCCTAGAGGGCTTTGGGTGCCAAACCCTAAATCAAGTGAGTGGGTGGGCACATAGGACCAACAGAGAAAACAGAGGAAGAGTCTCAGAAATACATAGAAGATGCCAGGCACAAGTGGCTCACACCTGTAATCCTAACTACGCAGGAGGCTGAGACCTGAGAATAGAGGTTCAAAGCCAGCGTGGGCAGGAAAGTCCATGAGACTCTTAGCTCTAATAAACCACCAGAACACTGGAAGTGAAGTTGTGGCTCAATGTAATAGAGTGCTCACTTTTGAGCAAAATAGCTCAGGGATAGTGCCCAGGCCCTGAGTTTAAGCTCTACAACTGGCAAAAGAAAAGAAAAGAAAAGAAAGAAAGAAAGATACAGGGGTGGAGGGAGATCAGTGAGCAACTTGGTTGAACTAGCTCATCCCTCCTGTGCTCAGCACAGAAAACCATTAGTCACCGGTATTATTAAGGAGAAAGATGGAAACGATGCTCGATGTCTAAGGATTTATTTGTATCAGCAAGGGATAAATGCACTCTCTTCATGGATTTGGTGTTCACAGAGATTTGAAAAGACATCTATACAAAATGCAGTGACTAAAGCCAAGACCTGGGATATTTTTCCACTTTAGTTTTCTCACAAGGCCACTCCATAAGCAAGCTATTTCCCTGTCTGACTTGTACTGTCTGAAAGAGGGGACAAATGATATATCACAAGGTTATTCTAAGCACATGAACTTGTGAATATGAAAATCAGGATACAATCTATTATTACAGCTGAGCCAAACAAGTACATGTGAGGCCAAAGAGGAGCTGGAAAGGAACACCCATTGGACACACTAGGGCTGGGGTCAGAGACAAGAGTCAAGGGTCATGTAAGGTCAAGGGTGGACACATGTGGCCACCAGAGCCATCCCAAGATTTATCTTAGTAGGGAGAAAAAGACCCAGGAAGATGAAGATAGAAAGAATGCTATACAGGAACAAAAAGAAACAAAGAGAAGAAAGACAGAGAGGGGGAAATGGTGACAGCAGCCTGGTCACAAAGGGCCCCGGCTCCTCTCCTGTCACAAACACCTGCTGCTTGCTCACCTACCTTCCCCAGAGTGCCTCCTCTCTCCTCCCCAGCTTGCTCTCTCAGGGCTAAAACTCCAGGGTATAAGAATATCCAGCACAACTGCCATGATGGGGAAAGCTAGTTCCCTTCCCCTGTCATTTCTGCTCTGAACTACTTACCCCAAGTCTATCCTCCTAAATCAAACTCTATCTTCCATTGGCAACAAGAGTCTAAGAAGTCTAACTCAACTCCCTACCTGGCCCAGTGTAAACACACACACACACACACACACACACACACACACACACACACACGAACTTATGGGGCACTTAATCAACAAGGAGGCCAGCTCAGAGTACCTCCTCCCATAAGAGTTTCTGTATCTAGAAAGAAGTAACTGAACAAGTCCATCCTTACACAGTCCTTGTCCAGGGTGTGAGCAATTTCCCAGGGCCAATTTTCTCACCTCTTTCCAGCCTTCAGACTGTAACTGGAGATAGTCCCAGCAGGTGGCAGCTGGCATTGCTCAAACCAAGGAGGGGGTTGGGGAGATGGGTACCAACTACAGGAAGAAAGGGGAGTGTGCCTTGCACCCTGCCCCCTTCTCTCCCCCCCCCCCAAACACACACACTTAATTCTGCAGACTCTGGGTTTAAACAAAGAGCTTGCTTTTGCCTTGATCAATCGCTAGGGCCCTCCTTTGCTTGGGTCCCTCCCCCCAGGGAGAGTCCTGAGCTATCTTCCACTCTGGCCCCCAGCAAAGGGGGTTGGTGGAGCACAGGCCGGTGGTCACTATGAGAAAACACCTGCGAACTTGCCTTTACTAACCATCTGCCTCTCTAGCGTGCAAGTGACTTAGAGGTCATCCCGTCGCCACCTGGAGCAAACAGCCGTCCAACCAGCGGAGGCTCCCCAACTCCACAGCGCAGGCCTTTCTGCGGCTGCTGTGGCTGGTCTCCAGGGCTCCCGCCTCGCCCGCCCCCTTCTCCCGGTGTTCCTCAAAAGCCAACGGAGAAGGGGCTTAAAGAGTTAGGGGTGAACAGACGGGGGGTTGGGTTGGGTGGGGGCTCCGATGCCCTTTGCCCGGGGCCAAGGCCTGCTGCGCAAAGGGCAAGGGGCCGGGCGGGCGCCTGGCCGGGGGCGATTACTGCGGCCAAGCTGGGCAGCGGGCGGAATTAAGTCTCTGCCATCTGCCGAGGGCTGGCGCGAAGAGCAAGTCTGGGGGTGTGAGGAGGGGACGGGATGCACCGGAGGGGGGGAGGGAATAAAAGCGAACGGGGAAACTGAGGCGTGCGGCATTTCTTTTTCCACTGGCCGCAAAGTGAAAGCCGGGCCTCGGCCAGGCCAGGCCCTGCGGGAGCTGCGGCGCAGCACCTCGGGCTCTCAACTACCCGGGAGTTGAGAGTTGGGGGGGGGAGAGAGTCGGGGGGGGACACCCGGGAAAGTGGGAAAGGGGGAGGGGGCCGTCCCTGCGTGACTCTCAGCTCTCCGGACGGGGGTCTGTCCCAACTCAGACCGCGTCCCCTCCCCTCCGAGCGCGGACACCCGGGGGTTCTAGAAACTGCGGAGTGATGCCGGCGCGCGGCGGGCCCCCCTCCCCGCGGCGCGAGCCCGAGAGCGGCCGGGCCCGGCGCTCCCCCGCGCCCAGTTGGGATGCAGGCTCGGCGCGAGCCCGGCGCGGCTCCCCCGCCCCCATCCCCGGGCACGGACACCATTTTAGGTCGCGACATCCCGCAGCCCGCAGTCCCCGGACTGCACTTCATTGCCTCTACGACTGTGGGGCGCCGGGACTTGGGGGTCCCTGGCCCTCCTTCCACATTTACCTGGCTAGGGACTGCTTGCAACAAGCTGAGAGTTTGGACCATCCGCCCCAGGTGCTGAAGGCGGTGTCGGGGCCTTCCTAGAAGACGCCCCAGGGGGGCAGCGCGGAGGGGGGGGGTGTAGTTGGGCCAAGTGGGGGAGGGGCGGGGGCATTTACCCGCCCCCCCAGGGGGCGGAGCCAAGGGCGGGTATTTACCCCAGGCACGCTTACTTGCTCCGTTCCCAGTGCAGGCTGAGACCCGACGGTTTCTACCTTGCTGCAGCCGCCACCACTGCCGTCGCCGCCGCCCTCCCCGCGGCCACCGCTACTTCCTGCTTCTCTCCGGTTCGGCCTCCTCTCTCCCTCGGCTCCCTCCGCGCTCCTGGACAGTGCTGCCCGCTTTCATACTCGCCATTGGCTAGTATCTCCGTCACTCATTTCTACGCCCTTCCCATCTCCGCGCTGGGTTGGTCTTAAGTACTGCCGTTCGGAACTAGCCCTGCACAGTCCTCCTATTCTCATTGGGCCAGAGGCCTAGGCCTTCTGAAGAACCCTCTTCCCATTGGCTGCTCCAGAATCCACCTGCCCTCTCTGAGCATCTCAAAAGCGATTGGGCGCCAGATCTGTCGCTCAAGAAGAAGCCAGCCAGATTCTCGGCTTTCCGACGGGAGGGGTGACTAGCCAGGTGCGTGTCCTCCTGAGCCTGACTCCTATTGGCCGCTCGAAGCTGGGAGCAGTGGTTCACTTATGCAAATTTAAGGAACTCTTCGCTTCTGGGTGGTGAGCTCTGAGAACCTCAGCGACTCCAGGTGGAACCTAGATGCTTGGGCCTGTGTATGCCTTTTTCCTCAAGCTAAGCCTCCATGTCCGCGAAGCTGTGCAGTAGTCCCTAAGTGAGACGCCACCCCAAGTATTACGTCATCCGGCTGACCAACGCCTCGCGTCCTTCCCTCTGAATCGTTTTAAAATCTGGGAAGGTTAGCTCCTCCGGCAGGGCAGCTCCTTGCCTTTGCCTTAGACCTTGGACCGGGCTTGGGGTGGAGTGTGGAAAGAACCGGGATCTGGAGCGAGGACCAGCTTTGCGGACCGGAAGTTGGGGAGGTGACGTGGCCTGGACCATTTCCAAAGGGATCTAGAGAACGCTTACCGATGCGCCTCCTAAGCCCGGGAAGGCTGGGACCCCACATGCACTTCCATTTATGAGCTCTCTTACCCCCCTCCTCCAGCACGAATGAGAGGCTGCGATCCGCGTTGAGCTTTCCCGCGCTGCGTGGCCCCGCCCCCTGGGGCGGGGCGGGGGCGGGGCTACCGTAAGATGACGCGCCGGCCAGCGCCGCCCCCTAGCCCGCACGCATTCGCAGGTCCGTCTGCGGTTCCAGCGTGCCGCCTGGCGCTCGCCGTGGACTCACCCGCTCCTCCGCAGCCCGCCGCCCCTGCCGCGGCTCGCCAGGCTGAGTGAGGGTTTACGTTTGTACTTTTTCTTTCGCCTTTTACAGGGATAAGGTTGGAATCCGCCGCCCAGAGCCCGCAAGAGCAGGCGCTCCACCACTGAACGGTGTCGTCTAAGGAGATCTGTCACGTGCCCTGGGTCCATGGACGCTTGACCGAATTCTCAGGGGCATACGGAGTTTACATGGCTGCACGGAGGGCCTAGCGGTAGAGTGCTTGCCTAGTATGCTTGAGTCCTGGGTTCGATTCCTCAGTGCCACATAAGCACAAAAAAGCCAGAATGGTGCTGTGGCTCAAGTGGTAGAGTGCTAGCCTTGAACAAAAGAAGCTCAGGGACAGTGCCCAGGCCCAGGGTCAAAGCCCCAGGACTGGGGGGAAAAAAGTGCATGGAATTGTGTAACAGGGCTGCTAGATGGGGACATCATTTACCATATGACCATTTTGGGCAAGTTACTCGACTTCCCGGAGCCTATATTCTCATGGATAAAATGGGGATTATAATATCCACCTGGTGAGATTTTTTTTTTTTTTTTTTTTGTCGTGGGGCTTGAACTCTGGGCCTGGGCACTGTCCCTCAGCTCTTCAGCTCAAGGCTAGCACTCTACTATATGCACTCTACTATATAGCACTGTACTATATGCAAGGATCTATGATTAGAACATTGTATATATTAACTCATTTAATTCTTACCACAACCCCTACAGAGGCATTGTTAGCATATCCATCTTACTGAGAAGGAGACAGGCACAGGCAGGCAAGGTTAGACCTAGTTAAAGGCAGTAAAGTAAGGTAAACAGGAATTTTTTTTTTCCAGTCCTGGGACTTGAATTCAGGGCCTGGACACTGTCCCTGAGCTTTTGCTCAAGGCTAGCACTCTACGACTTGAGCTACAGCACCACTTCTAGCCTTTTCCATTTATGTGGTACTGAGGAATTGAACCCAGGGTTTCATGCATGCTAGGCAAACACTCTACCACTAAGCTACGTTCCCAGCCCCAAACACTAAATTTTTTAAGGGTCCCTTGCTAAGAGGGTTTTAGACAGAAGTTTGATCTTTAATTAAATGCATTATTCATTCATTTAATAAATATTTTAAGCTGGGCACTGGTGGTTCATGCCTGTAATCCTAGCTACTCAGGAAGCTGAGATCTGAGGTTTGGGATTCAAACCAGCCCAGGTAGGAAAGTCCATGAGATTCTTATCTCCAATTAACCACCATAAAACTGAAAATGGCTCAAATGGCCATGGCTCCAAGTGGTAGAGTGCTAGCCTTAAGCAAAAGAGTTTAGGGACTGGGGCTGAGAATGTGGCTTAGTGGTAGAATTCTTGCCTAGCATGCATAAAGTCCTGGGTTCAATTACTCAGTACCACATATACCACATACACAGAAAAAGCCAGAACTAGCACTGTGGCTCAAGAGGTAGAGTGCTAGCTTTGAGCAAAAAAAAGCTCAGGGACAGTGCCCAGGCCCTGAGTATAAGCTACAGGACTGGCAAAAATAAATAAGTAAATTAATAAAAAGCTCAGGGACAGCACCCAAGCCCTGAATTCAAGTCCCACGGCCGACAAAAAGAAAGAGAAAAGAAAGAGGGGGCTGGGAAGGTAGCTCAGTGGTAGAGCGCTTGCCTTGCATGCATGAGGCCCTGGGTTCGATTCCTCAGCACCACATAAGCAAAAAGAAAAAAGCCGGAAGTGGCGCTGTGGCTCAAGTGGTAGAGCGCTAGCCTTGAGCTGAAGAGCTGAGGGACAGTACCCAGGCCCAGAGTTCAGGCCCCATGACCGGACCCAAAAAAAAAGAAAGAAAGAAAGGGAGCCAGGCCCTGGTGGCTCACGCCTGTAATCCTAGCTACTCAGGAGGCAGAGATCTGAGCATCAAGGTTCAAAGGCAGCCGGGAGAAGAAAGTCTGTGAAACTCTTATCTCCAATAAACCACCAGAAAACCAGAAGTGGCGCTATAGCCCAAGTGGTAGAGCGCTAGCCTTGAGCTGAAGAGCTGAGGGACAGCGCCCAAGCCCAGAGTTCAAGCCCCATGACCAACAAAAAAAAAAAAAAAGAAAAGAAAAGAAGAAAAGAAAAGAAAGAAAGGGGTTGGGAAGGTGGCGCAGTGGTAGAGTCCTTGAGTCCTTGTCTTGCATGCATGAAGCCCTAGGTTTGATTCCTCAGAACCACATAAGCAGAAAAAGCTGGAAGTGGCACTGTGGCTCAAGTGGTAGAATGCTAGCCTTGAGCTGAAGAGCTGAGGGACAGCGCCCAGGCTCAGAGTTCAGGCCCCACGACTGGCCAAAAAAAAAAAAAAAAGAACGAAAGAAAAAAGAAAAAATACTTCAATGCTACCAATATTTAGCAATAGTTAAGCACTATTTCAGACATTGGAGTGAACAAAGCAGACAAGAATTTTTCTATAAACTTAAATGGTTCCAACAAGCAAAGTATATTATTTTAACAGCAGGATTTCAAAGCAGGAAGAAGACAGGAACTTTGGGAGGGTTGTAATGTTAGCTAGGGTGGATGAATGAAGGCCTTTCTGATATGATAGTGATAAATAGACCCAAAGGAGGTGAGGGAGTGAGCCATGCTCACTGGGTCACAAACATTATAGAAAGGAAGGAGAGTTACAAAGGTTCCCAGCTGCCAGTATGATCTAGAGAAATCAGCAGGTAGGACGGCAAAGTCAGGTCACGGGGTGATCGGGGGCTATTGGAAGGTATTTGGCATTTTCTCAGAGTGGGATAGGAAGCCATCAAAAAGACAGATGAACTCAGTACTCAGGAAGAATGTGGTTCAATGACAGCACTTGCTCAGCACATGCTGCATCCACAGCACTTGAGAAACGAAGAGCTTGCCATTAAAAAAGACTACAGGGGGGCTGGGAAGTTGGCTCAGGGGTAGAGTGCTTGCCTAGCATGCATGAAGCCCTGGGTTCGATTACCTCAGTACCACATACACAGAAAAAGCCAGAAGTAGCTGGGCGCCGGTGGCTCATGCCTGTAATCCTAGCTACTCAGGAGGCTGAGATCTGAGGATCGCGGTTCAAAGCCAGCCCAGGCAGGAAAGTCTGTGAAACTCTTATCTCCAATAAACCACCAGAAAACCGGAAGTGGCCCTGTGGCTCAAGTGGCAGAGTGCTCGCCTTGAGCTGAAGATCTGAGGGACAGCGCCCAGGCCCTGAGTTCAAGCCCCAGAATTGGTGAAAGAAAAAAAAAAAAAAAAACCTGGAAAACAGAAATCACAATATCAGAAGCTTCTGGAACACCTTCCAGAAGACAGGGTACAAATATGTATAAGGAGAGTTATAAGCCAGATGCTTCACTCAGGCAACGTTTGTTGTCTTGGTTGTTGTTGTTGTTTGGGGTTTTGAGGCAATCTCACTTGGTAGTCTAGAAAGGCCTCTCAAACTCATGACCCTCCCGCCTCTCTCACGAGATTTCTGGAGACATATCTCAAGTGTTAGAGTGCAGGATTTTAACACACACACACACACAGCCATTTTTAGAAAGAGTATTAGGATGAAGCCAGACCTTGGTAGCACACACGTGTAATCCTAGTCCCTCAGGAAGCTGAGACCTGGAGGATTGATGTTTAAGGCCAAACAAGACAGAAAAGTCCACAAAACTTCCATCTCGAAAATAACCAGCAAAGCTGGTGGCTCATGCCTATAATCCTAGCTACTCAGGAGGCTGAGATCTGAGGATCACCTTTCAAAGCTAGCCTGGGCAGGAAAGTCCATGAAACTCATCTCCAATTAACCACCAGAAAACCAGAAGTCCTGCTGTGGTTCAAGTGCTAGAGTGCTTGCCTTGAGCTGAAGAGCTCAGGGACAGTGCCCAGGCTCAGAGGTCAAGCCCCATGACTGACCAAAAAAAAACAAACAACAAAGAAAATAACCATCAAAAAGCTAGGCTGGAGGTGTGGCTCAAGGGTAGAACATCAGTCTAGCAAGCAAACCAAATGAAGTGTGAGGCCCTTGGTTCAAACCCCAGTATCACCCCCCGCTCCCACCAAAAAAAAAGTGCTGGGATGACAAGTATGTCAAACCTGTCCTCATATAGTTTTTTTATCCTTCATGATGGCAGGAAAAGTAGAAGTTAAAACCTGGCACCAGTGGCTCACACCTGTAATGCTGGCTACTCATGAGGCTGAGATCTGAGCATCTGCCATCCTGGGCAGGACAGTCTGTGAGACTTTTTTTTTTTGTCAGTCATGGGGCTTTACCTTTGGGCCTGGGCACTGTCCCTGAGCTCTCTTTTTTGCTCAAGGCTAGTGCTCTACCACTTTGAGCCACAGCACCCATTTCTGGTTTTTGAGTGGCTAATTGGAGATAAGAGTCTTATGGACTTTCCTGTCCAGCCCTGTATTTGAACTGCAGTCCTCAGAATCTCAGCCTCCTGAGTAGCTAAGATTTCAGGCAGGAGCCACCAGTGCCCAACCTGTAACTCTTATTTCCAATTAACCATCAAAAAGCTGGAAGTGGAGCTGTGGCTTATGTAGTAGAGTACTAGCCTTGAGAGGAAAAAAAAATTCTCAGGGACAACAACTTGACCCAATTTCCAGGACACACACCAACAAAAAAAAGTGCTGGGTGCAAGTAGCTCATGCCTGTGATTCCAGCTACTCAGGAGACAGATCTGAGGATCACGGTTCAAAGCCAGCCTAAGAAGGAAAGTCCATGAAACTATTATTTCCAATCAACTACCAGAAAACTAGAAATGGTGCTATGGCTCAAAGTGCTAGAGCACTAGTCTTTCTTTCTTTTTTTTTTTTTTTTTGTCATTTGTGGGGCCTGAACTCAGGGCTTAGGCGCTGTCCCTCAGCTTTACAGCTCAAGGCTAGTGCTCTACCAATTGAGCGACAGCACCACTTCCAGCTTTTTCTGCTTTTGTGGTGCTAAGGAATCAAATCCAGGGCCTCATGCATGCAAGGCAAGCACTCTACCACTGAGCCACCTTCCCAGCCCCTAGAGCACTAATCTTGTGCAAAAAAGCTCAGGGATAGCACCCAGGCCCTGAGTTCAAGCCCCACAACTGACACCGCCCCCCCAAAAAAGGTGAAAATTAATATTCTAGAGAAAGCAAGAAAATCATTCTAAAAACAAAAGGAGTATATTTACATCCTAAATTCTGAACCCCTCACCCCTGTTCACTAACTGAACACTCAGAACACAACAATCAGATTTATACTCATGTAGATTACTGGTGGAGAACTTTCAGAGCATTTGGGAGGTCCAGCTTCCATCCCCAGGAATATGAAGGGGAAAAAGAATTATACTGTCCAGGTAGGAGATACAGTAAGTGTTTGGAGAATTTGATCTCTGGACACTGACGGGTGCTGGGAGTGGAGGTTCCCCCCTGGTCTGATCATCCTAGAGTCTTCCACTTTATGGCTCCCACCAAGATTCAGAAACATTGTGTCCTGAGAAAATAAATATAGCTTTGACTGAGAAAGAAAAATTCTACTCTGCCATTTATCAAGTTGAGATTAAAAAAAAAATACAGATAAAGCCAGATGCAAAATTAACAAGAAGCAAGCTGTTTAAATGAGCACCTGGCTCATTCAGTCACTCTTACTGTTGCCCTGTTTCTATCAGTGAGTCCAGAGATAACCAAATTGTCTGCTTATTACATTTGAATTATGACAGCATAGATATTGGAACATACAATTTACTCCCCTTTAAAACAGGTGTCCATCTTGAGGTAAACATTTTCATCTGCCTGCAAGCCCTTTTATGATCAAAGGAATTATTTTTTACCAAGTGTTCCCTTCCCCCTAATACCCAGAATAAGTGTCTTCTCTAAGATCTTCTTGTTCCCTTCCCAAAGTGTGGTACTTATTCCCACAAGGTCAAAGAGCTGCTTTATTTCCTTTTTTCTTCCTCTTCTTTGTTCTACATTTTATTTGTGTCAATTAGTTATACAAGAGGATTTCATTGTGACATGTGCATATATATGTGTGTACATTCTTTTTCTTTTTTTTGTTGGTCGTGGGGCTTGAACTCTGGGCCTGGGCTCTGTCCCTCAGCTCTTCAGCTCAAGGATAGCGCTCTACCACTTGAGCCACAGTGCCACTTCTGGTTTTCTGGTGGTTTATTGGAGATATGAGTCTCACGGCCTTTCCTGCCTAGGCTGGCTTTGAACTGTGATACTTAGATCTCAGCCTCTTGAATAGCTAGGATTATACAGGCGTGAGCCACGGGTGCCCAGTTTTTTGTTTTTGTTCTGTTCTGTTTTGTTTTTTAACATTTTAGCTTAGTAAGGGAGGAGTTTAAAGCAAGGAAATATTGCCTATAAGCTTTTATGCAAAACTAATCCAATGTGTATTTCTGAATTCCTGGCTGCTGTTTCTCATGGCTCACCTTCCCTGATCTGTCCTCAGCTCCAGGAAAGGTATCTTTGAGAAGGTGAGATTGACCATGTTTTCGGAGGAGACAGGCATGGTGGTGCACATCTATAATCCCAGCTGCTTAAGAGGGAGAGGGATAGAGCCAGAGGTGTGGCTGAGGTGGTACTGAAAAAACAAAACTAAACTAAACCCTAAGTCCTAAGAGTCAGAGGCAGGAGGACTGAAAGTTCCAGGCCAACCCTGACAAAATTAGCAAGACTCCATCTCAACCACAACTTTCAAGTTGGAGCTGGGTGTCCATGGCTCACACCTGTAATCCTAGCTACTCGGAAGCCAGCCCAGGCAGGGAAGTCCCTAAGACTCCTTATCTGCAGTTAACCAGCAGAAAGCTAGAAGTAGAGATGTGGCTCTAATAGTAGAGGGCCAGCCAGCCTTGAGCAAAAGAAGTCAATAAAAGTGCAAGGCCCTGAGAACAAGCCTCAATACCTGTGGCACAAGAAAGAAGAAGAAAAAAGAATGGATATGAATGTGGAGTTTTAGGTAAAAATCCTACCAGGCAATTAAAGAGACAAGCACTGGGAATGGTAGAGAAAGATTTAATTGAACGTGGCTGGATTAGGAAGACAAGGAGGCCCAGTGGCACCTCAGAAGGCAGCTGCCTTCAAGGGATTGGCATAGACTTTAGGTTTAAGTAAGAGAAGAGTTGGGCCAGGGGTCAGAGTTTTGTCATGTCTAGATGTGCTCCAGTTGAGGCTGATGGTTATCCCAGGGTGGTGTGTGATGTCCAGTCACCATAAGAAGCCATGGCTTGGGGCTAGGAAGGTGGCTCAGTGGTAGAGCGCTTGCCTTGCATGCCTGAGGCTCTGGGTTCGATTCCTCAGCTCCACATAAACAAAAAGAAAAAAGCCGGAAGTAGTGCTGTGGCTCAAGTGGTAGAGTGCTAGCCTTGAGCTGCAGAGCTGAGGGACAGCGCCCAAGCCCAGAGTTCAGGCCCCATGACTGGACCCCCCCCCCCCAAAAAAAAAAAAAAAAAGCATGGCTTATCTGAGGAGCTGTTCCAGCTGCTAGCAGCAGATGTTTAATCTTTTTTTTTTTTTTTTTTTTTTTGCCAGTCCTGGGGCTTGAACTCAGGGCCTGGGCTCTGTCCCTGAGCCTCTCTGTACCCAGGGCTAGCACTCTATCACTGGAGCCACAGCACCACTTTCGGCTTTTTCTGTGTATGCGGTACTAAGGAATCAAACCCCAGGGTTTCATGCATGCTAGGCAAGCACTCTACCACTAAGCTTTATTTCCAAGCCCCAGGTGTTCATTATTTGATCTTTATTCTTCCTGAAGTTCCACAGTGACTGAGAGACTCAGAGGGGGGAAAATGGCAGAGGACAAGACAGGGCTTGTTAGGCCAGTGTCCAGGCCTTCTTTCAGATATGTACCCTTTGAGCAAGGATATTTTGAGAAAGATAAACAAGAAACTGAATAAGCTCTAGGGAGGGCAACAGTGCAGTACCTAAACAGGAGGGAAGGGACACACATTTCCTTATCTATCTGCTTTCTGCCTTTTTGCTATATCTATTTTTCTAAAATACATTTTTTTGTTGTTGTTGGTCATAGGGCTTGAACTCCAGGCCTGGGCGCTGTCCCTCAGCTCTTCAGCTCAAGGTGAATACTCTACCACTTGAGCCATAGCACCACTTCTGCTTTTCTGGTGGTTTATTGGAGATAAAGAGTCACACAGACTTTCCTGCCCAGGCTGGCTTTGAACAATGATCCTCAGATCTCAGCCTCTTGAGTAGCTAGGATTACAGGCATGAGCCACTGGCACCCGGCGAAAATAAACTCTTTCTAAGTACGTTTGTTTAAATAAAAGAAAATGATTTGCTGAGGGCTTCCCAGTAGCTAAGCCAAACTTGCACTCTAGGTGGGGCTGACCCCCTTGTGGCCAAGTGGAGGAGGTGTGTGAGAGCAAGGAACATGCCGAGCATAAGCTACAGGACGCTAGGGCATGTGCCAGCATGCCACCTCTTCCACCTTTCAGCTGAGGTTCAGGCTAAGCGTTGGCTCCAGAAAGTCTTCATGAACCACACTCACAGGGTCATTGTTTCCTCCTTTATGCTTGGAGCCTCTTCTGTACCAGGGCCCTGAATCCCAGGCCACATATGGCACTTAGCTTTTCCTGTGTTTGCTTGAGTACACTGTAAACCTTGCCAGGCCTGGCTCCTCCTTGGGTGAGCGGACATGGCTTGGAATTCCAGGTTTGTCATGTGAGGAGGAAATGGGACAGTGCCCATGTACCCAGCGCATAGTGGGTACTGGTGGGGCATATCCTTCTCTCTTGGATAATGGCTGGCTAGATCATCCGCACCAGTTAAATTAGGCAGCATTGCCTCAGCTAGACAGCCCCTCACCACAATTATGCCTTGCCTGATGAGCTGCATCCAGTGACTGTTAAAGACCTACCATGCTTCTGTAATCCTACTCAGGAGGCTGGGAACTCAGGATCACCATTCAAAGCCACTGGGGGGGGGGGGGGGGCTGGGAAGGTGGCTCAGTGGTAGAGCACTTGCCTTGCATGCATGAGGCCCTGGGTTCGATTCCTCAGCACCACATAGGCAGAAAAAGCCAGAAGTGGTGCTGTGGCTCAAGTGGTAGAGCACTAGCCTTGAGCTGAGCTGAGGGACAGCACCCAAGCCCAGAGTTAAGGCCTCATGACTGGCAAAAAAAAAGCCACTCAGGGAAGGTCTGAGATACTTATCTCCAACTGATCACAGATAAAGCTGGAAGTGGAGCTGTGGCTCAAGTAGTAGAACCTTAGCCTTGAGCAAAAAGAGCTCAGGGACAGTGCCCAGGCCCTGAGTTCAAGCCCCATGACTTGACAAATAAAATAACCAACACAAAGCTGGGCTGGAAGCCAGGCACTGGTGGCTCACACCTGTTATCCTAGTTAGCAAGCAGAGATCCAAGGATCAAGGTGCAAAGCCAGCCCAGCCAGAAAAGTCCATGACTTTTAGCTCCAATAAATGACCCAAAAAAGCCAGAAATGGAGCTGTGGTTCAAGTGGTAGAGTGCTAGCCTTGAGCAAAAGCAGCTCAGGGACTGCCCAGGTCCTGAGTACAAGCCCCAGTACCAAAAAAAAAAAAAAAAAAAAAAAAGTTGGGCTGGCTGAAGTAGTAGAACAGCATAGAAAGCAAGCCAAATATGCAGATTATGAACCAGAAAAGCAGGGTAGTGGGGGGGAGGGGTGACGGGAGGAGAAGGGGAAGCAGATTCTGGGCTGGGGGGTCCAGCACTGAGAAGCAGGAGACACATTTGACTGAATGCCCTGA
This sequence comes from Dipodomys merriami, assembly GCF_024711535.1. Taxonomy (NCBI): domain Eukaryota; kingdom Metazoa; phylum Chordata; class Mammalia; order Rodentia; family Heteromyidae; genus Dipodomys; species Dipodomys merriami. The sequence goes on along the minus strand of NW_027206535.1, from coordinate 1,235,438 downwards.
CTTTCAGGTATACAAATGAAATTAGTACTAGTAAAAATACTCCTGGAGGCTGGGAATGTGGATCAGTGGTAGAGTGCTTGCCTAGCATGCATGCAGCCCTGGATTCGATTCCTTAGTACCACAAAAACAGAAATGGTCAGAAGTGGCACTGTGGCTCATGTGGTAGTGCTGGCTTTGAGCAAAAGAAGCTCAGAGACAGTACCCAGGCCCTGAGTTCAAGCCCCAGAACTGGCAAAAAAAATAAAAATAATGGGGCTGGGAAGGTGGCTCAGTGGTAGAGCGCTTGCCTTGCATGCATGAGGCCCTGGGTTCGATTCCTCAGCACCACATAAGCAAAAAGAAAAAAGCCGGAAGTGGTGCTGTGGCTCAAGTGGTAGAGCGCTAGCCTTGAGCTGAAGAGCTGAGGGACAGCGCCCAGGCCCAGAGTTCAGGCCCACGACCGGACCCAAAATAAATAAATAAATAAATAAAAAATAAAAAAAAATAAATAAAAAATAAAAATAATAAAAATCCTGAATTACTCTTCAGGTATTTTGAATTATAATCACTGATTATCACATTAAATCTGTTCGCTGAGAACAGATTTTGTTGTTGTTGTTCGTGTGGCTTGAACTCAGCTCTTCAGCTCAAGGCTAGCACTCCACCACTTGAGCTACAGCGCCACTCCCAGCTTTTTCTGTTTATGTGGTGCTGAGGAATAGAACCCAGGGCTTTATGCATGCTAGGCAAGCACTCTACCACTAATCCACATTCCCAGCCCTGCTCTGATTTCTTTATCCTTACTTATCATACACTGGCCTTGTGTTGTCTGCATTAACTGAGTTCCATTCTCAGGAATATTAGTAAAAGAAATATTAGTTACAAATATGACATCCTACTATAAAGCAACATCTGTCTAGTGCTGATAGCTCAAGAGTCCATGAGACTCTTATCTCCAGTTAACCAGCAAGAGAGAAGTAAAGCTGTGACTCCAGTAGTAGACTGCCAGTCTTGAGGGGAAAAAGCTAAGACAGTGCCCAGGCCCTTAGTTCAAGCCCTAATACTGGTACAAAAAAAAAAAAGTAAAACTTGAGAGAAAATATTAAGATGGACACTGGTGGCCCATACCTATAATCTTAGCTACTCAGTAGACTAATAGCTGAGAACTGAGGTTTGGAGAAGCCTGGGCAGACAAATCTGACATTGTCTCCAATCAATAAGCAAAAAATATGGAAATAGAGGTGTGCAAAGTTGTACGGTGCTAGTCATGAGTGAGTGAGCAAAAAAGCCAAGTGAACATGAGGCCAAGTTTAAGCCCCAGTTAATTTACACTGGGAGGCCAACACAGAGAGATTACTAGTTCAAGGCCAGCCTGGACTACACAGTGAGACCATGTGTTAAAAATAAAAACCTGCCAGCGCTGGTGGCTCATGCCATCTCTTGGTGGCTACTCCAGAGGCTGAGGTCTGAGGATCATGGTTCAAAGCCAGCTCCAGCCCAGGCAGGAAAGTCCATGAGACTTATCTCCAATAAACCACCAGGAAGCCAAAGTGGCACTGTGGCTCAAGTGGTAAAGCATTAGCCTTGAGCTGAAGAGCTGAGGGACAGTGGTGTCCAGGCCCAGAGTTCAGGCTCCATGACCGACAAAAAAAAGAAAAAAAACACCTTGCCTGGCACCCTTGGCTCACACCTGTGATCCTAGCTTTTCAGGAGGCTGAGATCTGAGGATCATGGTTCAAAGCCAGTCCGGGCAAGAAAGGCCATAGACTTTTAACTCCAATTAACTACCCGAAAACTGGAAGTGGTGCTGTGGCTCAAGTAGTAAAGTGCTCACCTTGAGCTGAAGAGCTCAGGGATAGTGCCCAAGCCCAGAGTTCAAGCCCATGACCAACACACACACAAAATAAGCAAAGGGAGGGCGATTTAGCATTCCAGACCAAATCCTAAAGGACCCCCCTTCCCCCTGCCCACCCCCCCCGACCTAAACTTGGTGCTCCATGAAGGGACAGCACATTTTATCCTGTGGATATTTAAAGCCACCTGTGAAAATCAGGCCTCAACGGGTACCTGGGCCTTAGTGACCTGAACCATTCATCCAACTGGTCTCTGAGCCCCCAGATTCCTCCAACATGTCTCCACTGCTCCTGGCGACTAGAAACATCCCACCTTCTTTATTGACTGAACTTGGGCTCAAATGTACATCCAGGAGCCTACCTAGAGGCTACCAGCAGTTGGCTTTCTCCTCACAGTTCCACAGCGCTGAGTTCATTCTCCTTTGAACTATCAGATATATGGAGTCACTCCATTACATGCTGGCTCTTCCAGGGGCCGCTGCTGTTTCTACTCACCTCTTCGGCCATGGCCCTAACACACAGAGGGTGCTCAGCAACGCGTCCCAATGACAAAAACAGAAGCCAAGGAAAGAAGGGAAGGGACTTCTTCCGGCCTTGTGCTCCTTCTTTGCAAGCAAAGCCATCACAACTTGAAGCAAAAAGGAAAAAACAAACTTGCCAAGCTTTATTTAGGTTGGAAAGGTTGCAGATAGCATATCTAACTCTATAATCCACCCACACTACGCAGTCCCCTGGCAGTCTCGGCTGCCCATTCTCCTCCAGTCTCATTTCTTCTCTTCCTCCTTCTTGTCCTTCTTGCCATCCTTGGTGGCCTGGGAGGCCAGGGAGCCCATGGCATTTCGGATGGCCTCATTGTTGGGATCCACACCTGGCAGGTTTTCTAGGACGCTCTGAAGGAACTCGGGGTCCTGCATCACATCATAATCATCCTCCTCCTGAAAAGAGGCAGCATTAGCTTGGAGGCTGCCAGGGGCTGGCTGAGAGCACACTGCCACCTGAGCCCAGCTCTGCTGACGCATGAGAACGGGGCTAACTGAACTCAGAGGAGCTTTCCTGCTACCAGACCCCGCATTCCGTGTGTTCTCTTTCCCAGACTCTCTTCACCATTCTGGGAAAGAAGGTATCCTAGACTGCTCCCACAGCAAGAAAGAGACATTTCAGAATGTGGGCCATTTCTCCAACTGACCACTAACATTCTGTTCCTTTAGCAGCTCTGTACTTCCTCCTGCTCCTCAAGACTCATCTGTGACACCTGGAGAAAGGGACGGATGGTCTAGTCCCCGGACTAGAGGCTTGCAAACCTGACAGGGGCAGGAGGTCATCGCTGGCCCTCACCTTGGCTGGCTCTGATGTGTCCATGGCCGAGTTGGCATCAATGTCAGCTGATTCTGCCTGACCAAACTCTGGGGAAAGGAGGGCAGTCACTTAGTTCAAGCTCCTCATTATAACTCTGACCACGCACTACCACTCCAGCTCAGGCCCACCTGCTCCCTGTAGGGACATCTGCATGGCATAGGCGATCTGCTCCTCCTCAGTCATGCTGCTTAGGTCAGGAAGCCCTGGACGTCCAAACTCCTGCTGGTTGATGGTCATCTTCAGCAGCGCATCATCTGAGTCTGGAAAAGCAAAACGGGCAGGATAGAATGGGGGCCACATTCCACACAGCCCTAGCCCCAAGCCATTCCCTTAGGCTAGCCTCCCGAAGGCCTGCCAGGCCACCCCGATGGTTAGCACCCTGCATCCTGGGACTTCAGATTCCACCTCTTTCACCTTCAGCCCCAGTAGCAGCAATTCCAGCTTCGGCTGCAGAGGCCGCAGCAGCCCGCCGCGCCTCCTCCTCCTGCCGCTGCCGCTGCTCCTCCATAGAAACACGAAGGGCCTGGCAAGGGGAAGAGCAAGGTCAGATTTCCCCAGCTGCAATCCCACTCGGGGCTGGTGAAGGCCAGGAGTGTGGGGAAGGAGCATGAGGACAACTTCTGTGTATCACATGGGGAAGAAGCTAGAAGGGTTAAGGGAAGGTATGGGAAAGCAGAAGGACGACACAGCTAGAGCCTGGGGTTTAGTCAGAAGTCAACAAGCTAGTCTGACACTGGTCAGACAGACCTAGATATAAGCCCGGGACTGAGGAAATGAATGAGGGTTGTGGGAGTGTTTAATATTCTCTGCTGTCACCTGGCGCATCAGCACAGGAGAGTATTTGCTCACCAGGGCCAGCTCAGGGTCAGCACTGGGATCCACTCCAAATTCAAAGTCACTGGCACCAAGACCCAGCATGGCACCACCTTCGCCAGCCAGAATCGGAGAACTGATGAGGGCATCGGCCAAGCTAGGCCCCGGAGGCACGGTGACGAGATGAGAGCCGGTCCCATCTTTGCCATTCAATGTGTTCACAAAGGCCGTCAGCTTCTCCGTGTTCACCTCCTGGGAAGGGAGGCCACAGGTATGTTCCTTCACACCTCCCGCCTCCTGCTCGAGCCGCAGCCCTGCCTGCAGCTTCGCTCCCAGGGGGGACCCTGCTCTGCAAAGGGCTGTCCCATCAGAACTAGCCAAATCAAACCAGCGCCCCAATGGCCCACCTCACCTCTTCCCCAAAATTGATGATGTCAACATTCACTTTCTCTTTCTTGAGGCGTTTGGCTAGTTTCACCAGCTAGGAAGAGGAGAAAAAGCAAGCAATCTACTCCATGCCATAAGGAAAAAGGACTCACCTCACAAAAGCATACAGAAAATCATTTCTCTCCCAGACACACTGAAATCTGCCCCTCCATTCTCCCCCCACAAAAGGAGCCTGGTGCCCTGTAAGGTTCTTAGTGCTGCAAAACCTCACTCCCTAACGTGGGCTGCGTCACGCATGCTGTCCGGTGAACTCACATCCTTCTCGTTGTCCTCCACGGGGCTTCCCACAAAGGCAATGATGCGCATCTTGTGATTCTTGCCCTGCCGGTGCTTCAGAGCCAGCTTGGAAAGAACAGGAAATTACATCAACATAGAACACCTAGCTCTTTCCTTTGGTTCTGTTTTATCTTTACAGATTCTATGCATCTCAGGTCTAACCATTCTGCTCATACAGGATATAAACCCCTTGAGTCTTGCTGTGCCCTTCAGTGGATTCACAAAGGGATCCTGGGATTCATCCCACCATATTCTTTCCCCCCAGTTAGCTTCCTCTAGGCCCTCTCTCTCCCCCTGCTCTGGTTCTAACCCAGGGGAGGCAAGCTTCACAGCAGGAGGGACAACTGAGGGGACCTAAGAGGACTCACATGGGCCACGCGGATGCCAGTACAGAAGGTGATCTTGCCCTTAGGCTGGACTGTGTGGAGCTTGGAGAGGATTCGCCCAGTGTCAGGGGTGAGCGTGGTCAGCACTTCACAGTCACTGGGATGGGGCAAAGCATTTCAGTGAGTGTGCATGAGCATGGGCACCCTCAACCATGCCTGTCTTCTTTTTAGAGACCTTTTAAACTCTCATGTTTAGTATATACCATGCACCATAGGAAAGCTGTCCTCCACTTCCCAATGTTTCCTCCTAACATTCATCCTGTCCTGCTCTAGGGCATGAGATTCCACAGTAACTGAACCCTACTTTATAGCAGCCCACTTTCTCCATTTGGAGACCTATTTTTCAGCTAAAAGTATCTATAGCAAAAGAAAACAGCCCTAAACAAGTGACTTTTTTCTTTTTTTGGTTGTGGGGCCTGAACTCTGGGGCCTGGGCGCTGTTCCTCAGCTCTTCAACTCAAGGCTAGCGCTCTACTACTTGAGCCACAGCGCCACTTCCAACTTTTTCTGCTTATGTGGTGCTGAGGAATCGAACCCAGGGCCTCATGGATGCAAGGCAAGCACTCTACCACTGAGCCACCTTCCCAGCCCCAAATGACTTTTGGGGTACCAGAATATTTGATACATGCCAAGGGGCTCTGGCTGAAAATCACCTTTCATCAACTTTAAAATACATTATAAAATTTCACCCCAAGACATTTATCTTCATAACTATATTAAATGGAATCAGCATTAAACACAGGAGCTGGGGGTATAGCTCTGTAGCACAGCATGCATACATGTACGACACCCTAAGATTTTTCTCATGGGGAAGGAGTGCTACTACGTACACTGGAACTGAAAAGAAGGAAGTAGAGTTATAGAAAGGTGATGGGCAAAAGAGGCCTCAGGGACCCTACAGAATAGCCTACAGGTGTCATGGTGACATATGGGAAAGGCCACACCCATTTCCATGCCCTCCACCTCCTCAGCCCCACCTACTTGGCCAGTGTGATGAGGCCCACGTTGTTTTCGGGGTTGCTGCGGGTCTTTGAGTGACATACTATGTTGACAGCATCCTGCTGGGCCTGCAGGCGGGTTGGCAAGAAGTCCCCGTTCCGCATATACTCACTGTTGTCCACACTGACAGAGGGAGTAAAGGGGAGAGGGAAAACATTGTCCCTTAGCCTTTTTTTTTTTTTTTTGGTCCAGTCGTGGGACCTGAACTCTGGGCCTGGGCGCTGTCCCTCAGCTCTTCAGCTCAAGGCTAGCGCTCTACTACTTGAGCCACAGTGCCACTTCCAGCTTTTTTCTTTTTGTTTATGTGGTGCTGAGGAATCGAACCCAGGGCCTCAGGCATACAAGGCAAGCGCTCTACCACTGAGCCACCTTCCCAGCCCTCCCTTAGCCTTTTTGCACAGGCTAGTGCCACACCTCTACTTTCAGCTTTTTGCTGGTTAAGTGTAACTAAGAGCCTCACAGACTTATCTGCCCCACCTGGCTTCAAACACTGATCATAGATCTTAGCCTAGATCCTAGATCTCAGTGACTCCAATTATAGGGATAAGGCAATGAGTAGCTAGGATTACAGGCATGAGCCTCAGCGCCCAGCTTTCTAAGCTTTTCTTACAATCAATCCAGACCAGCTTCTGTTGTTGTTTGCTTGGTTTTGAGACAGGGTCTATGTATCTCAAGTTGGCCCCAAACTCACAAATCCGCTGCCACCATGCCTAGTAAAATCAATACTTATTTTTTTTTTTTTGTCGGTTGTGGAGCCTCAACTCTGGGCTCGGGCGCTGTCCCTCAGCTCTTCAGCTCAAGGCTAGAGCTCTACGACTTGAGCCACTGTGCCACTTCCGGCTAAATCAATATTCTTAAATGAATGACAATTTTTATACAGCTCTGTATCTGCCATGCTCAGAACCTTCTCAATGATGGAGTGTACGAAATTCAATTCACTCTCCTTAGCTTACACACACACACACACACACACACACACACACACACACACACACACACACACACACACACACACACACACACACACACACACACACACACACACACACACACACACACACACACCACATGTATATACTTCTTTAATTTTTGTTTGCCAGTCCAGGGGCTTGGGCACTGGGCACTGTCCCTGAGCTTCTTTTGCTCAAGGCTAGCACTCTACCACTTCGGCAACAATGCCACTTCTGGCTTTTTCTGTTTATGTGGTTCTGAGGAATTGAACCCAGGACTTCATGCATGCTAGCTAGGCAAGCACTCTACCACTAAGCCACAATCCCAGCCCTGACGTTCATAATATTCTACCTGACCCCATCTACTACATTAAAAAACAAAACAAAACTGAAGAACAGTGCCCAGGCCCAGAGTTTAAGCGCCACAACCGACAAAAATAAAAGCACTGGGGGAGTGGCTCATGTGGCAGATCACTAGTCTACCATGAAGCCCTGAATTCAATTCCCAGTACTACTCACAAATAAAAAAACTTTTACCTGTGTGACTTAACACAGCCACGACTCATTGGTAAAATGGGGAACTTTGAGGAATCGAATCCAGGGCTTCATGCATGCTAGGCAAGCTCATCGCCACTGAGCCACATTCCCAGCCGGAGAACTACTTTAAATAGTATGGTAAGAAGATCTAAGTGAGATAAAGTAATGAAAATCCCAACACAGAGAAAACAATCTCTAAGTGCTGACTGTGAAGATGATACAGGGAAAGACGCTGGCAATTAGAAAAGAGGCATGGGGTGGGGGTGTAAAATCGCTCTTCCTAGTACCCATTATTTTGGGGAGAGGAGAGAAAGGCAAAGTCCGAACAGCAGAGTAAAGGAAGTCAGGGATCGGGGGTCGGTGGCTGCCCCGGCTAGGGGCTGCGGGAGTGGCCAGGCCTGTCGTCTCCCGGGCCTTGGGATGACTCAGGGAGTCGTCCGGCTCCTTGCCTCCGGCACCCAAGAACACAGCTCGCTCGCCGGTCCCCCACCTATATCCCATGCCCCGCGGGCCCCCAGGCTGCGCGCGCCCCTGAACCCACGCCCGCCCCCACAGACCCGGAGGGAGCTCCTCACCAAACCATAGTGCTCTCCAACACCATCTTGCCACTTCGCTCCCTTTCCGACCGGCTCTCGGGAACTGCTGAACAACAGCTTCTTCAATTGGCCGGAGAACGTCACCAATCACAGACCTCGGTGGTGTACTCTGGGCCCGCCTCCCTCCCCGCGTGGCATTCTGGGAGTTGTAGGCGCGGCGCACTAACAGGGCTGTCAAGCTAGTGGGAAGGTGGGTGGAGGTTACGTGGTGACACTCGCACAGTAAGAGAACTTTATCTCCACCTTCCCAACCATCCTAGTTCCTAGGCGAGATACCAGAAGTTGTGATTAGGTCAGTTCTAGCATTCCAACAGATACATATCTTTTTTTTTTGTCTTTTCTTTTTTGGTACTGGGGATCGAACCCAGGACGTTGCACTTGCTAGCCAAGCGCTTTGCCACTGAGCTACATCCCAGCCCTCAGATACATATCTTTTAAAAATAGCTAAAATGGACATTTGAAACATTAAGATAGTGGAGGATTTTCAGTTTTATTGTATCATTTTATCTCTTCGTAGTTACAGGATTTTCTTTGGATGATGATGATTATTTGGTCATGGGGCTTGAACTCTGGGCCTGGGCGCTGTCCCTCAGCTCTTCAGCTCAAGGCAAGTGCTCTATCTCGTGAGCCACAGCGCCATTTCCCGTGTTCTGGTGGTTTACTGGAGATGAGAGTCTCAGGGACGTTTCTGCCTAGGCTGGCTTTGAACCGCAATCTTCAGATCTCAGTCTCCTTAGTAGCTAGGATTATCGTGAGCCACCGGCGCAGGGCTAGTTATAGAAGTTTTACACCAAGACCACATTTGTAGGACTGTAGGTTAGTGTACAACTACCAACACTAGCTACTACTCACCACTAGGGGGACCCTCTGACCAGAAGGTGGCCTCCATCCCTGCTCTGCATCTAATAGTGCACTGAACAGGGTGTGTGTGACAAAGGTCAGAGTAGCCCAAAGTCTAGAACACATTCAGATCCGGCTCCTACCAAAGGAGGATTGAACCTGTAGGTTAAACTCAAATAAAAATGTAATTCTGAAATATGTTTTTTGTTTTGTCTTTCTATTGTGGTTTAAACACAGGGCCTGGGCACTGTACCTTAGCTTAGGCTGGTGCTCTACTGCTTGTGCCACAGATCCACTTGTTTTTTTTTTTTTTTTTTTCCCTTTTACTAGTCCTGGGCTTGAGCTCTGGGTTTGGGCACTATCCCTGAGATTTTTCTCAAGCATAGCACTCTACCTTTTTTTTTTTGGTCTGTCGTGGGGCTTGAACTCTGGCCTTGGGCGGTGCCTGCACTCTTCAGCTCAAGGCGAGCTCTCTACCACTTGAGCCACAATACCACTTCCGGTCTTCTAGTGGTTTATTGGAGGTAAGAGTCTCACAGACTTTCCTTCCCCGGGCTGGCTTTGAACCGTGATCCTCAGATCTCAGCCTCCTGAGTAGCTAGGATTACAGGCGTGAGCCACTGGCACCTGGCAGCACTCAACCATTTTGAGCCACAATACCACTTTCTGTGGTTGATTGGAGATAAGTCTCAGGGACTTTCCTGCCCAGGCTGACTTTGAACTGCAATCCTCAGATTTTAGTCACCTGAGTAGCTAGAATTACAGGTGTTAGCCACTGGTGCCCAGCCACCTGTGGTTTTTTGGTTGTTAAATGGAGATGAGGCTCATAGTTTCTTGCCCAGGCTGGCTTCAAACTTCAGATTTCAACCTCCTGAGCTAGGATTACAATCATGAGCTGCAAGGGCCCAGTTTTGTGTTCTTTTTTTTTTTTTTTTGTCCGTCCTTGGGCTTGAACTCTGGGCCTGGGCATGACATGTCCCTCAGCTCTTCAGCTCAAGGCTAGCGCTCTACCACTTGAGCCACAGCACCACTTCCTGTTTTCTGGTGGCTTATTGGGAGATGAGTTTCACGGAGTTTCCTGCCTGAGCTGGCTTTGAACTGTGATCCTCAGATCTCAGCCTCCTGAGTAGTTAGGATTTCAGGTGTGAACTACTGGGGCCTGGCCCAGGTTCTTTTTTGTAGGCTGTGGGGCTTGAACTCGGCCTGGGCTCTGTCCTTGTGCTGCTCTTCAGCTCAAGGCTAGTGCTCTACCACTTGATCCACAGTGCCACTCCCAGTTTTCTGGTGGTTTATTGGAGATGAGTCTCAGCTTTCCTGCCTAGGCTAGTTTTGAACCATGATCCTTAGATCTCAGCCTCCTGAGTAGCTAGTATTACAGGCATGAGCCACCAGCCCCAGGCTAAAATCTTTTTTTTTTTTGGTCAGTCATGGGCCTGAACTCTGGGCCTGGCACTGTCCCTCAGCTCTTTAGCTCAAGGCTAGCGCTCTACTGCTTGAGCCACAGTGCCACTTCCGGCTTTTTTCTTTTTGCTTATGTGGTGCTGAGGAATCAAACCCAGGGCCTCTGGCATGCAAGGCTAGTACTCTACCATTGAGTCACCTTCCCAGCCCCTGCCCAGTTTTTATTCATTGTGTTCCCCTTTCTCTCCAATTGCTGTCCCTACTATCCCAAGACCCTATCACCTCACATTTTATTAATGTAACCAGTCTTGCCTTCTCTACCAGTTTTTTTTAAATTGTGGTCTTAGGATTTGAACTGATAGCTGCTCACTTGCTAGGCACTCTTACCACTTGAATTATACTAACTCACCTTTTTTGTCAGCTTGAACTCTGGGCCTGGGCACTGTCCCTCAGCTCTTCAGCTCAAGGCTAGTGCTCTACCACTTGAGCCACAGCACCACTTCCGGTTTTCTGAGTGGTTTATTGGAGATAAGAGTCTCAAGGAGTTTCCTGCCCAAGCTGGCTTTGAACCACGATCCGCAGATCTCAGCCTCCTAGTAGCTAAGATTACAGGTGTGAGCCACCAACACCAGGCTCTTAGACTTTGCTGCCCGAGCTAGCTTTGAACTGTGATCCGCAGATCTCAGCCTCCTGAGTAGCTGGGATTACAGGCGTGAGCCACCAGCGCCCGGCTCTTACTCTTCTTATAACCATTTGGATAGATGTTTGTTAGTAGATTGGTCTCTGAACTTTTTTCTTTTTGCAGTGTTGGGGATCAAACATGGGGCTTCACACATACTAGGCAAGTGCCCACCACTGAATTATACTCCAGCCCTAAGTTATTTTGGTCATATCTAAAAATATTTCATGATTCCCATTTGTTTACAAGTTAAAGTGAAAATTCCTCACCCCAGCAGCTTCCAATGTTGTATCTATATGTATTTGGCTATTCTCACCATCATCTCATTCTCAAAAACAAATCTCTCATACCTCTATGTTCCCTGCTGAAGTGAAATTTCCAGCCCACAGTAAGTCTAGTTTCCTTCCACTTGGATGGTTTCTATCACTCAAGAGAACTTAAATCTTTAGTTAACATATCTAAAGTTATTCTTATATATGTTTTACTCAGGCACTATAAACTCTTAAAAGTCCACCCTTTTATTTTTTGGCAGTACTAGGATTTGACCTAGGGCACTTACTATAGGCATTGTAATACTGCTGGCTATATTCTGAAACAGGATCTTGCTTCCTGCCCAAGTGTGCATCTAGCCTATGATCTGCCTATTTTAGGCTTCCTATTGTAGCTACAATGATAGCTGATGTAACCATGTCCAGATGTGGGGTCTGCTCGACTTTTCTCCCAAGTAGCTAATAGGCAAAAGCCACTGGCTCCAAATTAGTGTGCTGGTCGTGGCTTGAATTCAGGGTCTGGGCACTGTCCCTGAGCTTTTTTTGCTCAAGTCTAGTGCTCTACCACTTGAGCCACGGCTTCACTTGCAGTTTTTTTTTGTGATTAATTGGAAATAGAGTCTCATAGACTTTCCTGCTCAGGCTGGCTTCCAACAGTGCTCCTTAGATCTCAGCTTCCTGAACAACTAGGATTACAGGGTGAGCTGCCAGCGCCAGCCCCAGCTACTTCTTTTGACCTCCCAGCTACCCTAGGTATTGCTCACTAGCTGTTATATAAATATTTGTAAGCTGATCCTCAGATAGGGAACAATGCTACAAAAAGAACAATACGAAACAGGCATGGGGACACATGCCAAAAATCCCAGTCCTCAGGAGCCAAGGCCACCTCCTCCTGAGCAAGTTCAGTTCAAGGTTAACAGTGCTACATAGACTTTATTTGGAAAAAAACAAAGAAACCATAACAATGTTTGCTTTTCTCTAAAGCTTTCCCACCTACAAGCTTGTTATATTTATTTATTTTTTGTCAGTGTGGGGCTTGGACTCTAAGCCTGGGAACTGTCCCTCAGGTCTTTGGCTCAATGCAAGCACTCTATCACTTGAGTCACAGCACCACTTCTGGTTTTCTGGTGGTTATTTGGAGATAAAGTCTCACGGACTTCCTGCCCAGGCTGGCTTTGAACTGCGGCCCTCAGATCTCAGCCTCCCGAGTAGCTAGGATTACAGGCGTGAGCCACCAGCGCCTGGCTTGTTTAGTTTTTGACAAAAGAACCTAAACGCAACCTCATGAAAGAGCTAAAGGGCTGGAACCGGTGATTCACGCCGGTAATTCTAGCTACTCAGGAGACTCAGGTCTGAGGATCACTGTTCAAAGCCAGCCCCAACAGAAAAGGCCGAGACTCTTATCTCCAATAAACCACCAGAAAACCAGAAGTAGTCCTGTGGCTCAAGTGGTAGAATGCTCACCTTGAGCTGAAGAGCTGAGGGACAGTGCCCAGGCCCAGAGTTCAAACCCTACTACCTCCAGCCCTGCTGACTCAAGAGCGAAACACAACAAAGAGAGGAGGCAGTATGGATGATTTTCTGAGTGACACCCTAGGGCCTGCTCAGAAGGCAGGGAATCCTAGGGTCAACTGACATGAGGCTTGCTCTCCTCAATTCCTCTTCTTTCCTATGCACCTGAGTAAGCTGAGCTTCAGATCTCCAGATCCTTCAGTTAAACTGGATTGCAATTTATGCTGTAACAGCTTTTCCTTGTTAGATTTAACTTGTGAGGTGGCTGGAAAACAGGGATGAAGCCATTTCTCTTGGCTGTAGTTAGACTGAAGCTGGAGTGAAAGAACTGGAAAACATGAAGCATTCTGTTTATAGCAACTTGAATAACAGTAAGGTTAGATGGTGGAGAACGCTGGAGCAGACGCAATATGAAAAAGGTCCAAAGAAAACTGGGGGGTATACCTCCACCATAGAGCAGATGTGCTGGATACTGGATTCAATCCCCAACATTAAAAAATAAATTAAAAAAAGGTCTAAATAACAGATCAAAGTGTATACATTAAAACCAGATATTTATATTTATTACTTTTATATTGCATTTGCCATTTCTGAACAATACAAAGTAGAGGCAAATAGTAACACTTCATAAAAATGTCGAGTCCCCATTCCTTTCCCTAAGACTTAGTCCCTCCCACCCCTTACAGAACTCTGTCCTGAATAAAACACATAAATACATCATAAATAGTAAATCATGAAAAAAATAGCAAGAACTGTTTCTTTCCTTCTTGTAAAAAAGAACATGGCAACAAAGACAGGCAGCCAAAAACTGGCTGGGGGTGTCTAATATAGACAGTTACTTGGGTATGGGCTAGCCTACTATCAAGGTAGGGTAGGATGGAGAAGAGATAGTAGTGTGTGACTTCAACAATCTGCCTGAGACACCACGCCCCCTTCTTCCCCTGACAAGAGTGGCGGATCAAACAAGAGATGGACAACCACAACTCTCAGACATGGGGAGGGGAGGGTTTATCAGCCCCGTTTCCAAGTTCCCTGCAACAAGAGGGGCAGCCATTTGACACAGTGATGACCTCACCAAGGCAAAAGTCTGCTGCTCCCCATGAGTTTAAGAGAATATTCTCTATCCTCAGAGATATAGACTGCTTGTTCAACAGACGCACGTGTCTCCCTCCACCTTAGCTCCATGGAGAACGGAACACTGTTGGAAAAAACGGGAAGAACAAAGAAGAAATCTCCTTTGGAGAATAGTCAAAAATTCATTTGCTAGGTCTTCATATTTAGAAAAAGAATCAGAATACATTTCAAACTGCAAAATAGTACTAATCATTATGGCCTGGCAGTGAGGAGGGTTCTTCTTAAGAAGGGCTTTCATCTCCTAGCCCCATGGCTGCCCCACTGTTTTAATACAAAGGGAGAGAAAACTCATGTCTCTTTTGCTCCATTCTTTCGGCCTTAAAAACTCATCAAAAGAGAAGTTACAAGGAGCCGCTGCTGACAGAACAATCACTGCCTTCCATTTCTCTGTAGGAATTCTGCATACCAAGAGGCACCTCTTTTGACACTTCTGGAGTTTTATCTGAAACTGGCTTGAAATTGTGCTGTGTGCTGTTCTTTTCCTTTATTAAGGAAAACTAAAAAAGGTTGGGAGGTGGTTTAAATACCATTAATTCCCCCCAAAAAAATTTACAAAAATTACAGGGGTCTTCCTCTAAGGATCAGAAAGGAAGAGCTAAGGGTGGGAATAATGTGGTGGCCAGTCTGTCCTGAGGAAATTAAGAGTCCAGCTCCTGGTAGAATCAAAGTCCAGCAACCCCACTTCCAACGTGAAAAATGGGGACTTGAAAAAAAAAAATCAATGTGGAAGCCAGGGCTAGCCATCTGAAAATTTGTGTCCCCCAACTCTGGAGCGGGGGAGATGCCGCTGTCCTCAGCTGTCCAAGGCACTACTGCCCACTCAGAGGAAGGGAGGGGGAACGAGACTCTTCTTTTAAAAGGAGATGGAAAGCTCCCTTAGCCTCCAATTTCTACTCCTTTTTTTGATGACCAAGAAAAGAAGAAAATTCAGCATTCCTGGGGCAAGGGCTGACATCTTGGGATCACAGAGACAGTAGAATCTTGTTTTGGGTCTTCCAAGGTTTGCTGCTCACTAAAAAGAGAAAGAGTATAAAGTTAAGTAAGCAGAATATAAAATAAGGAGACAGGAATAGAATTCAAGTTAATTTCAACCTGGCTGCTAAGACACTTTTTGTTTATTTTCGTCTCAGATTCTAAGTACGAAGCACCAAAACACAATTTTTAAAAAGCAAGATTCAAGAGGCACTTAAATGCTCTACTTTCTTGCTCCATCCCACTGGTGATCCATTTTATACCCTTCAAAGAATTCACCTCCCCTAAGTCCCAGACACTTACATGGGTCAACTCTGGCTCTGTAATTTCAAGCTTTTCCAAGGTTGTACTAACAGAAGAAAAGGAGAGAGGAAGAAGATTAGAAGATAACAAGACTCTACTTGAGGTCAAATCTCAGAATGCTTCTTTATATTTTACTTCAGAATTAACTCAAGATTCAGAAAGAAGCAGCTTAGAAGTTACTAGAATCAGAAGCGCATTATTTTGAGTAAGTGGTTTCTTTTCTTTTTTGTCAGTTGTGGGTCTTGAACTCTGGGCCTGGGCGCTATCCCTGAGCTCTTCAGCTCAAGGCTAACATTCTACTACTTGAGTCACAGCACCACTTTTTAAGGCTAGTGTTCTACCACTTTGAGCCAAGTAAGTGTTTTCGTTAGTGCTAGCGCTTTGCTATTCTGTCTTCAATCCCCAGGTGTGGAAAGCAGTTTCGAAAGTGGCTTTGCTTTCAATGATAACAGAAATGTCAATTCTGAAGTTAAGATTACAAAAAGGTTGTAGCTTTCTCTTTGGTCATATGTTCTTTTTGCCTGTTTGCTGAGAGAAGCTACTGCCATGTTGTGAGCTGCCCTCCAGATAGGACACTATGACAAGGAACTGAGAGAGTATCACTGGCCAATAGCAAGCCAGTGAGGAGCGGAGCCCTCAATCCAACAGCCTTCATGGAAATGAATCCTGACAACTTATCATGTAAGTGAGCTTGGAAGCTGATCATCTTCTCCCAAACTTTCCTCTTTCCCTTCTGCTCTCTCCCCCCACTCCCT
The DNA here is from genome assembly GCF_024711535.1 of Dipodomys merriami. NCBI lineage: Eukaryota > Metazoa > Chordata > Mammalia > Rodentia > Heteromyidae > Dipodomys > Dipodomys merriami. Next base: position 1,219,381 of record NW_027206535.1, on the reverse strand, counting down.
CCAGTGGGCACAGGGATGGAGCCCAGGGCCACTTGAGTGCCAACCAGGCATCCTGTACCACTTAGTTACACTGAACACCCCAGCCCTAGGCAAATTTCCAAGTGAGACTACTGCCCTGGAAAATTGCTATCTTCTGGAGAGACCCTGAGACAATAACATCTAGTGAAGCCATGTCCTAGACTTTTTTTTTGTCAGTTGTGGGGCTTGAACTCTGGGCTTGGGCACTGTGTCCCTGAGCCACAAGGCCACTTCTGGTTTTCTAGTGGTTTATTGGAGATAAGAGTCTGACAGAGTTTCCTGCCCAGGCTGGCTTTGAACCGCAATCCTCAGATCTCAGCCTCCTAAGTAGCTAGGATTAAAGGCGTGAGCCACCAGCGCCTGGCTACCCTAGACTCTTGGACTGTTGAGCCACAGAAAACTGGAAATAGTGTTTGTTATCTTCAACTACTCAATTTTTTTTTCTTTTTGGTCGGTTGTGGGGCTTGAACTCTGGGCCCAGAAACTGTCCCTCAGCTCTTCAGCTCAAGGCGAGCACTCTACACTTGAGCCACTGATCCACTTCCGGTTTTCTGAGTGGTTTATTGGAGATAAGTTTCACGGACTTTCCTGCCCTGGCTAGCTTTGAACCATGAACCTCAGATCTCAGCCTCCTAAGTAGCTAGGATTAAAGTGTGAGCCACAGTGCCCGACTTCAACTACTGAATTTTATGATATCTTACTAATAACTTATTAGGCAATAAAAAAAAAATTTTTTTTTTTTGGTACTGGTTCTGGGGATTGAACTCAGGTCCTGAGCACTGTCCCTGAGCTTTGTTGTTCAAGGTTAGCACTCTACCATGTGAGCCACAGCTCCCAACTTTTTTGTTTGTTTGTTTTTGGGTCCGGTTGTGGGGCCTGAACTCTGGGCCTGGGCGCTGTCCCTCAGCTCTTCAGCTCAAGGCTAGCGCTCTACCACTTGAGCTACAGCGCCACTTCCGGCTTTTTTCTTTTTGCTTATGTGGTGCTGAGGAATCGAACCCAGGGCCTCAGGCATGCAAGGCAAGCGCTCTACCACTGAGCCACCTTCCGAGCCCCATCTCCCAGCTTTTTTGGAGATGAGTCTCACGAACTTTCCTGTCTGGGCTGGCTTTACACATTGATCCTCAGATCTTAGCATCCTGAGTAGCTAGGATTATGGGCATGAGCCACATGCCCAGCAGCAATACAAAAAAAAAAAAAGAAAAAAAACTTTTTAGTAATATAAATTTTTGTATGTGAAAGTGGGGTACTGCTATAACAAACACCTAAAATGTAGGTGGTAGAAGATGAAGCTCAGTAGTAGAACACTTGTCTAACAAGTGGGAGGTTCTGAATTCAATGTCTGACACCTCAATAAAGGTAGGAATAGCTTTTGAAGAGAGGAGTGGGAAGGAGCTTTGAGAACTTTAGTGACATCTTCAAGTATCTTGAATATGCTATATGTAGAATTTTGGACTTAAAGGGTTTCCAGGGAGGGCTTAAGGGTTAAGTGAGAAAAATCTTAGTGGCACAAAAACTAGCAACAATGTCATCTGCAATCATGTGAAAGGCGGAATATTTGCCTTATGCAGTGGGTGGTCTAGCTAACCAGATTGCCAAGGCAAGTCCTCGAGATCACAACTGGTTTCCTCTTCTTTTTAGCACCGGGGATGAATCCAGGGGCTTTGGTGCTCTATCATTTGACTCCTCTACCTGCCCCTAATGGCTTTTGAACAAAGGTCCAATCTAGAAAATGTTTGAAGATGAAGCAAGTTATGAGTTTTAACACTCTATTAAGACCTCAGAGAAAGAAAAGGTGATGCTTTAGAATGCTATTTAGTTATATCAAAAAACTGTTCAAAATGACTGGGGAGGGGGGTGGAATTAACTCAGTGAAAGAATGCTTGCTTAGCAGGTATGAGGTCCTGGATTCCATCCCCATCTCCCTCAAATAAAAGAAAAATGAAAAAAAGTCAAGGAATACAAGTCATCTGAAGTTGTGAAAGATATATTACATAGATCCTCTGAGAAATAGGGTCTCCAAAAAGTTTAGGACTTCCTAAAAAGATACGTGTGTGCGCACACGTGCATGAGCAGATGTATGTGTGTGCACAAACACACATTCAGGGCCTGGGCACTGTCCCTGAGCCTTTTTTGCTCAAGGCCTCAAGGCTACTGCTCTACTACTTGAGCCACAGTACTACTTCTGGTTTTATGGTGGTTAATCAGAGACAGAGTCTCAGACTTTCCTGCCAAAGCTGGCTTCAAATTGTGATCCTCAGATCTCAGCCTCCTGAGTATCTAGGACTATGGGCAGTAGGTATGTTAGGCAAGTGCTCTACCACTGAGCAACACCCTCATTCTTGGAATTCTCTTTTTACATAAGAATGTATATAGTGGTCATTTAAGGCCTGCTCTACCACAGTAAGATAAGTGCCTGGGAAGATTTGTCTTTTAGTTTCAAAGGTCCACAGACTGAGAGGAACTATACTTGAGGAACTGTGCTTAAGGAATATACTTGGACAACTCATTCAAAACCTGGATGTGGCTGGGAATGTGACAGTGGTAGAGTGCTTGCCCAGCATGCACGAAGCCCTGGGTTCGATTCCTCAGTACCACATAAACAGAAAGAGCCAAAAGTAGTGCTTATGGCTCAAGTGGTAGAGTGCTAGCCTGAAGCAAAAGAAGCTCTGAGGCAGTGCTAAGGCCCTGAATTCAAGCCCCAGGACTGGCAAAAAAACAAAAAAACAAAAAATACCCGGATGTGGTCTGGTCCCAGTACCATAATGGAATAGTATTTTCTCCAGAGTCTGGAAGGAAGTATATATATTCTGCACAAAGAGATGTGTGTTGCTTCGGGTTAGGGGCAGACTGTGATAGGAAGTTGGGGGGGGGGGGGAACGACAGATCTAAGACAGCTTCCAATGACCCCTGGAGCTAGTACTGACAGCCTGTGTAATCCTTCCTCTTGAGTATGAGTTGCATTAATGAGTAGAATGTAGCATAGGTAATAATATGCTATCATATCTGCAATTAGGCATGTGCTCTCTTGCACTGTGAGAGAAGCTAGTTGCCATACTTTGAGCTGCCCTGTGGAGAGATTCATATAGCAAAGAACTGAGGGAGGCTTCCAGTCCCCAGCCAGCAAGGAATTAAGACTTTCAGCAACTATATAAATGGGCTTAGAAGCAAATCCTTCCATTGGAAACTTTAGATAAGAGTCTAGCCCTGGCAACAACTTAACTCGACCTCATGAGAAACCTTGAGCCAGAAGATCCAGGTAGGCTGCACCTAGATTCCTGACCTACAGAAATTAATTTACTATGATAAAATAATACACTAGGTAGCAAAGTTAAGTCACCATCTTTATTGCACCCTTCTCCCCCCTCCCTGCTGTTTATTGTTGTTTTTGTTGGTGGTGGTGGTGGTTGTGGGGCTTGAACTTAGGGCCTGGGCACTGTCCCTGAGATTTTATGCTCAAGGCTAGTGGTCTACCCAGTCTGAGCCACAGTACAACTTCCAGTTTTCTGGTGGTTAATGGGAGGAAAGAGACTCACAGACTTTTCTGCCAGGCTGGCTTTAAACTCCGATTTCAGCTTCCTGAGGAACTAGGATTACAGGCACAAGCCATGGGCACCTGGCTATATTGGCCCACTTTGAACTCCCAGGGGGGCCAGGCACAAATGATTCACACTTATAATCCTAGCTACTCAGGAGACTAAGGAAGTCTGTGAGACTATCTCCAATTAACCACCCAAAAGTCAGTAGTAGTGCTGTGGCTCAAAGTAGTAGAGCTCTAGCCTCAAGCAAAAAACACTAAGGAAAAGCACCAAGCCTCCAGGTCCCAAGTTCAAGCTCCAGTAGGTAGGGGCACACAAACACAAAAATCTCTGCACAAATCTACTATTGAGCACAATCTACTATTGAGCACAAACAAGTAAACCCTTGAAAAACAGTAAAGAGTCTCAAAGCTCCCAAGGATGTGAAGAGACAGAAGAGTATATGAAAAAGGGCCAAGGAACTAACCTTGTATTTAGTACTTGAAAAGGCTCTGCAGTTACAGCTGAGACACTGGGTGACTCCTCAATGACTCCCTCCAAAGATAGAGTCTGAGGTAAGACATCAGGACGGCCGAGGGAGACATCTGGAAAGGAAAACGGGGAAGAACATGAATAAATGGAAAAAGATGTAATGGGATCAGGGAAATACAGGGGGAAGCTATGTAGCAACTGGACTTTTCCTGGATAGAAATGGGGAGTAGAGGTACTGTTCAGAGAAGATGAGGACTCAGGAGGGAGGAGGGGAGTGCCCAATCACATGGGGACCCCAGCCCTGGCGCTGACCTGGCTCCACTTCCGCCTTTGTTGTCACTTGTGCTTTGTGTTCCCCAGAGACCGATGACTGGAAAGTAATGCAGGAGTTGCCGCTGGGGCCTGCTCGCCGAGAGAAAGATGAGCCAGACCGAAACTTTTTGGAAGGAGAGGGCTTCACTTCAAAAGGGAAAGAGAGAGCCTACTTAGCACCCACTTCAGAAACCATCACCAAGACATAGATACAAACTGCTAGTGCCCCAACACAGACCCAAAGTTGTTCTTCTGAAGCAGAGCAGGAAGAGAGGTTAATGTCAACAAAGATAAGCTCTACAACGTACTATTCAGAGCAGGGGTCCTCTTCACTTTGGAAAGCAGCAGAAAAACCTACAGGAAGAGTAACACATATCCCTCCCCTGCCTCCCATATGCAACCCTTCATAGCTTTGCTTCAACCAATGAGAGATGTCCTCTATTCCATACTTCCTGGCTTTTTAATAGTATCCCCAAGTAAAATCTAACAAAGATGACCCTGTCATTCTACATTCTCTAAAGTATTTATGCACACAGCACTATGTTATTTATACTTAGAAAATGTCACTTTGAAAACACAAAATAGTAACCATGTGTAAAAAAACATAAGGGAGAGTACAAGGCCCTGAGCTCAAAGAGCGGAGGGACAGCGCTCAGGCCCAGAGTTCAAGCCCCACGACCAAAAAAAAAAAAAAAAAAAAGGCCCTGAGCTCAAGCATGCTCATATGCGCGCGCGCACGCACGCACACACACACACACACACACACACACACACACACACACACACACACACACACACACACACACACACACACACACACACACACACACACACACACACACACAAACATATAAGAGGATTTTTCCATGCCTGTAAAGAATGTGGCATGCCTAGGTAGTCTTTGCCTCCCTAAAGGACTGCTGCTGCCAATAATGTGAGGAGAAAAGGAAGAGCTAGAAGATGCCAATGTCAAAAGCACAGAAGGTTTGAGGAAAAGAATACTAGCACTTCCAAACTAAGTTGAAGGAAAAGACGTAGGAAAAATTAGTAATGCTTCATCCACCTGAACTAATCTGAAATTGCTTGCTACCTGAGACATGGCTAGAAATTAAAAAGACTGGTAGATAACAACCTTGTCTATCTCTAGACATAGAAGTCTGTGGCTCTGTCTAACTCAATATGGGGTGTATATTCTATTCACAACTATACGTTTTCCCCCCTCAATCCAACCAATTCCCCAGAAATGGCCCTCACCTCAATGATACATGTAGGGAGAGCCAGGGGAAAACAGCAACTCAGAAACAACTGGGATAGACAGAGTGACTGACATAAGGATGAAAAGCAGCTCTCACAGGATGCAGGTAGAACAGTAGAGGCCTCTGGCCTTTGTAGTTCCCTGACAGAAGTGTCCTGCCCCCCATCTCTGGGGTAAAGGAGTCACTGAGGGAGGGGAGGTCATCTGGTAGAAGCCACTTACAGGGGATCTTCTTGAACACTGTGTTGCACATGAAGCGCTGGAACCGTTCAGCATAGAAGCCAGGACGATGCACTGACACAGTGTCCTGTAAAAAAGAAGAGATGGCTCCAGAGTTAAAGAGAGAGGAATCAGCAAGAGGATTTAGAACCAAAGGATCATGTTACCCTAGGCTTTAACCCTAACAGAAGGGTAAAACCAGAAAATGGAAAAAAAAAAAAAAAAGGCCAGGAACCAGTGGCTCACACCTGTAATCCTAGCTACTCAGGAGGCTCAGATCTAAGGATCTTGATTCAAAGCCATCCAGGGCAGGAAAGTCTGTAAGACTCATCTCCAATTAACCACCAGAAAATCACAAGTGGCACTATGGCTCAAAGTTGTAGAGTGCAAGCCTTGAGTGAAAAAGCTTAGGGACAGCCACCAGGCCCTGATTTCAAGCCCCATGACCAACAACAAAAACAAAAATGTAGAAGAACTTGAGGGGACAAATCAGAAATAAAAGAGAAGAGCCCAAGCTGGGCACCAGTGGCCACATCTAGAATCCTAGCTACTTAGGAGGCTGAGATCTGGGGGGACCAGTGATTTGAAGCTAGCATACACAAGAAAGTCTGTCAGACTCTTATCTCTAATAAAGTACTCAGAAAAAAAGCTGGAAGTGGCTCAACTGGTAGAGTGCTTTCCTTGAGCACCAAGAGGCTCAGGGACAGTGCCTAGGCTCTGAGTTCAAGTCCCAAGACTGGCCAAAAAGAGAGAGGGGGGGGGGACTTTAGTTGTGTGCTACACTCACCCCATCATGTACCAGCGCTTTCCAAGAGTGCTCCAACTTCTTAACGAACCTGCCAAGGAAAATTCATATCACACATTGTTTCTGAATGCATAGCCTTAATAGTTAATAATAATAGAGACCTAGGAAAGGCAATAGCTGGGAAAGTATATCCACTGTGGATATGGCTTTCAAAGAACAGGCTGGCAATCATGTTCTACACGGAGACTGTGCAGGTTCTACATGGAGACCAACGTTGTCTCTAATTGAGTCAACTGTTCTCCCACGAGAAAATGGAGCTTACAAGTCCCTGTCATCCCAGGGACAAGAATATTCATCATAAATGGGCAATGCAGTGGCACAACACTTGCCTAGCTAGCACACATGAGAATCTGGGTTCAGTCTCCCAGCAGAGCACAACGAAAGTAAAAATAATATTAATTATAAAATGAAAGCTGGAGGAGCAGATGGACAAGCCTGGGAAAGGGTAACTAAAATTAGGTGCTATCTGAGTTAGTAATTCAAGTCTTGTTCAGTCTGAAATATTATAGGAACAAAATGAGACTCTAGTATTTCTGACTTCTCCCTCTTCGTTGCTTCTTAGATCCACAGGTTAATATGTTTTATAGAACACAGTGATCCTTTTATTTTTTCTCTGTGAAAAGGCCATTGTTGTTGCAGCTGATCCCAATGTGATGCATGAATCAACTCACAGGTTTTTCACAGAGCCAGGCAGATGGCATGTTCTACCCTGATGCTTCCAAGCACTGACTCAGCTTTCCACAGGAGAGTTAGGGGTAGGAGAGCCAAGAAAGGCAAAATCAAGGAAATAAATTTATCCCGACAACAATGTGAGTAGTTATATGTATCTACTCTGTCTCCTAATTTATGATCCAAATGTACCTCACCTGTACGATTGTAGAATATCAATGATGCCAATATAAAGGAGGAGCCTCTCCCCTTTATTATTCCGGGCAGGGATGCCACCCATACTGGGAAGACAGAAAGGTAAGAATCAGAAAATCTGTTGGCTAGCAAGTACAGACTTCTAAATTTGAGTCAAAATCAGAACATGAAATATAGACATGGAAACATAACTGACATTCTCCACAAAGTGTTGAGAGATTGAGATTGTCTTTCCAATCTTAGAAACCTTTTGGGAATACATACTGTAATCCTCTCTCCAATTTCTTTGCTACCTTCTCCTACCCTAGGTTCTACCAACAAGACTCTACAATCATTCCTACATAGAAACTTAGGGAATACTCCGCCAATTAACTTGAAACTGTCTGAGAACACTTAAAGATTCATTTGTGCTCATTTAAATACTCTTAGTATTAAGTCATGTTACAAGCTACCTAAAAAATAAAACAGGGCTGGGAAGGTGGCTCAGTGGTAGAGTGCTTGCCTCGCATGCATGAGGACCAGGGTTCTATTCCTCAGTACCACATAAGCAGAAAAAAACAGAAATAGTGCTGTGGCTCAAGTGGTAGAGCACTAGTCTTGAGCAGAAGAGCTGAGGGACAGCGCCCAGGCCCAGAGTTCAGGCCTATGACTGACAAAAATAAATAAAATAAAATTCTGGTACTGGGGATTGAATTTATAGGGAGCTGATGCTGAGCTTTGGTGATCAAGGCTAGTGCTCTAACACTTTGAACCCCAGATCCACTTCTGGAGGTAGGAGTCTGAATAGCTAGGATTATAGGCATGAGCCACTGGTGACTAGCTATTTAATTTTTTTCGGCCAGTCCTGGGTCTTGAACTCAAGCCTGAGCACTGTTCCTGAGCTTCTTTTGCTCAAGACTAGCATCCTACCACTTGAGCCACAGTGCCATTTCCGGCTTTTTCTGTTTATGTGGTACTGAGGAATCGAACCCAGGGCTTCATGCATGCTAGGAAAACACTTTACCACTACATTCCCAGCTCTGGCTCTTTATATTCTTTTTTTTTTTTTGGTCAGTCCTGTGGCTTGAACTCTGGGCTTGGGTAATGTCCCTCATCTCTTCAGCTCAAGGCAAGCACTCTACTGCTTGAGCCAGAGCGCCACTTCCAGTTTTCTGGTGGTTAACTGGAGGTAGTGGTCTCATGGACTTTCTTGCCTAGGCTGGCTTTGAACCATGATCCTTAGATCTTAGCCTCCTGAGTAGCTAGGATTACAGGTGTGAGCCACCGGTGCCTGGCTCTTTATATTCTTTTTTTTTTTTTTTTTTTTGGGGGGGGGGGGGGGTCCGGTCATGGGGCCTGAACTCTGGGCCTGGACGCTGTCCCTCAGCTCTTCAGCTCAAGGCTAGCACTCTACCACTTGAGCCACAGCGCCACCTTCTGGCTTTTTTCTTTTTGCTTATGTGGTGCTGAGGAATTGAACCCAGGGCCTCATGCATGCAAGGCAAGCGCTCTACCACTGAGCCACCTTCCCAGCCCTCTTATTTTTTTTTTTTTTTGTCGGTCGTGGGGCTTGAACTCTGGGCCTGGGCGTTGTCCCTTAGCTCTTCAGCTCAAGGCGAGCGCTCTACCACTTGAGCTACAGCGCCACTTCCGGTTTTCTGGTGGTTTTATTGGAGATAGGAGTCTCACGGTCTCTCCTGCCCGGGCTGGCTTTGAACCGCGATCCTCAGATCTCAGCCTCCTGAGTAGCTAGGATTACAGGCGTGAGCCACCAGCGCCCGGCTCCAGCCCTCTTATTTATTCTTAAGATAGCTTATTCAAGGGGTGAGGTGAGTTGTGGTTCAAGTGGTAGTGTACTTGCCTAGCAAGGCTGAGTTAAACCCAAATACCACCAAAACTGAACTCAATGGGTACGGTGATTCACAGGAGTAATCCCAGAACTTAAGAGGTCTCAGCACTCCAGAGGCTAAAGCAAGATTGAGACCAGGAAAATCAGTGAGATTGTGTCAAAAACAAGAACAAGCTAGCACCACTAGCTCATGTCTGTAATCCTAGCTACTCAGGAGGCTGAGATCTGAGGATCATAGTTCAAAGCTAGTCGGGGCAGGAAAGTCTGTGAGACTTATCTCCAAGTAACCACCAGAAAATTGGAAGTGGCACTGTAGCCAAGTGGTAGAGCGCTCACCTGGAGCTGAGAGCTAAGAGACAGCAGCCAGGCCCAGAGTTCAAGTCCCACAACCAACAATAACAAAAACAAAAAAACAAAAGGCTGGGCACCGGTGGCTCACGCCTGTAATCCTAGCTACTCAGAAGGCTGAGATCTGAGGATCACGGTTCAAAGCCAGCCCGGGGCAAGGAAAGTCCGTGAGACTCTTATCTCCAATAAACCACTAAAAAACCAGAATGCTGCTGTGGCTCAAGCAGTAGAGTGTTCGCTTTGAGCTGAAGAGCTGAGGGACAGCGCCTAAGCCCAGAGTTCAAGCCCCATGACCGACCAAAAAAAACAAGAAGCCAGGTTGCTGGTGGCAACCTAACTACTCAGGAGGCTGAGATCTGAGGATCTCCATTCAAAGCCAGCCTGGGGCAGGAAAGTCCATGAGACTCTAATCTCCAATTAATTACCAGAAAACCAGAAGTGACCCTGTGGCTTAAGTGGCAGAGTGCTAGCCTTGAGTGAAAGAGCTTAGGGATAGTGCCCAGGTCCCGAGTTCAAGCCCCAGGAATGGCCCAAAAAAAAAAAAAAAAAAAAAAAAGCTCAGCAAGTGCATAAAGCCCCAGTACCACCTCAAAAGTCAATAAAAATAAAAACTCAAGCACAAACAAAAGGCTTATTCAAAGGCTCCTAGAAGTCTTAATATAGCTGGTCTAATTGCTAAAACAAAGCTACTCCTTTCCAGAGCATGGTTCCTTTCTTGAGGAAAAATGTTATGACCTATGACTGACACCCTCGTGCATCAGAGCCCACTCACTGGTCCTCAGTCTCCATGGTACCACCCCGTCGAGCCTCGCCCTGGATGGATTCCATAGCTGTGGAATAGAGAGCCTTCTGGGGAGCCGGTCTTCGGGAATCAACTGAGTATTGTGTTTCACTGTTTACTGGCTCTCGCTGTGCATGATCTATGTTGTGGATTGACATCAAGAGGCTATAGTCCATTATCTTGAAGCTCTGTAGCACCTAAGGAGAGGGGGAGGGGGAAAACATAAGCTAAGCTTTGGGAGGTATCAGGACTGTTTTAGGCTCTCACAGTTTCCATGATCTAGTTTTACTTGATAGTGAATTTCCAGGTCTTATCCCGTTGGTCTTCCTAGTCCTTGCATTAACCTCCTCTGATCAGACTTTATTTACATACTCTTAACTTTTCTCTCAGTTCAGTAATACTTGTTTTTTCAAGTCCCATTGCTTAGATCACAGACTCCATTTTTTCATTTTATTTCTTCATGAAAATAATGCTATTTTTTCAAGGGAACAAGGAATATCTGTGTTTTAAAGAAAACACAATGAGAGCCTAACAGAAATATACTCTGTGTCAAAGCTGAGCTGTGGTGTGACCTTATTTGATCAATTTCAATTCAGTTCAACATTCACTGAATCCCACCATATAAAGGTACTGTACCTTCTTATAGAGATCAAAGATATTTAGGACAGAGCCTGGTGCTGGTGACTCACGCCTATAACCCTAGCTACTCAGAAAGCTGAGATCTGAGGATCATAGTTCAAAGCCAGCCTCAATAGAAAGTCCATGGGACTCATCTCTAATTAAGCAACAGAAAACTAGAAGTGGTGCTGTGGCTCAAGTGATAGAATGCTAGCCTTGAGCTGAAGAGCTGAGGGACAGCACCTAGGCCCAGAGTTCAAGCCCTATGACCTGGGGACGGGAGGAAGAGGGGAGAAAGGCTGGAATGTGGCTTAGTGGTAGAGTGCTTGTCTTGTATTCATGAAACCCTGGGTTCAATTCCTCAGTACCACATACACAGAAAAAGCTGGAAGTGGTGCTGTGGCTCAAGTGGTAGAGTGCTAGCCTTGAGCTTCTCAAGGACATGTCCAGGCCCTGAGTTCAAGCCCCAGAACTGGCAAAAAAAAAAAAAAAAAAAAAGATATTTAGGGCAGTTTCTGGTCTGAAGTATAGCTCACTGGTAGAGTGCTTGCCTACAATGAGCAACAACCTTGGAATCAAACACCAGCACCACAAAAAATAAGTTTACATGCTCAAGGATATTATAAATTTAAATTTAGAAAGGTACACAGATGTAAAATAAATGCAATATATTCTAATTCCCATAACAAGGAACTGTTTGTGATAAGAGTACAGATGGTCAAGAAATTTTACTTTAAAAATTTATAAGTTATAGTTAGGCTGGGAAGGTGACTCAGTGGTAGAGCGCTTGCCTTGCATGCCTGAGGCCCTGGGTTCAATTCCTCAGCACCACATAAGCAAAAAGAAAAAAGCCGGAAGGTGGCACTGTGGCTCAAGTGGTAGAGTGCTAGCCTTGAGCTGAAGAGCTGAGGGACAGCGCCCAGGCCCAGAGTTCAGGCCCCACAACCAGACCTACCCCCCCCAAAAAAATTATAATAAATAAGTAAATAATAAACAAATAATAAGTAGTATACAAAAGTAAAACATCCAGAGCATTGAACAAAATGCTATGTACAGAGGTAGAATGCAGGGGGGCAGGGGGAGGCTGGGAAGGGATGTAAAGGGTAAACAAAGGAGGAGGCTGCCATGCTTGATAAAAAATGTACTCATTATCTGGCCCATGTAATTGTAACCCCTCTGTACAGTATGTTCACAAAAAATAAAAATAAAAAAATAAAGAGAATGCAAAGAGAAGATGCAGCACACTGGAGGCCAATAGGAGGAAGACATCAGGTACGCTATGTCACAATAAGGAGCTGGAGAGAATCTCCTTCCTCTAACCCCCTTTTTACTCCAGAATCTGGTATAGAATCCCCTATAGCTCATATTGGCAGTGCAGCTTAAAGTATCTTGTTAAGTGGGTGGAATAGAAGAGGAAGAAACAAACATGGTCAAAATACTTCATGTGCGTATGTGAAACTAGAACAATGAAGCTTGTCAGAATTGGTTTGGGAAGGAGGAGTTGATAAGGAGTGATGGAAGAGGCAAATCTAATTAAGGTACATTGTAAGTATTTATGGACATGTCAAAATTAAATCCTCTTGTCTAATTAATTGATACTAAGCAAAAAATGCAAGAAAAAGAAGAGAGTCTAGGACTAATTCTTCAGTATAATTTGAAAAAAAAAAACAAAAAACACAAAAAACACCTGAGCTGGGCTGGGCGCTGGTGGCTCACGCCTGTAATCCTAGCTACTCAGGAGGCTGAGATCTGAGGATCATGGTTCAAAGCCAGCCCGGGCAGGAGAGACCGTGAGACTATCTCCAATAAACCACCAGAAAACTGGAAGTGGCACTGTAGCTCAAGTGGTAGAGCGCTCACCTTGAGCTGAAGAGCTGAGGGACAGCGCCCAGGCCCAGAGTTCAAGCCCCACGACCGACCAAAAAAAAAAAAAAACAAAAAAACCTGAGCTGGAAAGGTAGCTTAGTGGTAGAGTGATTGCCTCACATGCATGAGGACCAGGTTCAATTCCTCAGCACCACATAAGCAGCAAAAGCTGAAGCAGTGCTGTGGCTCAAGTGGTAGAGAGCCAGCCTTGAGCTGAAGAGCTGAGGGATAGCACCCAGGCCCAGTTCAGGCCCCACAACTGGCCAAAAAACAAAACAAAACAAAAAAAACTGTCTCAGGTATATATCCTGGATACAGAAGGAGCAAATAAGGACAAAGGCAGATGACATTATGAATGGAATGGAAAAAGACTATCATGCAAAAAGTAGTTTGAGAATAACCACCAGATATAGAAAAATTAGTTGAGCAAGATGCAACAAAAGCCAAAAGACGTGTCAAGAAAATGGAAATAACCATTGAATACTGCAGAAAATTCAAGGAAGTACTCTATTTAGCATCTAGAAAATTCTACTGAGGTGATAAGAGTCAAAGTGTGGACAGGGTGAGATGAAGCAGGAGTATAAGGTGAGAAAAGGAGAACTGGAAGCATAAATTGAAGGCACTGGAACTTAAGGTATTATCTAAACTTAAGATAGAAGAGATAACCCTGCTTAGATATAGGAAAAAACCAGCCAACAGAGGCAGCTAGAGGAAGGAAAGGAAGCATGTGGACCTACAACAGATCAGAATGGCATGGTTGGATCTACTTGTAACCCCAGCACTTGGGAAGCTGAGGTAAAAGCCTTGGCTGAGAATGTGGTTTAGTGGTAGAGTCCTTGCCTAGAATGCACAAAGCTCTGGGTTTGATTCCTCAGTACCCCATAAACAGAATAAGCCAGAAGTGACACTGTGGATCAAGTGGTAGAGTTCTACCCTTGAGCAAAAAGAAGCTTGAGGACAGTACCTAGACCTAGAGTTCAAGCTCCAAACAGGCCAAAAAGAAACCCAAAACAAACAAACAAAAAACTTCTCTTAGCCAGCTTGGGAACATAACAAGACCCTATCTCAAGAAAAAGAAGTGATACAGCATATCCTAAAGAAACTTGAGGATCTAGAGCACAAAACATAGATTCAGATAAACCAGGAAGTGGGGGGGAGGGGGGAGATTAAGTATAGTAATGAATGCCTGTGGTCTCAGATACTTGGGAGGCAGGGGTAGTAGGATCTCAGTACAAGGCCAAGTTAGTGTAGTTTTTATTATAAGCTGATGTGGGACTAAACTTGGGGCTTGGAGGCTGTCCCTGAGCTTTTTTGCTCAAGGCTAGCAATCTACTACATTGAACCATAGCACCATTTCTGATTTTCTGGTGGTTAACGAGATAAAAGTCTCAGACTGGGGCTGGGAAGGTGGCTCAGTGGTAGAGCCTTTGCCTTGCATGCATGAGGCCCTGGGTTCGATTTCTCAGCACCACATAAGCAAAAAAGAAAAAAAGCCAGAAGTGGCACTGTGGCTCAAGTGGTAAAGCACTAGCCTTGAGCTGAAGAGCTCAGGGACAGTGCCCAGGCCAAGAGTTCAGGCCCCACGACCGGACCGCCCCCCCCCCCAAAAAAAAAAGTCTCAGACTTTCCTGCCTGGTCTAGCTTTGGACTGTGGTCGATAGACCTCGGCCTCCAGAGTAGCTCGGATTATAGTTGTGAGCCACTGGCCCCAGGCTGTGTGCCCTATTCTGAAAAGCAAAAGCAAAAGAGCTGCCCTGGGCACCAGTGGCTCAAGCCTATATAATCCTAGCTATTCAGGAGACAGATCTGAGGATCTGTCTTCTTCTAGTTGTAGGCTGATAAGAGTCTGTTATCTCCAATTAACCACCAAAAAACAGGAAGTGAAACTGTGACTAAAGTAGTAGGAGCTTGCCGGGCGCCGGTGGCTCACGCCTGTAATCCTAGCTACTCAGGAGGCTGAGATCTGAGAATCGCGGTTCAAAGCCAGCCCGGGCAGGAAAGACCGTGAGACTCCTATCTCCAATAAACCACTAGAAAACCGGAAGTGGCGCTGTAGCTCAAGTGGTAGAGCGCTCGCCTTGAGCTGAAGAGCTGAGGGACAGCGCCCAAGCCCAGAGTTCAAGCCCCATGACCGACAAAAAAAAAAAAAAAAAAAAAAAAAAAAAAAAAAAAAAAAAGTAGTAGGAGCACCAGACTTGAGTGAAAAAACTAAGAGACGGAACCCAGGTCAAGAGTTTAAGTACCAGTACTGGCACACACACATGAACGCATGCACACACAGTAAAAGGGCTTGGAAATGTGGCTCTAAGTGGTAGAGTTTTTACCCACCAAGTACAAGTCTCTGCATTCAATCCCCCATACCACCAAAAACAAAAACAAAAACAAAAAAAAACAGAGTGCCAAACCTTTTAGAAATCTCTTTTGCCTAACATCTAGGACCTTTGACACCAAGGAACAGAGCCCCATCTCCTGAAAAAGTCACTAAGAACAACCAATCTGTTTCAGAGACTGAGAATTTTTTAGGTACTTTAAAAAAAATTACTATTATTATTATTAAGGAGTTGTACAAGAGGTTACAATTCCCTAAGTCAGGTAATGAATATGATGCTTCTTGGACAATGTCACCTCTTCCTTCACTTTTCCCCATCTGGTCTTTGCCCACAAGTTGCATAGTTCATTTTTTACATAGTATATATTGAATAACATTACTGAATTTGTTTGCCCTCCTCCCCTCATTCTTGTGTCCCCCCTACTGCCCCCACAAAAAGACAACAAAATCACCACCACCACCACCAACATCAACAACAAAAATTTGACTGAGAATTTTGATGTCTGAGAGAGGCAAATATGGCATAAACTCACCAAACAGTCACGCTGTAGGGTCTTACACAGAGCATTGTACATATCAGCATCCAAAAAAAGACCATCAGGGATGTCTTGTATAAAGTCCAGGTCTTTGAAGGTGGGGAGGGGTTTCTCTCGTTCTTTTTGAGAAGCCCGCCGCTTGTAGGTTGAACCCTTGAGGTCATATTTCATATGCATTTTGACTGACCGCGGTAAGAGATTGTTCATCACCACAATTCGTATGTTCTTGCCACCTGCCTGTACACAGTACAGTCCATAGAATTTAGGCAGCAAAGTTCGAGGATTCTGGTTGAGGTTCTGGTGGCACAAATAAAAGTTTTCAGTAAAATTCAAGGGCAAAAATTGTCATCCTCCTTCTTGTTTCCTACACGGGATTGAGACATAATGCGTCTACCACATACTTTGTTCAAAATAGATTAATGCTGTATAGTCAAAGCCCATAGAACTCATAAACTTTATAGACTACGATAATTTGCCCCATGAAGGTTAGAATGTGACTTTAACTAAGCATCACTATCCCACAATACTGTGAAATTTGTGAAATTATGTAATCACTTAATCACAATAAAAAATTTGCAAAAAAAACCCACACCAAAATATATTGATGTATCAACCTCAACGACATCACCACCAAGCCAGAGATTATCCAAAATAGGAATTAGGATATCAAACATATGATGGGTGTATTCAAACTTAACAAGGTTTAAAAAAAAATTTAGAAGGTGGTAGAAGCATCTGCCTAGCATGTATATAGCATAAGGTAATAAATTCAATCCCAGCACCACAAACAACAACAACAAAAGATCTTAACCCATAGCCCTGGTTATATTCCTGGAAGACTAAGTGTTTCATAAATTCTCCAGTATCTACAAGTGCAATCTATCAGAGTGAAATTAGCAAAGAGAGTAAACTAACTTATTTTCCAAACTATAAGGTCGACAAACAACAAAACAGAAACATCTTGAATCTTAAGCCAGTATAATACCATTTAAAACAAGGCGGAAAAACAAATCCCAGAGTCAAAAGAGATGGAGCAAAAAGCACAAAAATACTCTTCAGAAAAAGTTTTAACACTATTCTGCCTTGCTGAAGACAGCCTCCCCAGACTCACTCAGTAGTCAGCCAGCGCTCCTCTCTTCCTTTGCTTACCATGTAGTATCCTGGAAGCAATTTTTGCAGAAATTCTGCTTCCTTATGCTGGACTGTCTTGATGATGAATTCATCATCACTGGACACATAGAAGAGGGAACCACTAGCTCCAGAGTTGCAGAGTTCAATCAGAGGCTCACTGCAAAGAGAGTACTAAAGCCAAGAGAGAAGACTGTAAGATATTTCAGATATACCAGGCACTGCTCAACAAAGAAATAAAATATGTATGCATTTCTGTTCTGAAGAAAACCCCAATGCGGGGCTGGGAAGTTGGCTCAGTGGTAGAGTGCTTGCCTGGCATGCATGAGGCCCTGGGTTCGATTCCTCAGCACCACATAAGCAGAAGAAAAAAAAAAGCCAGCCGGGCCCTGGTGGCTCACGCCTGTAATCCTAGCTACTCAGGAGGCTGAGATCTGAGGATCCCGGTTCAAAGCCAGCCCAGGCAAGAAAGACCGTGAGACTCCTATCTCCAATAAACCACCAGAAAACCGGAAGTGGCGCTGTAGCTCAAGTGGTAGAGCGCTCGCCTTGAGCTGAAGAGCTGAGGGACAACGCCCAGGCCCAGAGTTCAAGCCCCACGACTGACCAAAAAAAAAAAAAAAAGCCAGAAGTGGCGCTGTGGCTCAAGTGGTAGAGCGCTAGCCTTGAGCTGAAGAGCTGAGGGACAGCGCCCAGGCCCAGAGTTCAGGCCCCACGACCGGACTCCCCCCCCAAAAAAAGAAAGAAAACCCCAATGCAAGCGCCAATGGCTCATGCCTGTAATCCTAGCTACTCAGGAGGCTGAGATCTGAGGATCACGGTTCAAAGTGAGCTTGGGCAGGAAAGTCCATGAGACTCTTATCTCCAATAAACCACAAGAAACCCGGAAGGTGGTGCTGTGGCTCAAGTGGTAGAGCACTAGCCTTGAGCTGAAGAGCTGATGGACAGTGCCCAGGCCCAGAGTTCAAGCCCCATGACTGACAAAACAAAACAAAAAATAAAAAACCCAAGCAAGACTGTGAGAAGAGGGAGCTTTCCTTTGGGATTATCCCTGTAACACTAGAGTCACAGTATTCTGAGATTAGAAGTTTACCAAGTAATCATCAGGTCGAATGCCAAACAGCTCCCGAAAGTAACGGAAGGCAACGGGTGCATAGGTCTTGAAACGAAAGTCATTGTAATGATGAGCAGGAGTCAGGTTGCTTCCTTCACTGTGGAGTAAAGTAAAAGAACCTTTAATTTCCCAGTTCCTATCATCCAGGAAGTCCACCCAAGAATTCAATGAGAGGCAAAAACATCCTCCAGAGACAATAGGAGTGACTGGGACAAAGATACATCATGGGGAGTAAGACATAACTATCATTCTGAGTTGGGGAGTGTGTGTGTGTGTATGTGCGCGCGTGTGCGTACACTCCCATGTACACACACGCCTGTCCTGGAACCTGAACTCAAGATGTGGGCACTAGCCGGGCGCTGGTGGCTCACGCCTGTAATCCTAGCTACTCAGGAGACTGAGATCTGAGGATCGTGGTTCAAAGCTAGCCCGGGCAGGAGAGACCGTGAGACTCCTATCTCCAATAAACCATCAGAAAACAGGAAGTGGCGCTGTAGCTCAAGTGGTAGAGCACTAGCCTTGAGCTGAAGAGCTGAGGGACAGCGTCCAGGCCCAGAGTTCAAGCCCCACGACCGACTAAAAAAAAAAGATGTGGGCACTGTTTTTGTGCTCAAGGCTATTGCTCTACCACTTGAGCCACATACTTTCAGCTTTTTGGTGGCTAATTGGAGATAAGAGTCTTATAGACTTTCCCCCCTGAGCTGGCTTTGAACTCTGATTCTCAGATCTCAGCCTCCCTCCTAAGCAACTAGCATTACAAGCTTAAACCATTGGTACCCAACTGAGTTGTTTTTTCTAATGACTTATTCCACAGGCCAGAGGCTCATGTAAGCATCCAAAGAATACTATGTGTTCTGCAACTGTGCAGTCCCATTTACCTAATTACAACAAGGCCAAGGACTTGATATATGCTAAATCACACTAGAATCCTTAAAAGTGTCTATACCTGGGGAAGAAGATACTCTCTACCACGTAGAAGTCTTGCATAAGGACATCCCGCTCTGGTTTGGTACTCAGGCTTCCCACTGTGTGAGTAATGCCTAACTGGATGGCACCTTTCAAAGCTGATGAGGTTGTCTAATAAACAGAAAAGAAACAAGGAAATTATTTTCAGTCTTTTCCCTCTATCCCTTTCTTCCCTTTTTGGTCCTGGGGCTTAAACTCCTCGCATTGCACTCTTACCTGTGTGTGTGTGTGTGTACATGTGTGTGTGTGTACATGTGTGTGTGTGTGTGTGTGTACATGCCAGTCCTGGGGCTTGAGCTCAGTGTGTGTGTGTGCGCATGTGTGTGTGTGTGTACATGTCAGTCCTGGGGCTTGAGCTCAGTGTGTGTGTGTGCGCATGTGTGT